>NC_034591.1:136460188-136469829 GCF_900095145.1 Mus pahari | reverse complement strand
CCCTCCCCTTCCCCCTCTCCCTCTTCCTCCCCCCCTTCCCCTCTGTCTCTGTCTCTGTTGGTGTCAAGTGTCTTCTTCAGTCATTCTCAGGACTTTTCACTCACCGATTCAGTAGACTGGCCAGCCAATGGGCTTTAGGGATACTCTGTCTCCTCAGCACTGGGATTCTAGGCTCAGAGCACTACACTGGCCTTCGCATGGTCCTAGTGATCCCAGCTCAGACCCCTGTGCTTATATAGGCCTGCAATTTACAGACTGAGGAGCCCTGGGTCACCTTAAATTACCCTTCTTCCCCAGTAATGCAGAGGGATGTTAGGAAGTACTTAGGAGCCAGGTGTTTCCCTGCTAGCCCCTGGACCGGCCTAAGAAGGGCAGCCAGCGTGCTTTCCGGCAGCATGCCTGGAAGGGTGTGGATGGCTAAGCCCTGGCCCAGGACTGGGCTAAGTGGAAGAAGGCAGCCAAATGTAGAGAGAGGTTGCCCATCTGTGTGTTGTGGGACACAGTACAGATGTTTTTTGCAAAATGTCCTGCGTAGTTTGTCTAGTCTGGAGGGATCTCCTGGCCCATAGTGAGTCTACTCTCACCACGATGGCCACAGCCTGGGCAGGTTTGTACTGCCTTAGGGTACTGTTACCTCCTTCAGTGACAAACCTTCTTGGCTTTTGATTGTTTTGTTTTGTTTTATGAGGCAGGGTCTCACATATCCCTGTCTGGTTTTCGATTCACTATATACCCTAGGCTGGCCTCGAACACATGATTCTCCTGCTTCCAGCTCCTCAAGTGCTGGGATTCCAGGCTTCAAACCTTTCTTCAGAGGCAGTAAAAGATCAGAGCTGAAGGCTGGGTACTCAAGATTCCAGCCTGTGTGATCCAAGCCCTTGACTTCAGGCTTTTACCTGAGCCAGCGGGTTATTTTCATAACTGGTGTATACATATGTGTTTCTCCTCTAGTGGTGCTGTTCCCAATAAGCCTAAGTACGTTACCTCAGCCCACCTTATGTGTCCTCAGAACAGACAGCTAGCCTTCCAAGGGGCATGTGTGCCTGATGGGGACAAAGGGACCCTGGAAAGGTGTACTGAGACTGGGTGACACCATCTGGAAGAGGCCTTGGGACCCACAGGAGCCCACCATGCCTCCTCAGTCTGGCGTGTTGCTATCTTATAGCATAGACCTATTTTCCCTTGAGTTTTAGACAAGGCAAGTTTCTGGCCAGGACATGGTCATGTTTTTCTTTGAATATCTTCTAGAAGCCAGGGAGACCATACCACAAAGCCCTTACTGGACTGACTGTGGCGTGCGTACCTCTGGGAGCCCCTCTCATCAGGCAAGGCTGTCCTGTTTCTCTGATGGAGGCCAATGCCCCTTAACAAAGGAGGAAAGGTCGCTCTCCTCTAGGGTGTGGAAGACAGGAAATGGCTGTTACCCAATGCAGGCCCACTGCCAGCTCTGCCCTCAGAGCACAGTGTAGACAGTCCAGTCCTCCTCCATTGGGTTCTTTGCTGGCCTAGGGTACCCCCAGCCCCTCTGTGGCTAAGCTAAAGAAAAAAGAAGAAAAAAAATGAGTAAAGCGTTGGGGGTGGGGCAGGAAGAGAGCAAAGACATGCAAGCATTGCAGAGCGGCCTCTGAGACATCTGTTTGCGCCCCGGTTGGCTCATCTTCAGGACATCTGACTCTTTCTGCTAGCCGTCTTGTCCCACCTAATGCTTAGATCTTTCAGAAGCCTAGCTCCTGGGTAGGGAGGGAAAGCAGCTCTCTGTATCTTACAGGCCTCAAACATCCAGGGCGGCCAACTTCTGCGGGCCTAGTGAGACCCCAGGGATGGGCAGCACCAGTGACATGGTGCACATGCCCTTTTCCACACCACCCTTTGACTAGATTACTTCCCCTGCCCCCCATGCTAGTGGTTAAATGCAGAAACCTTTGCCCACTAAGCAATTGCTGCACCCCTGAGCTACGCTCTTGTCCTTAAAACCATAGAATTGCTGGTGTGATGGGTCAAGTCTGTGAAGCCAGCACTGGGGGGTGGGGGGGCAAGGCAGGAGAAGGAGAACAAGCTTCAAAGCCTGAGCTTCATGGTAAGAACTTGTTCCAAAAGCCCAAAGAAAAGGCTGGAGATACAGGACAGCTGGCAGAAGCCAGGCACAGAGGCTGCCATCTGTGGCCCCAGCACTTGGACAGTGGAGGCAGAGGATCAGAAGGGAGGCTCCTTCTTGCCTGCGTGTCAAGTTCTAGGCCATCCTGAGGGCCATGCCAGGCTCTCTACTGACTGTGTCTGTGGGTGTTTGCTTACACCACTTTCGAACCTGGTGCCCGGGGGTGGGGGGCAGAAGATGGGGTCGTATCCTCTGGAACTAGAGTTACAGACAAATATGGGCTGCCGTGTGGGTTCTGGGAAATGAACCCAGGTCCTTCGGAAGAGCAGCCTGTGCTTTTAACAACTGGGCCATTTTTCCAGCCCATATTCATTTTTATTAAGTATAGTCGTTTATTTCATTATGGGGCATCCCACAGCATGCATCTGGCCATCAGACTTGCGGAAGTCAGTTCATTCTTTGCCCAGTGTGGGTCCTAAGGCTTCAGTTCATGTTGGCAGGCTTGGTGCCCCATGCTTTAGCTGCCATGTCATCTCACCAGCCACTTACATATTCTTGCTACCTGTTCCTTGTAGACGTTTGTAGACATTTTCTCCCCAGGCTGGATTTGAACCCACTATGTAGATCAGTCTATCCTCCTGTTTTAGCTTCCTGGATGTTGAGATTACAGATAGGAAGCACTATGCCTGACTCAGTTTTATCTTCTCAGTAGTGTCTTTTGAATCATAAAAGCTTTCAAATTTGAAGACTATGTTAGGTAATTTTTTTTCTTTTGTTAGTTGTGCCTCCGGGCTATGTCTAAGATGTTGCCTAATACAAGATAATTGAGATTTCCTCGAGTGTTCTCTTTTTTTATTCTAGTTTATAAATTACGTGTATCAGTGTTTTGACTGCATGTTTATGTACTGTATCTATGTCTGGTGTCCCCAGAGGCCCAGAAAAGGACATTGGGTCTCCTGAGCCTGGAGTTACAGTTCTGAGCCGGTGGATCCTGGAAATCAAACCCAGATCCTCTGGAAGAGTAGCCAGTACTCTATTGTTTTGTTTTTTTCTTTTAAGAATTTGTGCCTGGCATGGTGGCACACGCCTTTAATCCCAGCACTTGGGAGGCAGAGGCAGGTGAATTTCTGAGTTTGAGGACAGCCTGGTCTACAGAGTGAGTTCCAAGACAGCCAGGGCTACACAGAGAAACCCTGTCTCAAAAAAAAAAAAAAAATTTTTTTTATTCAGGGGCAGGAGAGATGGCTTAGCAGTTAAGAGCACTGACTGCTCTTCCAGAGGTCCTGAGTTCAGTTCCCAGCAACCACATGGTGGCTGAAATGGGATCTGATGCCCTCTTCTGGTGTGTCTGAAGACAGTGACAGTGTACTAATACATCAAATAAATAAATAAATAAATAAATAAATCTTTTAAAAAATAAAAATAGAATTTGTTATTCAAAGCCAGGTGCATCTCTTTGGGAGGCCAACCTAGTCTACATAGTTAGTTTGCGGACAGTCAGAGCTACATAGTGAGTGAGCCCTGTCTTAAAAGAAAATCTGTTATTCAGACTGGAGAGATGGTGACTCAGTGGTTAAGAGCACTCGCTGCTCTTCCCGAGGACTCTTCCGGAGGACTTGTGTGATTCCTGGCAACCACATGGGAGCACACCACCCTCTGTAACTCCAGTTCCAGATCATCTGGCACCCTCTTCTGGCTTCCACGGGCACCAGGCACATATGTAGGGCACAGAGATACATGCAGGCAAAGCACCATATATATAAAATAAAAATAAAATAGTTTGTTATCTTTTTTTTTTTTTTTGAAAGGAAAGACAAAGTTTTACTTTTAAAAAGATTACAAGCACACCAAGTAACATGTAACGAGTTGAGTCCTAGCATCTCATGATAGGTTACACTAACAGCAGCCAGAACAAGCATATCATATTGACTGTCCTAAATTATCCAGGCAGAGTACTGTGAGGCTGGCTGCTTCTTCATAGGAGTCACTAATAGCTATTGCCACTTTTTCATAGATAACGCCCCTGACCTTTAAGAAAGTAGAAGGGAACAAGTTACTCCCTTTCTTTCTTCAAAGAATTTTTTCTACTAGACTAGTAAAAAAAAAAAAAAAAAAAAAGCCAACATTGATACCCATTACTTGCATGAAGACACAGGAAAACAGGTGACATATACTCCTTAAAGACACACAAGATAAGAAGATGAAGCTTCAGGTATGTAATAAGTCGGTACACAAAGCTAGAGTTGATACTCTCAAAAAGTGAAGGGTCCTACAACTGCATAGAGAAATAATTTAATGCCTTCCAGAACAGAACTCCAGCTCTGTGGAGGTTTCCTGTCCTATGGGGGCAGATCTCATGCCAACCCACAGAGCAGGCGCTTCCGCCTCCTATCCGTTTATACAGTAGTTTTCATGGATTTCTGGTTGGATGTCACACACAAAGGCCAAGAGTTTATCCAGGACTTCATCCCTGTTCTGCTCGAACTGGTTCTCGAGGACAGTCATCTTCTCCTGGGTCTGCTTTTCTACCTCACTGCTACAGCTGCCATGACACCCAGTGCTGCAGCTTCCTTGGCCTTGAACTCCTCCCTCTGCAGGCGGTACTGTTCAATTTCAGCCTGGGCGGCTTCTTTGGCCTACTTCAGCCTCAGGTTCTCTCACTTGCGGGCCTCGGACACCTTCTTGGCCAGCCGCTTCTCAGCCTGCAGATGCCCCACGTAGCTGCTGGATGCCCCACGACTGACTCATTCCTTGTTCGCAACCACTCACAGGAGAATGGAATCAACACCAAATATAATTAGCCCCAGGGCTATCCACAACATTTTCCCCTTCCTGTCCAATTAAAAGACTATTTTATTTCAGATATAATTGAACATAACTATTACTGTTTTGTAATTTATAAAGTACAAGAGACCTAACACCCAGTCCATCATCTTTATTAAACAGAACCTCTGTCATCTATCCTTACTTAAAAGACTTATATAATTCTACATCTGGCAATGTCTTGGCTTTAGATTGAATGCCATCTGAAAACCATCCTCTCAAAACGGTTCCTCTCAAAGTAAAAAGCCTGGGTTGGCTAGGAGACTACGTAGTTTTTCAACCCCATCAGAAATCCAAGAACAACTGATATTAACTGAAAATATATAGAAAGCCTAAAACAGCTTCCAAAACTTAGCCAATCCACAGAGACCACTGATCACCTGGACAGTCCCTTACCTCAGCATGTTGGAACATCGGTCTTCAGCCTACTGGCCAGGGTCATCCGACAGACTTAGAGAAACAGGAATATTAAGGACTAGCCTACTCTGTCTCGGCAGAATCAAGCTGTCCTAACCTGTAATTGTGTCCTTCCTTTGGACAGTATTATGTCTGTAGATGAAATGAGGCAATTCTTGCCTAGTGGCTGTTTTGCCACAACTGGAGTAGCTCAGTAGCTCAAAGATGCTCAGTTTCTTTGAATCCAAGACAGGGAAAGCTGTCAGGAGCAGACTGGTCTCAACAAGTGAATAAATAACGTTAAATGTCATATTCTGTGGACTTCGGACATTTTTGAAAACCAACTATCTATGTAAAGTAATCTAGACTGTTCTCTGTTAACTACTCTCAGCCATTTCTAATTAAAATAACTGAAAACACCCTAACAATAAACTGAGAGCTATGAATTTCCTATTTGGCTCTTAATTAGCAGGCTTAAACATCTCAGATCTGTTTATAACAACAGCAAAAGAAGGACTGGGTTCAAGGCTTGTACTTCAAAATTTTTAGTATCAAAAGATAACCTATAATACCACCAAAACCTAGTCCCAAAACCTAGGGAACTGGGATGACGACTCTTCATAACTTCTTCAAGCTGAATATAGGCATTGAGATATTTTAAAGGGAGGGGGAAGGGTAGGGAAATGGGGAGTTGGTTGACCTTTAAAAGGCCACACCAATGATTATGTATTAGTCTCTGATGCTTGTGTCCTGAATGGATCCAGATGAAAAACCAAGACATCAGGAGTTCAGGCAGGTCAGTTCAGCATGTCTGACGATGAAATTCACCAAGGCTGTATATTCTGTAATATATAAATCTCAAAGCAAAATTTTAGTATCATTAAGATAAATGATTCATTCTCAGGGGGTCTCCCACTATCAAATCTGATCCATATAACTCTGGAAGGTGTAAATACCTTAATCACCTTTTCCAAAAACACAAAGACAAAACCCTTTCCCCAAATGAGCATATCCAGGAAAACCTGTAGCTTGCTCTCTGTCCCAGAGGAACAATAAAACCACCACAATACTCAAAATCACACACAGGCAGGCAATTATCACTGCTCTCCCTACTTGGAGTCAGTGACTTATATTCCCTATCTGGTTCTGAACCAGGTGAAATTTCCCATCTTTAGGTACTACACCTACTTATAAGAGGCAGCTTGTCAAACCAGGATTTAAACCCAAAATTCCCGTGGAGCCCACGTTAGACAGAATATAATATGAGTATCCCGCAAGACTTATTAGAGCACTATATCTTTATACCTCCTTCAAGTATCAAAAGATTATTTTAATCCCAGCACTCGGGAGGCAGAGGCAGGCGGATTTCTGAGTTCGAGGTCAGCCTGGTCTACAAAGTGAGAGTTCCAGGACAGCCAGGGCTATACAGAGAAACCCTGTCTCGAAAAAACAAAAAAAAAAAACAAAAAAAAAAGATCATATTTCTCTCTTTATAGAAATGAATTACCTGGTCTGGAGTCCTTTGTACCTTTGTCTCCCTATTATTTATTCACAGGGAGAAGCTGAGTGTGAAAAGATCCCAGTTGTCTGTGGCCCTGTTTGGAGATGGGGGAGGGGGATGGGGGGAAGCGAAGGATGCAGGGAAGCAAACACAGAAAGGCTCTCAGGCATAGATGCCTCTCTGCTGTTCTCTGTAGTTGAATTCAAATCAATACGTTGGGCACCATTTTGTTGCGGTAAATATCCTCCCAAATATGCCCCAGCAATGAAAACACAACACAGTTCATATGATTACATGCTGTGCATCTAGATTGAGCAGATCTACTGCTACACTACCATCTTCTCCATCTATGAGACCCCTTAGAACTGTGGTTTCTCCAGGCCACGTGCTTCTGCTCCGCTTTTCTCCCTCTTCCATTTTCTCCTACACCTATCCTCCACCTTCCGCTCCACCTTCCCTTTTTATCTGCCCAATCATCAGCTCTCCTTTATTTTACAAATTAAGGTGGGAAACAGGTTTACAGGAAATCACCTGAGTGCTGACTCAGTCCTTGTTCACAACCACTCACAGGAGAATGGAATTAACATCAAATATAATTAGCCCCAGGCTATCCACAACACATCATAACTATGTCAGTGTGATCTGGCTCTATCTGCGAAAGCTGACCCTCTGGTGTTCCCCTGACCAAGTCTGTCCTGAGCTTGCTTATGCAGTGGTGCTACCCCTGGACCATATGTCCACGGCCAACGTATGACCGAAAGGAAAGCCTCTGTCAGCTGTTGTTTTTTTAAATTTATGTCTATGTATGTGAGTACTTTCCCTTTTTGTATATCTGTGTACCACATGGGTGCCTGTGGAGGCCAGAGGAGTCAGATGTCCCAAAACTGGTTTTACAGCAGTTATATGAGCTGGGAATTGAACCCAGGTCCTTTGGAAGAGCGGCTAGTGCTCTTCTGAGTCCTCTCTGCAGCCTTCTTGGCATCTATTTTTAGTCTTTTGGATGACTTCTGGCAGAGGGAGGAATTCATGCCTTTCTGGGGGATGGTTGGTTATTTGTTCTTTCCCCGACGGTGGCCTGGGTCAGTGTCTGATGGACTCGATGTTCACTGCTCTCAGATTTCTTTGACCAGGCCCGCACTGTCATGACTAAGCTATGGTAAGGTTTGAAATCAGGAAGTGCAAGTCTGTCATTCACTTTGTTCCTTTTCAAGAATGGTGATTTTTGAAAATGTCCTCTGCATTCACATATGGATTTAGGAATTGTCTGTCACTTTCTGGAGTATTTTGTATAGGAATTGTGTGGAGTGCTGTAGTCTGACAGCGTGTTGTCTCTTCCAGCCCCTGACAGGCGCTTGCCTTCCGTTGTTTATCTCAACTATGTTTGCAGTTTCCACTTAGTGTACAGGCCTAATGCTTGTATAACATTCATTCCTAAGAATTTTTAAATGCTTTGTGCATTAATTTTGTTCACGGCACTGGGGTTGCTCTCAAGCTCTTGGTAGACCTGTGTTCTACTGTGGAGATGCAGGCCAGACCTTAGAATTTTCTATCTCTTGGTAGCACAATAATCATTTCATTTTATTTTGGGTTATGAGTGGTGTGTAGGAGAACAGCCCCACAGGGGCTTGCTCTCTGCTACCTTGTTTTCTTCATGAACTCATTCTGGTAGCTTTTTTAGTGAATTCCTTGGGTGCTGTATGTAAGGTCATGTCAGATGACCGTGTTCAAGGTCATGTCAGATCACTGTGTTCTAGGGCTTCCAGAAGATTCCACTGTGCAGCTAGGCTTGAAAATTACCGAGGAAGCTGGGCACCACAGCACCTGCCTGTCTTCCCCGACACCTGCGAGGAGGCACCAAGAGTAGACCTTGCTGGCGGCGTGCCTGGCATCCCCGCCTGCCATAGAACTTGTCTTGGTCTATGATTGGTACATAATAGACAAAGAGGCTCTTTATTATCACATCAAGGATTCATTTTTGTGGCCTTAACGTTTACTCATCTTTATGAATAGGTGACTTAGCTGTTCTCTGTTGGGGGGGAGGTGGGAGAGTGGGAGAATACATCCAGTTGCTGGACGGCTTTCTCTGCATCCTTAGTCTCCAGCTCAGTTGAACTGTTTTGTTTCCAAGGAGAAGAACAGCATCTGTTATCTGGACCTGTGAGTTTGGATCTCTTTGTCCTGCCTCCCTCTCCCTGCCTGCCTATGTGTGTGTGTGTGTGTGTGTGTGTGCACACACGCGCGTGCGCACGCGCGCGCGCAGAAGGAACCTCAGTTGAGAAAATGCCTCCATCAGATTTGCTTGTAGGTAAGCCTGCAGGGTATTTTCTTGATTGGTGATTGATGTGGGAAGTCTAGCTTACTGTGGACAGTGCCACCCCTGGGCAAGTGGCCCTGAGTTCTGTGAGAAAGCTGTCTGAGCAAGACATAGAACAAATTGGTAAGCAGCACCCCTCCCTGGCCTTGGCACCAGCTCCTGCCTCCAGGTTTCTGCCTTGACTTCCCTTAGTGGGGGTGGGGGTGGGGGGGTGGGGATGACCTGAGAGTTGTCATGCTGAAATATGTACTTTTCTCCCCAAATTGTTTTTGGTCATGTGTTTTATTACAATAGAAAGTAAACTAAAACACCCCCCCCCCCACGCTGACTCCACCCACCCACACACCGAGAACACAGGGCCTTGAGGATTCTAGACAGCCTTGGTTTGTATTTATTTTGAGACAAGGTCTTAGAAAGTTAGGCCAGCCTTGAATTTGTGATCCTCCTGCCTCAGCCTTTTGAGTAGCTGGGATTACAGTCTGTGTCACCCAGTTTGTTCTTTTTTTTTTTTT
>NC_034591.1:136442714-136459908 GCF_900095145.1 Mus pahari | reverse complement strand
TTTAGGCGTCTCACTGAAGCAGCATCAACTGGACGAGACATTCATACAAATTAAACATTTTTAGGATTTTTTTTTGTTTTTTTTTGTTTTTCGAGACAAGGTTTCTCTGTATAGCCTTGGCTGTCCTGGAACTCACTTTGTAGACCAGGCTGGCCTCGAACTCAGAAATCCGCCTGCCTCTGCCCAGCCATTTTTAGGATTTTTAAAAATTGTGTTTCAATGTTACATTTGGAGTAAGAATGAAAATACTGGAATTATGTCAGTGCACTGGGTGTTTTAGATTTGGGTGTGTGTGTGCAGAGTTTTGAACTGAAGGTTTTGCTCATGCTAAGCATGTGTGCTGTCACCCAGTTCCTCTGCAAAAGCATCTCTAATAGAAACGACCCATTTCCGGTGACTCTGGGTAGCTTCCGCTACTGCGTGGTGACTTTATTGTGCTCTTGGCTTTTTAGACATTGTGGGAGGGGTGGACAAAGCTCACTGCTTATGAAACAGCCCGGGTTTGTGTCATTAATGGATAACCATGCCTATTCTCGTGCATGTGACCCTGTGTTAATTGGATGTCCTACCACCCAATGCTTCTGGCAACACTTGATGTTTACTGTTTCCAACATTGGACCCTAGGTTTAGAAGAAGAATAACTTGACTTGCTTATTTCTGTTTTGCATGCTGGGATTGGAATGCTCAGGCCTGACTCTTGCAGGCAGGCATTCTATCATCAAGCTCTGTTCCCAGCCCTTTCAGGAGCCTGACACCTAAAGCTGAGCTTGGGCAATCCTGGAAAATCTCAGATGTGGCCATTTGTGTTGTAAAATGGGAAAATTAGGGAGAGATGGAAGAATGGATACTGGAAACCGAACTCACGTCCTCTGGTAGGATAGCCAGAGCACTTAACCACTGAGCCATCTGCAACCCCCTTTAGAGTGTGTGTGTGTGTGTGTGTGTGTGTGTGTGTGTGTGTGTGTGTGTATGTGTATTACACACAGAGGCCAGAATAGGATATCAGATCCCTCTGGAGCCAGAGTTACACATGGTTTTGAACCTCCAGACATGGGAAGATAAAGACACATTCTTAACCGCCAGTCCATCTCTCCAGTCTCCAACCAGTCCCTTAAATTTTTTTTTTTTCAGGTGTTGAGGGTCTAGCCCCGGGACACAGGCATACTAGGCACAGCTGAAGCACTGAGCTCCACACTCACAATTGGGTATTATTATCGTTTTACCCTTTAGGTTATTGATATGCTGCAGAATACAAATATTAACGCAGGCCTTTGTCCAGTGGAATGTGGTTATCATCTTACAGCTACTGGCAGTCTTGTGTGTGTCTCTTAAGTTCTTCTGTTTCTCATCATCTGTGCATATGGTTCTTTATCATTTGAGTTTTATTTATTTACTTATTTGTTTATTGATTTTCATGGAGACAAGGTATTGTGTAGGCCAGCCTGGCTTCCAGCTCACAGTGTTGAGGAGGGTGGCCTGGAACTTGTGCTTGCTGAGTGCTGCCATCATCTCGGGCAGCCCGGGCTCTGCACGTGAGGCGGGCACTACCAGCAGGGCAACATCTCAAGCACTTGAGCAGTTTTAGCACAGTCCCTTGTTTTTCCCATTAAGTAATGAGCTAAATATTTAACATTCGTCCATTTAAAAAGATGGAAAACAACTTCTCCTGGTCACTTGTTGGCATTCGTCAGCCCATGGGAGGCTTTTTCCTCTCTGGATCTGCACTTGGTGGCATTCTCTGTACTGCTCTGTAGCCCCTGGCACCTTGGACATTTGATGAGTGGATATCTGGGTGCTCTCTCCGTAATATTTATCACATCTTTCTCGGTTAGATGAACTTCAGCAGGGCAGGGACACAAGGACACCCAGCTCTGTGTAACAGCACTTCACACCGTATTCCCTTCTGGTGTGGCCCGAGTCTGCACTTCGGGTCTGTGGGAGGGGGCTTTTGTGAATTTCAGAGTTTTCAGCTACTTCAGGGCTTTTGGCTTCTGCAGTACAAGAGAGACTTCCGGGTCCCTGGGAGAGTGAGTTGGAGTCTGAGTAGTGTGGCCCACATGAGCTGCTGTCTATTCCTCTTACTCAGGACACATCTCTCTGCTCAGAAACAGTTCTCGTCCCAAGACTCCACCTGGTGACTTCTGGAAGAAGTGGCCTCTGCAATGCTGGAGAGTGACAGCTCTGACTGTGACTTGCAGCTCTGACCACCATGAGGTGCATGCGGAGTGTGCTTTCACACCTGTGTCTAATAATTCTGGATGTAATGAGAAATACTAAGCAAGGTGTTGCTTTTTTATTAATTAGAATTTTTATTCATCACTGTGTGTATATGAGGGAGGCGGGCTCATGTGTATGGAGGGAAGAGGGACCTGGAGCTGGCTCCCCTTTGACCTTTCATGTTGTTCCAGGGATAGAACTCAGGCCATCTGGCTTGCTGACTGGCACATTCACCAGCTCTCTTGCTTGCTTCTGGTTTTAGTTTTTTGAGGGACCTCTACACTATTTTCAATAGTAGCCATATTGATTTGCATTCTCAGTGGTGCACGCCTTTAATCCCAGCACTCGGGAGGCAGAGGCAGGCGGATTTCTGAGTTCGAGGCCAGCCTGGTCTACAGAGTGAGTTCCAGGACAGCCAGGGCTACACAGAGAAACCCTGTCTCAAAAAACAAACAAACAAACAAAAAAAACAAAACAAAAAAGAAATTTTGGCTGAAGAATGGAGGCCAGGTGCGGGCTTGAGTCTTTTCTGGATCAAAAAGAGTATGGGCATCTTTCAGCTGCTTGCTTGCAAAGATGAGCATCTGCTGGCTGGGGTGGGAGGTGCCCTCCTAATCCTGGGTCTTGGCCTTCACATTCTCTATGGTATCAGTGGGCTCTACTTCCAGGGTCTGGGTCTTCACAAAGATTCACATCTTAACCTGTTAATGAAGGGATTAAAATGCAAAGTTCAAAGCATATCAGACAGAGCACCTAGTTATAAGAGCCTCTGCAGTGGACAAAACTGCTCGTCTGGACGTCTTCAATGAAGTTCTTAAATGACTGGTCTAGTCAGTTGTGGTAGATCAGAAGACTTGAGTGGTGGGTACATTTTACCAGCCAAGCTGTCTTGCCGGCTCCTCCAGATTATATCTTCTTCCCATTAAGTTGGAATACAGACTGTCTTTTCCTCTGGAAAGAGGAAGTGTTTGTGGTTTGGGGGTGCTGTGGTCCTGTAGTGTAGATGCCCTGCAATCTTGCAGGTGTGTGTGACTAGCTGGGAAACCAGTGTGAGGATTAGCAGCAGCACTTCTTGTGAGAAGTGCCAGCCAGTTGGCCTGAGCAGACTTACTGAACGTGGGAAGAAAGCTGAGCTCTGGAGAACTGGCCTGGGGATGCCCAGGTCAGCACCAACGGAGGCTTCAAGAAGGAAGACTGCAGACCTGACTCACTGGGTCTGGGCGGAGAGCAAACAAAGGAGCTGAAGCCAGCAGTGTGGCTGGGCGTGGCTGGGCGTGGCTGGGTGTGCCTCAGCTGCAGGTGTGACAGTGTCCTGTGTCCCGTGGGGCCCCGCAGAGGCATTGTTTCAGGGAACAGCTACCCACAGCATGTGTATGTCCTCTTTCAGGTGGTTCCCTGGACTCTGTGAGCCAGCGGTGCTTGGAGCTACACAGCTTGTGTCATGGACTCTGAGGTTAGATTCTGGCATCTTTTCATTTTGTTCGTCCTGGGTGTCCTGACCCCTCAGTTGACAGGTCTGCTAAGGTGTCCCTCCAGATACCAAACAGAATTCATCTCCATTGGCACCTGATAGGGACTTAGTACAGAATGGGGAATGGGGACGTGCTTCCCGAAGGACGGAACGGCGTGACTGTCAGCCTGGTAGACATAGTAAGGGCAGCACAGAGGCCGGACAGAAAAGATCTGGAAGGTTCCCTTTTGCCCCAGTCAGGCTGAGCTGGGCTCAGGCAATGGTGCTTTCTGGCCTCCCAGTGTCTCCTGCTGTCCTGCAGGGCCCCTAGGGAGTGGGCCCCTCCTGTGTTCCTCCTCCCCAGGGACAAGGGCAGACTTGCTGCTGTCCCCTTCTTTGACCTTGGGGCAGGAAAGCTGAGGCCCAGAAGAAAGTGAAATGCTGACATTTTCTCTTCCATCTTGGCATCTGACATCCCTGCCCCACGTCAGAACTTGTATCTTATTATAGGTGTTTCTGACTTTATGGTAAACTAATATAAAGTTAGTTTTTATTACAACTATTAAGTACACAGTTAAGGGACAGGTTTCACTTCTAAGTTTTGTTATACTGCAGGGCCTCATGGTACAGGCGTCGCTAAGTGCTCCTCCTTAGTGCTCCTGCCCAGGCTGCTTGTGGACACACCATAGAACTGGCAGAGAGGCCGGTGTGCAAGACCCTCCCTGCTGCCTCTGATGGTGCACACGTCCCTCTGAAGGGCACAGGCAGAGTCTGACCTGGGTCCGTGCTCCCCAGAGTTTATCGGGCATCCTGTGCCTGCTCATGAGGGAGTGAGGAGCACAGCCCGTGCAGTCAGGCTAAGCCCTTCACATAAACAAGGATGGAAATGAAGTGATGACATTTGCCTGCCACCCCAGTGTCCCTGAGACCTTCCCTCAAAGCAGCTTCCCCAGTGGGTGTCTTCAGGAGGGGATCTGTAGAAGGTGGCTAGATGGCCCCTTGGTGTCTTCTGTTGGAGAGTGTACCACAGACTATTTCTCTGCCCCTGGGCCTCTTTCTAGGGCATTTGGTTCTCACAGGCCAGTGAGACTCGGGTTCAACTGTACTCTGACCCAGACTCCCATAAGCCTTCCTGACTCCCCTTTCATCTTAGGTTAGCAACGGCTCTGGCCTGGGGGCTGAGTACATCACAAACCTGCTGGTGTTGGGCTTTCTCCAAAGCTCTGGCTGTAATCCCCAAGAGCTGAAGGTGCTGGGTGAGCAACTGACTGTGCAAGCTTACTGGGAGGCAGCCCCATACCTCGAAGACGAGCTGCAGACAGATGGCAGCCGGGCTAGCCGCCCCATCGACCAAGGAAGAATAGAGCCAGGTAGGTCCTGGTCTTACCCACCTCATCCCAAATGTAGCTTTTACTGACCTCTAAGGGCTACAAGGGCTTTGGGGGCTCAATCTCTAACCTTACATTGTCAGTTTGGGGTGTGTATGCATGTCATGTGACTCCTGTCTTGTGATCTGTGCTTGATTGCCCCCAGTAATGTCCAGTTCATATGACATTGCCTGTATCAAGACAACTAATTAGAAAGTTCTTCCTTCTGATGATTCCTGAGTTCTCTTCAGGTCTGGACCCTACGATCCTCTCTGGACTAATATTAAAACATGTTTTTTAAACATATGTCCCAAACAGTTATAATACAGCCAAAGTATGGAGTTGATTGTCTAGCTTAGGCTTCATTGCTGTGAAAAGACACCATGACCAAGGCAACTTTTATAAAGGACAAATTTGGTTGGTTCAGAAGGTCAGTCCATTAACACCATGGCAGGAAGCATGGCAGCGCCCAGGCAGGCCTGGTGCTGGAGGAGGAGCAGAGAATTCTGCATCTTGATCCAGCTGCAGCCAGGAGAGACCAGCTTCCAGGTGGATACCCCCACCCTTCCTCCAACAAGGACACACTTCCTAACAGTGCCGCTCTCTGGGCCAAGCATATTCAAACCACCATGCTGATCCAGAGGTTATAACCCAGAGGTGCCATCGGCGTCAGCCTGTGGAGCACAGCGGAGTCCTTCGTCCTGCCGTTCAGGTCTGGGAGGTCTGGGACATTGCTAGTCTGGTCACCGCCACCAGGAGACTCTCAACAGCCACACAGCACCTCGTTTGTGTAGGCTAGTTGAACTCTCAATCCAGTGAAAACTCCTGCTGTTAGAGTCATTTTTGCCTCCTATATGAAACTTTAACATGTGACTTGCTATTACCTAAAGAGACGACCGAGTGCTAAAGTATCCTGACCCTCATTTCCAGATAAGGAAACTGAGGCACAGCAGAGAGAAATGGCTGACCTCAAACTGTCCATACATCAGGAGCAAGGCTCAACCACGATGCAGTCACCTCCTGCTGAGCCCGTGTCACTCGGCTGCACCTAGACTTCACCTATCCCCGACCTGAGCTCTTTCAGCCTCTGTTCTAACTCCCCTCTGTCCCCATGCTGTGTTTACAGCAACTGAAGAGACCTCCCTAAAGGCTGGGGTGCAGCACGTGCTCAGAGCGCTTGTGGGCAGCATGTAGGTGGCCATCACTAAGTCCTTCAGAATGTGCGGGCCTGGCTCGGGCTCTGGTCCTCCTCTGCTCTGGAGCTGGAGATGACTGCATGATTTTTTTTTTCTTTTTTTTTTTTTTTTTGTAAATGCGTGTCTGTCTGTCTATTTGTCTGTCTGAGTATGGGGTATGCACATGCCCTAGCATACGTATGGAGTCAGAGCTGGCTGTTTCCTCCCACCATGTGTGTCCTGGGGATCAAACTCAGGTTGTCAGACTTAGCAGCAAGCGCCTCTGAGCCATCCCCGTGGTCCGCAGGGGATTTTCCAGCCTGGTTCTGAGGCCTTCCAACCTTGCAGGCCAGGGGCTGGAGATGGAAGTGAGACAGACAGGGCCTTGCCTTAGGTTTAGCAGACAAGCAAACAGATAAGCAGCCTTCAGAGCCAGACACTGCCACCTCCGATCTTGGGCACAGAGGCTTCACTGCCCTCTAGTGGTTATGAGGGAGACCAGCGGCTAATTTGGCTTTTTTTGTTGTTTTGTTTTTTTTCCTTGTTTTTTTTTGTATGTTTATTTGTTTGTTTTTTGAGGCAGGGTTTCTCTGTGTAGCCCTGGCTGTCCTGGAACTCACTCTGTAGACCAGGCTGGCCTCAAACTCAGAAATCTGCCTGCCTCTGCCTCCCAAGTGCTGGAATTAAAGGCTGTGCCACCACTGCCCAGCTGTTTTTGGGGTTTTGTTTTTTTTTTTTAATTAATTTTTTTTTCCTCTAGCTAATTAGTTTCTTTTGAGACAGGGTCTCACTGTGTTATCCTTCCTAGCCTGAAACTTGTTGTGTCGACCAGGCTAATCATGAACTCCCAGAACTCTGCCTGCTTCTGCCAAGTGTGGTCCATTTTTAAATGCTCTGAAGTGGTATCTTGAGTAGGCTGGGGTGTGACAGGTGTTCTCTACAATCTGGGTTTTACCACAGACTGCCTTCGAAGCCCACCAGTGAGCCAGCCAGCCAGGCCAGAACTGAAGAGAAGTGCCAGGCAGTACAGGAAAGGCTCAGAAAGTTGAGGGCAGCGGGAGGAGGGTCTGGCTGGGAGCAGGTGTCTGTCACGCTGGGCTGTACCCGCTTCTTTTTGCACCAGTCCATGCCAGACTTCAAAGCCTGGCGTAAGTCAGGGTGTCGGCGGAGGAGACTGGGGGGTGACAAGGCTTTGCAGACGATCGATCGGCTGCAGATTGATTGGACTTGGAAGCAGGGCAAAGTAGTGGCTTCATCAAGGCAGTGAGCAGCCGAGTCTGCCTAGAAGGCTCGGAGAGTAGTGGATTTAAATCACAGGGAACTGGAAGCCACGTAGTTACCTGTCACCTAAGCAGAGCACCGGAAAGGCCTTGAGGAGAGCAATGTGGTGACCATATATGACGGGCATGGACAGAGGGAGGGCCTGGACTACCACTGGATGCTGAAGTAATTGCCCACTGCATTAAAGCAGCAGTGACACAGGCAGGACACAGGACAGGAGCCCTCCCACCCTTGCTTCCAACGCTGGGCCTCTAGCCACTTCCTTAAAGTGAGTCCTCTCAGGACCTGGATCACCGTAGCCTCTTTCTGGTTCTGAGGTACAGGGTAGGAGAGCTAGTAAGCGAGCATTGTGAGGTCCTGTTTGACAACTGACTGAGGGAGTGAGCATGTCACCAGTCAGGAAAAATAGGAAGCCATAGGGAAGTTACAAGCAAAAATTACAGTGCTATTTATTGATATTTATTCATTCATGCATGCATGCATGCAGCTGCTTACTGGGGACCAACTATACACTAGTTCTTAGATGCCGGGGTATCTAACAGTAAAGCAAAAGATTTTAAAATTAGTTTTCTGGGGGCTGGCGAGATGACTTATGATTAAAAGTCCTTACAAAGGACCCTGGTTCAATCCCCTCGTGTACATGGTGGCTCACAACCCTTGTGACTCTAGTTTCAGGGATCCTGACCTCCATGGATAACAGGCACACAGGCGGCACACAGATGTACATGCAGGCAAAACACTCATACGTAAAATGCGCTGGTCTAAACAGAACTGCAGTTTCTCACACGCTTACGTCCAAGCGGCCCTGTTAGACAAGAGAAATAGGTAAACAGGTGTATAGCAAGTTCCCAAAAGAGAAAGGGGAGCAGCCAGCGGGGATGGGAGTGGGGGACAAAAATGATGACACAGCAGGTTCCAGGCAGCATCAGGAAGCTGCAAAAGGGACAGCGTGAGAGGAGACAGGGCAGGGCAGTCCTGGTAGGGTCTGTCTGTAGACAGGACACTTACAGAGTGAGATTGGAAGAGGAGCCAGGGACACTGCAGCCCTGGGAGGGGTGAAGGATGCGTGGTCTCCAGACGATGCAGCAGAGCAGACTCAGTTGTCACTGAGGCCGGTTGCTGGCTTACCGAGGGGTGCACCCAAGGATGCAATTCAAGGCCTTCCCCCACCCCTCCCCCACCCCACCCCATCCCCCGGCTGCAGCAAGCATATAATCTGGGACAGGCCTTCTTCTCCAGCCAGATTCTGCTACGCAGGCCTTCCCCGTACGGGGGAGGGGCAGCACTCACGGTCCGCACTAGGCACGTGTGGAGGTGGGAAGTGGCCTGACGCTGTTGAGCTGTTGACGGAACCATTGCTGAGTCCCATTTGTATTTGCTGCCTACACATTCAGATTCTGAAAGCCAGGAAGAGATCATCCACAGCATTGCTAGACATCTCGCCCAGGTAGGCGATGAGATGGACCGCAGCATCCAGCCCGCGCTGGTGAGCCAGCTAGCTGCACACTTCATGAATGACAGCCTGTCGGAGGAAGTAAGTATGACTCTGGCCTGGGAGCCCCTCTTCTAGGACATTTCAGAAGTGTGCGACACTTTCCCTTGTTGAACCAGTGTCTTTCCCAGGAAGTGAACCCTGTCCTTGACTGCCTGTCAGCATGGTCTCCAAAGAATTTAGTCAGAGTACAGAGCTTAGGAGTCAGGCTTCCAGGAAGATCCTCGATGTCTATAGGTGCTGTTGCCTATAGGTGCTGGGAACTAAACTGGGTCCTCAGTGTCTTCCTTTCCTGCCTGAAGGGAAGATAACGTGTAGCCCCTAAAGCTAAGCACACCAGTACCATGAGCCTGAGATGTCCTACGATGCCCTCCTGTCCAGCCAGTTCTGTAAGCATCTGAGTGCAGGGCATAGCTCAGGCTCCTCTATGTCAGCAGTGTGCACAGGCTGCTCACTAACCATGCACTGGTGAGTCTCCACATCCCTCTCTGTGGTCTGTGAGAGTGAATCCTCTATCACTCCCTCCACCCAACGCTCCCCTCTGAAAGGCTGCTTCCTCTTTGATTTGGTCTCTCTGAGGGGAGAGCATCAGTAAACTGTCTTCTTTAATGTGCAGGACAAACAGAACTGCCTGGCCAACGCCCTTGATGAGGTGAAGCCAGCCTTCCCCAGAGACATGGAGAACGACAAGGCCATGCTGATAATGACCATGCTGTTGGCCAAAAAAGTGGCCAGTCACGCACCACCTTTGCTCCGAGTTGTCTTCAACACGACCGTGAACTTTATTAACCAGAACCTATTCTCCTATGTGCGGAACTTGGTTAGAAATGTAAGAACCAGGGACATCAGCCCCTGCCTGCTTACCTACCCTGTTCTAATCCCGCAGGGCCTCTGCTCAAGTCCCTCTGCCCAGCCGCAGACTGTTTAGAGAGGCAAGGCTGTTTCACACTACTGGTGGGAACTGAGCAAGCTGGGGGGACATGGGGTGTTTAGGAAGATGACCAAGGGCTCAGCCCCCTTGGGCTGCTACTCTTTGCTGTCACAAACGTAAGCGTAAGTGTGTGTGGTGTGCACATGGAAGCCAAAGGTCATTATTAGGTGTCTTTTTATCTCACTCTACCTATCTTTGTGAGGTAGGGTCTCGGTGAAGCTGGAACTTGCCATTTAGGCTAAAAAAGCTGGCCAAGCAAACCCTGGGCTTCCACCTGCCTCCCTTCCCTTCCCTCGCTAGGGTACCAGTTGTTTAATGTGTATTGATGCTCTACCTGAATGTGTGCCTGATGCCTGGGTAGCCAGGAGGGTGCTGGATCATGTTGCAAGTGGTTGTGGTCTGCCATATGGGTGCCGGGAATCTTCAGGCCGCTGTAGATCTTACTGTGCCATCTACACAGCCCCCAGGCATTACAAGTAATCAGAAAGTGACTACCCTTATTTGTGTGCGTTTATGTTTCTGTGGGAGCATGTGTGCCACAGCATAGTCAGAGGACAACTCCGAGGTGTGGTTCTCACCTTCCACCGCGTGGGTCCCAGGGATTGAACTCAGCTCGTCAGGCTCAGCAGTATAAGCCTTTATTTACCCAATGAGCCAGGCCATCGTTTATATCCTTTACAAGTGTGCTTCCCAAGGATGGAGAGAGAAGCTGATAGGGGTAATAAATGAGTTAAGTGAGGAATGTTGTCAGCCCTCCAGTCAGCCTGAGGACGTGCCCATTGCTACGGCAGCCCTGAGTTTTTATTGTGCATGCTCAGGAAGTGGTTCTGCGGAGCTGAGACTCCTGGAAAATGGCCACGCATTCTAGAGCCTTGTGCTCTGGTTACACAAACCCAAGTGGGAGCTGGAGGTACCTAGTCTGCACTAGGATTTTACAGAACCTGTCAGAAACATTATCCGGGATTCTTTTGCGGGGAGGGGGTTGTTTGTGTATTCTGGGTGAAGGCAGAGTCCACATTCCCAGATGGCAATGGAATGCAAGGCAATCCTCCTGCCTCAGCATCCTAACTGCTGGGACTGCAGGTGCATAACCCCACACTGGGTGAGTGGTGCAGGGGACCAGGCTAGCACTGTTGATGAGCCACAGCCAGAGCCCAGTGCTCGTTTTCTAAAGCACCGTATCCTCCAATGAGACTGACTCTGCTGCTCCTTTCTTAGGAGATGGACTGAGGGGCCTGCAGAAGCCCGACTGGCTGACCCTGATATGGCAAGAATAGTGATGCTGCCTCCAGAGGAACTGTGACCATGGAAACAGACCTTGGCGTGAAGACAGGTCCCAGAGAACAGCTGTCTCCCTATTTCCAGGTGGTGGGAACCCCAAGCTGGTGATTCACTGGACATTTCTGCATTCAGTTTGAGTGTATCTGAGTGTACCTGGTTCCTGCATCCACTTCATGTACCTTTGTCCTATCAGCTGTATGGGTTCCCACTTGGGAATTAAACAAAGCAGCAGGCTGTAAGGCAGAAAAGCGTCTTTGTAATGCAAAGTGACTGTTCCTGAGAGCCAGCTCTGGGATTGTCTTCACCATGTAGGTGGCTCCTGTCTAAGGAGAACAGCACTAGGACATTAGTGTGAAGTCCCAGCCTAGTGGACACCGCAGTGCTCACAAGGCCACCACCTGCCTTTGTAAAAAGCCAAATGGCTGATCTCAAATCATGGGAAGACTGACCACCCCACCCCACCCCACCCCACCCCAGAGTTTAGCTGTTCCAGGGGTCAGCTGTTATCTCAAGATTTCTATCCCAGTGGAAACACTGAATCATGCACACAACTTATCTGTGTGACGTCAGTTGTTACGCTCAGGCTCTTGCTAGGGAGAGCAAAGAACAACTCACATACCAGTGTCAAACAGATCGCACAGAAGAGACCTAAAACAGCAGCAGGTCACTCGGTTCACAAAAGGAGACTTCCAGTCAAGTGTGACACACTGTCTTGGGTGTAGATCACAGCTGCCACCCTCCTTCCTGGGGTAACATCACAGAAGACTCCATAGCAAAAGCAAACGTTCCCTTCGCTTCTGTATTTCAGAGACAAGGCCTCACTGTATCCTCAAGCATGGCTAAGTCTTCTGCTGTACTTGGCTAAAGCTGCGAGTATTCTAGTTTTGAACTCATCCCAGCCATGGTGGCTGGGATGGCTTGGGTGTACCCTGTAAATTAGTGGGTTTTTCTTGAGGAACATGATCTTTGTGTGGGTATAATTGAGAAATTATTTTAATTCAGAGAATAATTTTCATTGTTCTAAAAATTCGTGAATTGCCTTAAGTGGTAGAAATTTGTTTCTTCAAAATAAAAGGTTCTTCTCTAAATGTTTGGGATAGCTATATCTCCAAATGACCTAGTACATCAGAAGGTCAGATCATCCCAGCATAAACACACAGCTGTTGAGTCACAGTTCCGCGGGCTGGCTTTATTTCAGCGACTTCACTAGCTCTGCTGACTAGGGACTGAGGTGCGGTTTTGTATCCCAGGACCATGCTTTCAACATTGAAAGGCAAACCAAGACTGCATGCACTTTTAGAATATGAAACATTACCTGAAATAACCCCCCACTAAGTAAATAGTGGACAAAAAGATGAGTCACCAGTTATCATAAAATCTCATTTATTGTCACCTCCAGGGTGCTTCCCCCACGATGTTGCTTCTAACTGAAAGCAGTTTGTAGACTTGAATTGTCACTTGCCGATAAAGAATAGACTGGGCACAAAGTAGACAACAGGATGGGAAAGGGGCCGGAACAATTCGCAGTAATAAAGTGAGCAGATCAGACACTAGCAGTCAGCTGATGGCGCACACTGCAGATGAATGCTTATGCTACTTTAATTTTTTTTTTAAGATAGGATCTCAAGTATCCAGGGCTAGCCTTTAGCTCTGAGCCAAGTATGGCCTTGAACATTGTCTTCCTGCCCCCCCCCCCCCCAGTACTGGATTATAGGTATGTATTCCATGCACAGGATGGAACCCAGGATTTCATGCACCCCGGGCAAACATTGATAGCTACACATCTGCCTGACTCTGCTATGTTAATGATAACCATCCCAGTACCTGGGGGACAAGATACCAGAACCACTAACAAACTGAGTTTAATCAAGGAGTTAAGAGAAAGAGGCACTTTTAGTCTCAAGGAAGAAAAACATGGGTTGTCAGAGCAGGGGAAATACAGGTCCAGGAGAAAAAGGCTGGCCAACAGATGGCCCATGGATACAGGACCACACAGACTGTTTTAGACCTCACTCAGGGAGGTATGTAGCTTACCTTCCTGGGGGAAGGCCTCCACAAACCTGTCATCTCACAATGACAAAAGTGACACTGGCAAGAAAACTCCATGGATCAAGGTACCTTCCATCAAGCATCAGGACCCACATATCGGAAGTAGAGAACCAACTTCACAAGTTGTCCTCTGTCTCCCACACGCACACTGTGGCATGCAGCCACACACACATAAATAAATGAACAGCTTTTCGTATCAAAATGCCGAAAGCTAACCAGTAACCAGCTTATTCTGTGACGCAAAGGGCAGCACCAGAGTGACATGCTGACGGAGGCCCCTGAGCCGACTGCTAACTTGGGCCTCGGCCTTGCAGGTGTCCCTGAGACAGTTCTGACCTGAGACACTGACACATCGGAGGGGCTGGGGGCGTGTGTAAACATGAGCATGGGAAGGACCCTCACTGCAGACAGGGAAATGGAAAGCCAAGTTAGGTTTTCGAGGAATCTGTGTGAAGACGACTAGGAGAGCTTCCAGCTCTCCGCACAGCTTTTTACAGGGTAGGTAGCTGTAAGACCACAGACTCGAGTCTGATGGGCACAGCACTGTTCTGTGGAAGTTTTCACTAGGAAGCACTCTTGTCAGATGAGCGAGATGGAAGATGACCTCGTCAATCCTGAGGGTCAAGAATCCAAATAGTCTCTCTAGGTGTCTGCTCATCCTTCCATGTGCCTACCCTGGACTGATGGCCACTGCAGGGAGAAAGGACCAGAGGGATCAAAACTGCAACAACAACAAAAACCCGACAAAGATGTCAAGTGGCTGGCTGCCTTCATGTCACTGTGTGGTGATGACGGCTTTGTCAGACGGCCTGATCTTGTTTACAGCAAGAAGACAACACATTAACCATCAACACTACAGACCACAGGGTGACCCTAAGACATGTCACCCAGTGCCTAAAGGAACAATGGTGCAATACAAAGCTTGTTCCTTAGGTTTCTGTATTCAGCAGACTTGGTACTTAGCCTAGCCTACATGGAACTTTCACAGAAACAAACACAGGCTACTCCTAGGTTGCAGTACAGTAAATTCTCACAACTGTTCACAGGGGGCTCTGCCACACACATAGGGTCACTAAGAAAAGCACTAGACCTGAATGGAGTTGGGAATTTTCACTCACGGCCTTGCCTCTGATAAGCTAGGCAACTTGGTAAGCCAGTTCTCGGTTTATACCCAGTAACCTGGATGTTTAGACAGGACCTGAAGGAGGTGTAACGTGTGAAAGCCCTCCAGCCTCTGGCATGCACTGCGTGTTCAATCAGTATCAGCATAAGGAGCAGTAACCCACACAGAGCTCACTCAAAAGGGTAGCGTGTCACAGCCATTTCACAAACGGAGGTTCTCAAAGCTAGACTGTTGATAAGAGGTCACGGGTGTGTGTGAGATAAGAGGCCAAGGCTCAGCGTACTAGTGAGCACAGAGTTCATGTGGAATCCATGAAGAGCGAACATAAGAGAAAGGAAAAGAGAACTTCTTTCTTCACTAGACAGTGTAGTGCCCATAAAGTAGCTCTTAAGAGGTCGAATGCCCACATCTCACCTTTAGAGCAGAGGCAAGAACAGGCACTGTTCTCTAACTGGGGGCTTAGCACAGAGGCTCACAAACGGTGGCAGCCTTCAAAGGACCAGGCTCCCAGGACCTTCACTCTACTCAGTCAAAAGATACCCGGAGGGACTGAAACAGGCAAGAGGAACCAGGGATGCTTTGGGTGAGGGATACATGAACCAGCCCAAGTGAGTGTGCTAACAAGACCAGTGGTTCTCAATCTTCCTAATGATGCAACCCTTCAATACAGTTCCTCATGTTATGGTAACACCAGACCATAAAATTACTTTTGTTGCTACTTCATAACTGTAACTTTGCTACTATTACTTTGCTACTATTATGAACTGTAATATAAATATCTGATATGCAGGATATCTGATAATGGATCCCTGTGAAAAGGTCATTCGGTCCTCAAAGGGGTTGTGACCCACAGGTTGAGAGCCGCTGAAACAGACCATCTTCTAGAGGGCGGTGAT
Source organism: Mus pahari (assembly GCF_900095145.1). Lineage (NCBI taxonomy): Eukaryota > Metazoa > Chordata > Mammalia > Rodentia > Muridae > Mus > Mus pahari. The sequence goes on along the minus strand of NC_034591.1, from coordinate 136,444,646 downwards.
GCTCATGCCAGTCCCTCCTGCTAAGGCACTCTAGACTCAGGCTGGCCATGGCCACTTCAGTACAGCAAGGAATCGGCATTCTTTAGGTGTTTGTCAGGAAAACCTCACAGGCTTTTGGCTAAGTGGGTGTCAATCATTCATTGAACAATTAATTCTACCAAGGGTGGAGGAGCAGGAGTGACAGCACTTTGCCTGGTATGCAGCACAGTTCCGAGCACAAGGTGCACATATGCAGATGAGTCTGTCTCTACAGAACTAGTAAAACTTCCCGCTAGTTTACAAAGAACAGAAGATGGCACAGTGACTCAATTCTGGTGCTGTGTGTTCCCTAATCAAGTTGAATGCATTCTGAATCTTTAGGGCACAAACAGCTTCCTTCTACCAAGTCCCTTAGATGAGCAAGGATTTGAGAACTCATTTTAATGTAACAGCAAGACCAGGCATGGTGACACGTGCTTGTAAGCTCAGTCCTGAGCCTAGGCTACACAGGGATATATTTTTTATTTTGTTTAAGGTGATGGCAAACCTAGGAGCTGTGGTGACAGAACCCCCCTGGCAATGAGGTAAAGGAAGAATTGAATTAAGGGTCCATGTAAGGAGAACCAGTGGAAAATTACCTGTTTGCCATCATCCAGAAAACTATAGTTGAGCATGTCAGGCTGGGTGTTCATGGGGCAGTAAAATAAAGCCCCCAGCCATCTGCTCAGATGCTACCTTCTTCCCTGCTCCTGCCTTGGAGAACACAGACACAAATATCCTGAAACAAAGGCCAGGTCTTACCAGCTCCCACCTGAGCTCGGCTCTTCCTGTGTAAATGCCAATGTCCAAAATGTTCAAAAGTGTTAACGGTAGAAGAAAAATCCTTAAAAAAAAAAAAAAAAAAGACTCCAACGAGCCGCCAGCCTCTGAGGCCTGCAAAACACAGAGCCACCCCACCTGTGAGAACAACAGCTACATGACAGCCCACAACCAGCAGTCCCTGCATGGGACTCAAACTCACAAGAGGACATCACGGCCGGAAACATCGACAGGACACACAATCACACTAAAATCATCATCATCATCTCTTTGGGAAGAACTTCTTTTAAAAATACATTTTTTAAAAAATCAAGGACATTCAAAACATCAGGTCTTGGTGATTAGAGTAATTAAAAGTATTTTTATTATAAATTTCAGGATCTAAGAAGTAATGTTACATGACTAAGATAAATCTGAGATGACTTCTTATCAAGCATGTGTGCCTTGCAGGGTGGCACTGTGTCCTCAGGCATGAGAGAGACAGGTCTTCCCCCCCCTCCTTGAGGGATGGGGTCAGCCAGGTGATACGGGATTCTGCTGAATCCCACTAGCTACAGCGAGTACATAGGGCCTCTGGTGTGCTGCCTGGCACTGGGCTGGGTTCAGGCCACGAAGTCTCGTGAGTGCTGAAGACCAAGCCAGGACCTCAGCAGCAGTCTTGGGCTTAAATTCAAGTTTCTGTCCCACTTTTCATTTAAGTGATACCTAATAATAAATGATAAAACTTTATCATTTATTTCATGATTTACACTGAGTAAGGGTTATGACCCAACTGATTCTGTAAGCCAAAGGATGACACTGCTTTCTACACGCAGAGACCCAACAGAGAAGCTGAAGATATTCCAATGCCCAAGAACAGGCAGTGGGAGACACACCACACTAATCCAGGCCCTGATGGCAGATATGCCATCAGAGGTGTCACTGCTGAATCATAGGCACGTGGGGTGGCTGGCTGGCTATACTTGTAAGAGGTCAAATAGACCTTGACAGGTCATGTCGACCACCTTCCTGCCTCTAAGACCAATGACTGCAGCCTCTACCCTGCACTGGCATTCAGACTGGGAAGCTGGGCGTGGTGGCGCACGCCTTTAATCCCAGCACTCAGGAGGCAGAGGCAGGTGGATTTCTGAGTTC
>NC_034591.1:136409788-136442704 GCF_900095145.1 Mus pahari | reverse complement strand
CAGCCAGGGCTACACAGAGAAACCCTGTCTTGAAAAACAAAAAAAACCAAAAACCAAAAAACAACAGACTGGGGACCCTAAGTCTCCTATGCAGCTTCAGTGTATTTATCCCTTTTCTTGGGACAAGGTTTGACCAAACAGTCCCAGATGGTCTTGGTATGTATACCAGGCTAGCTTTGAACTTGGGATAATCTCTTTGCCTCTGCTTCCTAAGTGCTGGGGTTACAGGCAGGTGCCACCACACCTGGACTGGGTATTTATCATTTAAAAGGTCCCTGAAGGCGTCATCTTTGAAAGATGGAACCGTGGGAAGCTTCGGGAGCTTGCTGGATGAGACACTGCGCTGCTGCAGTACCTGAGATGCGGTGTGATGCGGGAGAGAGAGCACCTCACGATACAGAACGGGGACCAGGAAAAAAACAAACAAACAAACAAACAAAAAAAACAGCTGCAGAGCACAGTCAGCTCACCTGTCCCGAGAAACTGCAACAGGATGAACAGCTGGCCGTCCCAGCTGCAGGTTCCTCCCCCAGAGTCTCCTAATTGAACCCTATCCTTTAAAACAGTGGCCCTCAAAAGGGAGATGACTTTGTCCACGGGGGACATTTGGCAATGTAGGAGACATTTTTGGCTACCATCACTGTAAGTGGGGTGCCAGTGGCATCTAGTGGGTAGAAGGCAGGGATGTTGCCGATCATTACATAATGCACAGGGCAGCCTCCTACAGAGAATTACTGAAAGGCCATGGTGCCCAAGTTGACTAACCTGTTGGAGGTGGGAACTTCACTCTTGCCCTTCTGAATCTAGCATGAGCCAAGGCCCTAAAATGACAACCAGGCCAATGTGAACACTGTCTCAAGCCATTGCCACGCTGAGCCGAAAGCCCAATTCCTCCAGTGTCTTGTAAATGTCCAGTCAGTTGCAGTCTAAGTTCCAGTGAATACAACTAAAGCCGTAGGTCTTTCTGTCTTGTCTCTCATCTGAAATGACTGTTACTTCTTTCTTAAAGCCAGTGCAACTCCAACGGCCACTGCCAGGATGGCCACCGCAGCAGCCCCTCCGAAGAGCAGTACGGTCTTGCCCTCGGCGGGCAGGCCACTCTTTGCTCCCCTGACAGCAGCGGCCTCCCCAGTGTGGCTCTTTTTCCTGCTCCTGGCTCTCTCCTCACTCAGCTGAGCGGTTCTCTCCGCCCTCTCCACAGCCTCGGGTCTCACGGTTACTGCTTCCAGCTCCTCCTCACCAAGATCCACAAACACAGACGGAGTGGGGCTGGTTTTCTCAACTCTCATCATTTCTGGGGCTTCCACGGTAGGGACCTGTGCGAGCAAGGGAGCAGGGGCTCCTGGGAAGGCCTCCTCTGGCACCTCCTCCTTCTCCACGTGCACGATGTCAGAGTTGGACGAGTTGTTCTCACTCTTCTCCCCAGCCCCGCTACTGTCCAAGCTCTTCACTTCTTCAGGGTCCATTGCAATCTGCTGCCAGGACTCAGGTCCGAGCGACACTGGGAGGCTTTCTGTATGCCAACTCTGGCTAGCAGACAGTGAGACAGGAAGGCTCTCCGACTGCCAGGACGTTGTCACTGTCGGGGACTCGGGGGGACTAACTTGTCCGGAGTTGTCACTGGGCAGTATATAAATGTCATTGCTATCTTCCGCAATAATTCCAGGGTATTCCTCCTCCTCAGACTCAAGACTAAAGACAGTGCCCTAAAACAGAAGAGGGGAGACCCACACAAAGACTGTTAATATTTTAAAACGTGTTAACCTAAGAAAAATCATTCTTGTCTAACCTAAGATTCAGGAGTAAATCTACTGTCTGGACCTCTACAGTTTCTGAGCAGAAAACACCCATCTGAAGGTAAATATGGAAAAGAGTAAAAGAGTTTTACTTTTACTTTTTTCATTTTTTTGAAAAAGATGCTTCTACCAGAGTTGATCTCAACACTGCCCCCCTTAAACATTTTCTTAATTGAAAAAAGATTATCCATATAATATATTATGATCACACTTTTTCTCTCCCCCAAGAGTCTCAAACTTCTGTCTGGCCTCAGCCTTCCAAGTGCTGATATCACAGACCCGTGCCACCACAGCCTGCTAAATGGCAGAATTTCTAGTTTACAATTTTAGTTTCCTTGAAACTAAAATATTATAAATTGATATTCATTGTGCATCATATACAGTCAATTAACTCAAGTCAGCAGAGAAAATGGAAATGAGCTCTTGCACTCTTGAAGGTATCGCCAGCGAATACCCTGCCAGGACCGAGTGCTAGTGCGAGTTCACACAAAGGGTCTTTGGGTGTGAGAAGGCAAATATGGAAAATCATGGCACTGGCAGCAATGGCCATCAAGAAGGAACATGGCAGCCAAAGCACAGAGCTCCAAAGGGCTGGCGGGAAGAACTGCTTACTCTGCACTGGGTACGGGGAGGAGGAAGAAGTTCAGTATGGGTGACCGAGCTAGAAATGAGGACTTTCTTCCATAACTAATGTTCTCTCACACTGACTGCTGTGGCATGTGTATGTACACACAATCGAAATTTTAAAAATCACACCAGGCAGTGGTGCACACCTTTAATCCCAGCACTGGGGAGGCAGAGGCATGCAGAACTCTGTGAGTTCCAGGCCAGCCTGGTCTACATGTTGAGTTCTAATAAAGCCCAGGATACACAAAATAATCCTGTCTCAGAAAAACAAAACAAAACAAAACACCCAACCCTACCAAAAAACTAACAAAACAATGGTATATAAGGAAATAGGTATAAAATAAAACAATAATTATCCATTAATTTCTAATATAATAATTCTATCCAGGCACTGGTCAGGGCTGCATTGTGAGACTTTCTCTCAAAAGCACACAGGTAACAAATAAAGCCAGAGGCGCTGCTGAGCCTGCCGGCTTCTGAGGAGGAGCCTAGCCTTCGGGAGGTTCCTCTAGATCTCAACTGCTGCAGTATGCAGGAGAGGGGTGGGGAGAGGGGAGCACGCTCCGATTGGGGGGGGGGGGCGGTTCAATTCAGAAAGAAAAGAGACGAAGATCTTTACTAGCTGCTGTGGTCATGTATAGGACATGGAAACCAAGCAAGGGGCCAGAGGGCTGCCTCAGAGGGTAGGAGCACTGGCTGCTCTTACAGAGGGCCTGGATTCAACCCCCAGCACCCACACGGCAGCTCACGATTGCCTGCCACTCAGTTCCAGAGGATCCAATGCCATCTTTGGCTTCAGCACCAGGCACAAAAGTAGTACAAAGAAGCAATGAAGATCAAATACCCATACACAAAAAAAATTAAATTTAAGCAGTGTAAAAACTGGGCTACGGAGGTGCCTGAGGGGTTAAGGGCTCAGGTTCAGTTCCAAGCACCCACGAGGGTTAAGGGCGTTGACACCCTCTTCTTTCGGGCATACATGTGGTATGCAGAGAAAATACACACAAGACAAATTAAAAAAAGAAATGTAAAAGCTGAGTGAGGATTTTCACGAACAATTTTCTTTTTCCTTTCTTCCTTTCTTTTGAAAATAAATTCTCCTTTCATCATCCCAACCACAGTTCCCCCTCCTCCACTCCTCCTGGCCACTCCCCAACACACACTTTCTTTTCTTCTCCTTTTTGTTTCTGGGGTGGGGGGGAAGAGGGAGGGAGGGAGGGAGAGGGAAAGGGAGGGAGAGAGGGAAGGAGGGAGGGCGGGAGGGAGGAGAGAGACAGAGAATCCAGAGAATCACAAATGCCAGGCCACGGCCACAAGCACAGCAGTGTGTGATTATTAAGCATCAAAGGATGCCATTATTCATAAGGATTCTTTTCCCAGCTTCAAATCCTGCTTGACCAAAAGAGTCCTCCCCAGATCAACTCCTGTGGGAACTCTTTTGAATTCATTACACCTCCATTAGCATAATGGTAATGTAAAACCCCGTAACATTTCCGGACTTCATTAATAATGAATGTTAACAAACAGTCCTCTACAACCAAGCCAGCTACATCAGTGGCAGAGCACACCATCAGCAGAGAACGCACTAATTCTGCCTCATCTCTCTTTCCTCTCATCTTAACATCTTGCTGCTCCTTGAGTACAAGGTAAATCTCAATGTATTTCTAAGTGTGATGCTTTTGTTTTGTTGCTTTTGAGAAAAGGTTTTATGCAGCACAAGCCAGCTTTAAACTCAGTATGTAGCTGAAAGGGATGGAAATGGTTCAGTACATAACAGCACTGGCTGCTCTCCCAGAGGACCAGGGGTCAGTTCCCAGCACCCACACGGCAGCTCACGACCACCTGTAACCCCAGTTCCAGAAGATACTACACCCTCGGGTCTCCTCAGGCACCAGGCACACACAAGATACACAAACATATCTATGCAAAACAGCCATACACATAAACAGAATATGTCTGTCTTAAATGATGGCCTTTTAATTTCTTTTATTTTTTGTGACTGTGTCTATATGACCCTAGCTGGCCAACAACTCAGCCTGCTGAGCTGCTGCTGATGCCTGCTTCTTCATCCCAAATTCTTGTATTAAAGGTGCCACCACACTACATTTAAACTAACCTTCAGATTATTTATTTACTGTGTGTGTATGTGTGTTTGTGCACAAGCCCCCGCTCCCCTGAGTCCACCACGTATATGTATCATGGAGTGTGTGAGTGTTAAAGTCAGAGAGCAATCTCTATGAACACAGTAGTCAGCCTTCTCATTTCACCATGCGAGTTCCAGGGAGTGAACTCAGGAATCTGGCAGCCCCTCTAGTCACAGAGCCATCTTTCTGGCCCTGAACTACTGATCTTCCTTCCTCTGCCTCCCTAGAGCTGGAAATGATGGCTTTTGCCACAAAGTCTGACTCTTGTTTTTGGGAGTGTTGAATTTTATTTGTCTGTTTGTTTTGTTTTCTGTTGTTTTTTGAGACAGGGTTTCTCTGTGTAGCCCTGGCTGTCCTGGAACTTGCTCTGTAGACCAGGCCGGCCTCAGATTCAGAGATCCACCTGCCTCTGCCCTTAAAGGTGTGCACCACTACCAGCCAGCTGTTGTTTGTTTGTTTGTCTGTCTGTTTTTTAGGAGAGACTTGCTACTTACCCTGAATGGCCAGGAACACATAGCCCAGGCTGACCCTGAGTGTGATCCGACTACCACTCCCTCCTAAGTGTTGGGATCACAGGTATGCACCATCTTTACTCCACCTGACTGTTTCTCCTTCCCTCCCGCATGCCCCAGACACTCTCACAGTGCAGCCCTGGCTGGCCTGGGACTGGCTATGCACACCAGGCTAGGCTTGAACTCACAGAGATCTGCCTGCCGTCTCTGAGTGTTGGCGATTTAAGGTGTAAAACATCAAGCACAGCTTCTAAATGTATCATAATAGATCTAAATACACGTTTTTCTTTCTCTGAACATATTTTGCTATTATTCTAATATAAGTAATCCCTATTTCCTTAAGAAATGTTTTACACTTCTTTATTAATTGTGCACGTGCATGGAAGTCAGAGGACAACTTGCTGCTGGTGGTTCTCTCCTTCCACTGTGTGGGTTCTAGGAACTGGACGGACGGACGGATGGACAGCAGGCTTTGTAGCAAATGCCTCTACCAGCTGAGCCATCTTGGTGGGCCCTACCACTTCTCTACTGCAGTGACTAAGGCAGTGACTCCTGCATGCCTAGCAACTAGTCTGGAAATAAAAAGCATCCTCTTAGCAGGTGTGGGGGCACATGCTCATCCCAGCCACGAGCTGAGGCAGGAGGATTAAGAGAGTTTAAGAAGAGCTAGAGTTGAATGGCTGGAATAGCTAGTGTTTTTGAGACCTTGTCTCCAAAAACGAAGGGGGGGGGGGGCAATGTGCTGGGGATGTGGAGTGAAGAATGGGGACAGACAGAAGCTTTTCTACTCACAAAGGTCCCGAGTTTCATGCCCAGTGCCACAAACACAAAAAAAGAAGAAAGACACCGATGAATGGAAAGTAAGATGTCAACCATGTCTGTCTGGGTATCACTGTGTCCGCTTGTAATATGTTAGCACTCACTGTTGTTAGTCTAACAAAGACCACAGGTCTCTTAAGAAATCAATTCGACTCTCTGCCTCCATTACAGTCCCTCTTACAGTCATCAATACCCCAGAGCAAAAAACCTGACCCTAAATGTAGGCTGAAGGCTGGCCATCAGATAAAGGTTCAGTTCAATGTTATGAAATAGAGCACTGCTAATTATCTGACTCTTCCAGTTAAAAAGCCAAGAGGGCAAGACCATACAATAGTTAGATGACACATTATCGTTCCTGAGCACAGTTGTGCTTTCCTCTGAATCAACTAAATATAATACTGTTAACTGAAATAAAACTAAGCCATCCGCCGGGCGGCAGTGGCACCCGCCTTTAATCCCAGCACTCGGGAGGCAGAGGCAGGTGGATTTCTGAGTTCAAGGCCAGCTTGATCTACAGAGTGAGTTCTAGGACAGCCAGGGCTGCACAGAGAAACCCTGTCTCAAAAGCAAAGAAAACTAAGCCTTCCTCTCCACTCTTAGGTTCTACCTCCCCACACCCTACTCTCTTGCAGTACTTGGGACGGAAACCAGGGTTTTGTGCCTATCAACCAAGCACTCTGTCCTTAAACTACATCCTTGAATCATCTTGTAGCCCTATCTTTTCTCACCCATGTTTTAGGTGCTCTACATATGAGAGCTCACATGGCTCCTACAGCTCCACACCCACAGTCCTGTAAGCAAGACGCTAAGCTCCCAAATCCTACTGCCCAGGTGTTTATGGATATCAATCCTCAAGAGGGGATGGGGGGCAGGGGTAGGGGGGAGTACACACCTTTAATTCTGGCATTTTGGCACTTGGGAGGCAGAGGCTGTTGAGTTCCAGGCCAGTCTGATCTAGAATGGGATCCAGAATTAGCCAAGGCTACAAAGACCTTGCCTCAAAATCAAAAATTAAAAATAAAAAGAGCCAGGTGTGGTGGTGCACACCTTTAATCCCAGCACTTGGGAAGCAGAGGCAGGTGGGTTTCTGAGTTCAAGGCCAGCCTGGTCTACAGAGTGAGTTCCAGGACAGTCAGGGCTACCCAGAGAAACCCCCCCCTCTCAAAAAAAAAAAAAAAAAAGATATGACCTGTCAATAAGCTGCTGATCTGCACCCTGAAAAACGAGATGCTTTAACAAGAAAAACCGATTTAAGAAAGGAAAACCAACAACAACAAAGCAAAAAAACAGAGGCTAGGCGTGGTGGCACACACCTTTAATTTCAGGGTTCAGGAGGCAGAGATGGGTACATCTCTGTTGAGTTAGAGGCCAGCCTGGCGTATAAAGTGAGTCCAGGGCAGCCAGAGCTATTACACAAAGATACCTTGTCTTGAAAAAACAAACAAATAAACAAACAAAAAGGAGAAAAGACAGAGAGAGAGAGAGAGAGAGAGAGAGAGAGAGAGAGAGAGAGAGAGAGAGAGAGAAAAGAAAGAAAGAGGAAAGAGACAGAGATAAAAACAGAATCTAACTCAACAGGTGAACATTTTAGTGCTGGAAAAGAAAGTTTACTGAAATGGAACTTTCATAAAGGCAAAGTTAACAAGCCAAAATAGGACTCATTGTAAAATGTTATTTGGTGTTTGTGTGGTGCTGGGGATGGGCCATGGTTTATGCAGACCAAGAAGGTACTCTCCCAGTGAGCTACGAACCTCCCTCGTTACTTCAACAGTGCAAGCAGAGCTAACAGGAGGCCTAAGAAGAGCCTCTTTTGCACATTAGAGGACCTTCCTATCCCATCTCAGACACCACAGCTGTTCTAGGGCACCTATGCTCAGCAAAATAAACACTCAAGCAGTTCTAGAACCATCCATCACCTAAGTTTGTTTCTAACATGGCATCGGCCGCACACTAGACGTTCTGCTGTAAAGCAAGTTGAAGCCCACTATAGCACAGTGCCTCAAGTTTATGGCCAAAAGTAGAGAAAACAGGTTACCCTCTTCAAGCAAACAGACACAAAAAATGTACAAAACTAAATATGGAGATAAAGGAAGCAAGTTTAAACCCATGTAAAGCCTACCTCTGCTTAGGAGGTAGGAACTATGAAAAACTAGCTCAACTAGTATAAAAGAATCATTAGGGTTGCGCATGTTTGGCAACTGACTCAGTGGTTGCCTCCATGCACAAAGCCCTGGGTTTCATGGCCAGCACTACAGAAACCAAGTGTGGTGGCACAGCTCTGTAACTCCAGCACTTGGAAGACAAGAAAGGAGAACCAGGAGTTCAAGGCCAGCTTCAAGGAGTTCAGCTATATAACAAGTTCAGGGCCAGCTTGTCTACATGCGACAAAAATAAGATTAGTTAAAATTGTATACTGCTTTCTTTTTTTTTTTTTTTTTTTTTTAAGTCTGTTCTTTTTATTATATTCCAGAGTTCTTATACAGTAGTCATGCTCATTTATTATTGACCTTATTAACGCTTAAATGTAGCATATTCATGGTTGATATTCTTCCTTCTATTTGGTCTATTGGGGATGTTTTCCGTATACTGCTTTCTGATGTTTATTTTGAGTTTATTTTGTTTCAAGTTTGTTTGTTTGTTTTCCTCACATCAGTTACACATTATTTGTCCAGCTTGGTGTTAATTCACCTCTTGTGTCATGGCTGCTGATCCTGCACCTACAGGTTTCACTTGTCCATCTGAGGATGGTTGGGCAGAATCCCACAGCCCATCCTCATTGGTAACTCCATCAAGAGAAGCAGTTCCACTTAGCTGGGCCGATACACCATCTTTCATGTACTCAGCTTATAAAATGGAAACAGGTGACAGGACACTAACAACCAAATGCTTCTTCAATCCCTTCTAACCTAGAATAAGAAGACAACGTATGGAAAGACCTTCTGGAAGTTAATGTTCATGTAATATGATGCCAAGACCTACAAGAACATATCTCAGAACCCAGCTCTGGGTCGGGACTGCAGCCAAGAGGTAAAGAGCTCTTGTGCAGTCCATAGCAAGGCTCTGACTTTCCTCTCTAGCACTGAAGAGGGGGATGGGGATCAATCAAGAACCCAATATGATGAACGCCCAGACCTGCAGCGTCCTCAGAACTCACTAAACTAAGTTGATTTAGTTGCAACCATCTACTAAGTGTTCAGATCAGGGTTCACAGCGTGAACTACTGTAAGAAACCCTTACCCTAAAAGCTTCCAAGAGAACCCTTAGTCTAGACTAAGAATAATCTTTTTTGTAGCTGCTAGTCTTTAAAGTCTTAAGGACAATCTTCAATTCAGGTAAAACAGATAAAAAGTTAATTTCATTCAAAAATTTAAGACAGACATTAGATCCGAGTTTACAATAGTTTTTCTGCATCATCTAAAACTGAACCTTTTTAGTGCAGTGCATGACAACAGAGGAAATCAAAGGCACAGTAGACCTGAAGGGCTGCCCTTTCAGGAAACAGATAGAATGTAACCAGCTAGGAAATGAGAACTGCTGAGAACAGAGGGAGAAAGCAGGACTCAGTCACAGCACGCAGCTCTTACCTGCACTCACTGGGTAGCAGGACAAACACAAGTCACACTTAACAGTGAGAAGACAGAAGCCACGTGAACACTTACAGACACACCTAATAGCGTACCATTTACAAAAACAGAAATTTCCTTTTCTTTCTTTTTTTCTTTTTTAAGCTCTCACTATGTAGTTAAGCTGGCCTGGAAGTCACTGTGAAGCCCAGGTGGCCTCAAACAAACAATTCTGCCTCTGCCTCCCAAAGTACTAAGCTTATATACCTGTGCCACCAGGATTGGCTTACACTGGCATTAAGAGTTGTCAATTCGGGCTGGTGAGATGGCTCAGCGGGTAAGAGCACCGACTGCTCTTCCAAAGGTCCAGAGTTCAAAATCCCAGCAACCATATGGTGGCTCACAACCATCTGTAACAAGATCTGATGCCCTCTTCTGGAGTGTCTGAAGTCAGCTACAGTGTACTTGCATATAATAAAATAAATAAATCTTTAAAAAAAAAAAAAAAAAAGAGTTGTCAATTCAATACTTAAGACTAAGCACCTAAAGGTGACTTGCTGACCCCTGTGTCAGAGACAGAGCTGCCCCATTAGTAAGAGACCAGCCAGCACACAACCTCAGGCAGTCAACACTCTTGCACAGAGGGAAAGAGGTTCTTAATGAAGGCACTATGGCTTCTGGGGGTGGGGGTGAGGGTCATTTTTCTTTAAGGGTGTAGATCCTGGTAGGTCAACCACACTTCAGCATAAGGTCCCACACCCCATCCGGTAGTAAATGGGCAGCACAAGTTTTGTTTTTGTTTTGTTTTGTTTTTTTGTTTGTTTGTTTTGTTTTGTTTGAGACAGGGTTTCAGCCCTGGCTGTCCTGGAACTCACTCTGTAGACCAGGCTGGCCTCGAACTCAGAAATACGTCTGCCCCTGCCTCCCAAGTGCTGGGATTAAAGCGCACCACGTCCGGCGATGGGTTATATATTTAAAAAAAAAAAAAGGACATGGAGTTGGAGATGGGAAAGTAAGGGGTGGGTCTGGGAGAAGAGAAGGGGGGTCTAAATGTGACCAAAACAATTGTATGAAAATTTCAAAAAAGTACTAACATTTATAAAGGGGAAAAGGAAAGTAACACCTGATTTTTACTTATCATCATCATCATCATCATCATCATCATCACCATCATTTTTGTAAGTCAGGGTCTCACATAGCCTACAAGCTAGCCCTGAGTCAGCTATGCCCACAAAGCTGGCCTTCAACTCCTGGTCCAGTTGCCCCCACATTTAAAGTACTGGGATCACAGGCCAATGGCTTCAGTGCTTTAGTTGTTTTTGTTAAGGTTTTCTTAAGTTTGTTTGTTTGCATGTGTGCGTGTGCATCCCCCCTCCCCCTCCCTGTATTATGCATGTGAGTGCATTCATGTGTGTGAATGCACACACATGGTGGTCAGAGGACCCTGGCCCTGTTTTCTATCCTGTTTGAGTAGATCTCTGTTAAATGCCACCACACCAGCTTCTAGAGACTCTCCTGTCCCCTCCACAGCAGACTCAGAAATCCACCTGCCTCTGCCTCCCTAGTGCTAGGATTAAAGGCATGTGCCACCATGCCCAGCCTAACTGACAATTTTAAAATGCTGTTTCTTTTTGAGCTTCTGACACACATTTTAGGAGTCATTGGTCACCTGGCTTGGCAACAAGACAGTTGATGCAGGTTGCATGCAAAGGTTGCACACTATGAAGACTAAGGCAAAAATAACTAAAAAAAAAAAAAAAAAAAAAATAAAAAAAAAAAAAAAAAAAAAAAAAAAAAAAAATTAAAAAAAAAAAGGGCAAGCAAGGAAGGGGTTGATTAACTACTTAAGGTAGAATGAGTGATGAAAAACTAACACAAATTACACAGAAAAAAAGCTGCTACTAACATAAAGACTGGAGTTTGATTAGCATACAAATATTAAATAAATCTTTCAGCTTTGACAAAGGGATCACAGTTGCATAAGATATCACTGCACCTGGACAGAAATCTAATCTCAATTGAAGAATTGCTTCCATCAGACTGGCCTGTAGGCACGTCTGGGGGTCGTTTCCTTGGTTAATGACTGATGTGGGAAGACCCAGCTCACTGTGAGCAGTACCACCCTTGGGCAGCTGGCTGAACAAGCCATGGAGAAGCAGCCAGCCAGCATCTTTCCTCTGCTTCAGTTCCTGCTTTGGCTTCCCTCAGTGACCTGTGAGGTGAAGTAAACCCTTTCCTCCCCAGGCTTTTGATGACGGTGCTCGTCGCTAACTAAGATACTTAGAAGAGAGGGAACTAGGCAAAGACTACACGGGAAGTCATTATTTTTGCAATGCTTTTAAAAGCTTAACATTAGCTGAGTGTTAGCATTTAATTCCAGCCCCAGGGAGGCAGAGGTAGTCAGATCTCTCTGAGTTCAATGCCAGCCCATTCTACATACTTCCAGGGCACCCAGGGATATGCAGTGAAACCCTGTCTCTAAATAAACAAATACACACACTTAAAATTAAAATCTAATTTTAGCAAACTGTTAAACAACACTTAGCAACTCTGTCGATATTAGGTGCTAGGGAAGATAAGAGTGATGAAGACTCGTACACTGCGGATAGATCCCTCTGAGAAACATTGTGGCACTGTTTCATACATTAGAGCATGCCCAGGACTTGGGAGGTAACTAAGTTGGCAGAGTGTTTATCTAGGATGCACAAAGCCCTGGGTTCAATCCATAGCACCACATACACAAGGCATGGTGGTACACATGTGCAATCCCATCACTCAAGGAAGGAGAGGTGACAAAAGGGTCAGGGGTTCAAGGCCATCTTTAACTAAATAGAGTCAAGGGCGGCCTGATACATAAGACCCTATCCCCCCGCCAAACAAAACAAAACAAAACAAACAAACAAAAGCCATAGCTATACACCATGACTCAGAAATTCTCCTTTCACGGGACAGTGTGGCACATGCCTTTATTACCAGAACTTGGGAGGCAGAGGCAGGCAGATTTCTGAATTAGAGGCCAGCCTGGTCTACAGAGTGAGTTCCAGGAGCTCACAGAGAAACCAGGGCTACACAGAGAAACCCTGTCTCAAAAAAACAAACAAAAAACAAAACAAAACAAACAAACAAAAGCCATAGCTATACACCATGACTCAGAAATTCTCCTTTCACATATAAATCCATAGAAATGTACATGTGCCAGGTGTGGCAGCACACCATTAGTCCCAGCACTCAGGAGGTAGACCAGCTGGTCTAACACAGTGAGTTCCAAACAGCCAGGATAACACAAGAGAAATCCTGTCTCAAAAAAAGAAAGGGGGCTGGAGAGATGGCTCAGCGGTTAAGAGCACTGACTGCTCTTCCAGAGGTCCTGAGTTCAATTCCCAGCAACCACCACATGGTGGCTCACAACCATCCATAATGAGATCTGATGCCCTCTGCTGCTGTGTCTGAAGACAGCTACAGCATACTCATATAAATACAATAAATAAATCTGGAAGAAAGAAAGAAAGAGAGAGAGAGAGAGAGAGAGAGAGAGAGAGAGAGAGAGAGAGAGGCGCTAAAGAAATGGCTGAGTAAGAGCACTGACTGCTCTAATGAAGGTCCTGAGTTCAAATCCCAATAACCACATGGTGGCTCACAACCATCCATAATGAGATCTGATGCCCTCTTCTGCTGAAGACTGTGTCTGAAGACAGCTACAGTGTACTTAGATATAAGTAATAATAAATAATTATATATAATGAATGAATCTTTAAAAAGAGAGAGAGAATGAAAGGGAAAGGAAAGAAAAATAAAAAAGACAAAGAAAGAAATGTACATATTTAAGAATGCTCAGAACAGAGTCTAATAGTAAATGGAAATACGGACAGAACTACAGGTAAACAAGCCTGTGAGAGGTGAACCTGCAGTGCTGACCCTCAGGACGGCTGTCTGTCTTCTGGACTTGGGGCTTGCTGATTTGGCTGGCTGTCTCTCCGGTGCTGACAAGTGTGCACCCCATGTCTGATTTGATTATTTGGGTTCTAGGGGTCAAATCTGGGTCATCATGTTTGCACAGCAAGCACTTCAAAGACCATCTCCAGCCTCTAACCGCCCCCACACCCCTTTTCTTGGCATGTGTGTTTTTGAGACCAGCTTTCTCTGTGTAGCTCTGGTGTCACTCTGTAGACCAGGCTGGCCACAAACTCAAAATTCACTTGCTTCTGCCTCCTGAGTGCTAAGATTAAATAAACTCCAACTGTATTTTAAAACTTTCTTTTTTCATGGAGGAAGGAAGCTGGCTAAAACGGATCACTGGTGAAGTGAAGGGGAAATGAAAAAGGCTAAGGAACAACTATAGCTTTAAGTGAAGCATACAAATTACAGGAAAAACAGTTATAATGCTCCTCGCAAACTCCAAAGCAGAATTACTACTGTCTAAGGACACATACACTATGACCTTACTGTCTAAGGACACATACAATATGATCTTAACAGTTCAGACAACCTGTGCATAGAGAGATGGCCTGGGACTAAAAGCATGCACTGCTTTTCCAGAGGACCAGAGTTCAATCCCCAGCACACGAGATGGCTGAGGACCTGAAACCTCGAGCTGCTGCAGGCACGGACAGCCTTCATCTCATAGTTATTCTGATAAATATGAGATGGTTTGTTAACTATGTTTTGTTGTTGTTATCATGAAATATTTTACGACTAACAACTATTTAAAAATACCACATAGCTATCTACTTCCTTAAGTAAAACCCTGTAACTTAAAATGGTATGAGCAGCCTTTCTTGCTTGTCATGCAGCAGTAAAGTAAACCTACACCATTAAAAAAGATAAAGAAAAGGTAACATGAAAGGTCCGGCTAGGGATGCAAGTCATCAGTAGGACATTTGTCTACTGTGAACAAGACTATGGGTTTGATCCCCCAGTAGATAAAAAAAATATTTAAAACTTTTTTTTGTTTTTTTTTTTGTTTGTTTGTTTGTTTGTTTTTTTTCTGAGACAGGGTTTCTCTGTGTAGCCCTGGCTGTCCTGGAACTCACTTTGTAGACCAGGCTGGCCTCGAACTCAGAAATCCGCCTGCCTCTGCCTCCNNNNCCGCCTGCCTCTGCCTCCCAAGTGCTGGGATTAAAGGCGTGCACCACCTCGCTGGCATGTTTAAAACTTTTGAACACAGGCTTAATTATTCTAAAGAAACAACTGAAGCAGTCATACCCAGCCACCCTGCTGAATGATGAACTCTGCGGCGTGTTCCTCCAGGTACATCACACCGAACTGTAGCAGCGTACTCAAAGGCTCTTGACCACGGCGCGTCAATTCCAAAAGCATGTGTTGGAGCAAAACTAGAGGCACCAAGAGCTTCAACGCAAAGGTAAAAACACAAAACACATAAAATTTGAAATTCTTACAACAATTTTATGTTCATCCAGTAAAAATTTTAATGCAGACACATGATTATGGTTATTTCATTCTTACTATGCATGATAGAACGTCAACTCCTGTCAGCATTTTTCAGATTATTATATGTGAATTTCATATAAGAGGGGGCAGTAAAAGTGATTATATAAAGATAACCATGTTTAAAACATAATATACAGAAAGTTACACAATAATTATAATTATAAAGAATACTAAGTCAACAAAATCTAATCTAAAGACTGTAGCCACCCTAGCTATTAAAAGGAACTAGACTATTCACTCATCAATTACCAGAATGTAAGTCTGCACACACATACACATACGCACACACATACATGTGACTTACAGTGTCTCTGGAAAAAAAAATATACAAGAAACTAGTAAGGCACTCACTGAGGGAGAAGGAAAGGCTTCACCATTGGTTCTAGTATTCCTGACTATTTTTTGAGACAAGGTTTCTTTCTCTGTGTAGCCCTGGCTGTCCTGGTGCTCACTCTGTAAACCAGGCTCACCTCGAACTCCATCTCCCTCTGCCTCCCAAGTTTTGGGAACGAATGCTTTTATCGCCTATTTTAAAACAAGGGCTTAAAAAACAAACAAAAAAACCAAAAAACAAGGACTTTTCATGGTTGCTGTTTATGACACAGGCCTCTTGCTGTCACCAGGAATGGCTTCACACTTGTGGCAATCCTTTTGCCTTTGTCTTCTGAGAGCTGAAATTACAGGTGTGAGGGATCACACCTAGCAAAATAATAACTTTCATAGTTATGAGCTACTTTATGAAAGTCATGGAAAGTCAAGTACAAGGAGAGGTATTATAAGTTATGCTTAATAACCCCGTGGCTCAATACTTAAAATAATCGCAATTCACAACAGAAACTAGCTATTCCTTCCTTTCAAAACAACAAACAACAAACAACCCCGGGGATGCAGAGCAGCGGAGGCCCTGGTTCCCGCACTAACATCACGACTTAGAAAGCCAGAGCTGGGGAGAAGAGGAAGAGAAAGGAGGGAGGGGCAAAGTGACCCCATCAGGTAGCCATCTGCATGCAGGCTCCTGTCCCAAACATCGAAGTCTCTCCATGACCTAAGAAGGAATGCACGAGGAAATAAACCAATTTCAGTTCCTTGTTACTAGATTATCAAGGAAATAACGGAATGACAAAGTATTTCCTCAAAAGAAAATAAACTTTTAAAATGAGTCCATGTTTCACACAAATATCCTTTAGCTTTTACTTCAGGAAAAGCAGCCTTGGGGGAATTTACTTTGAAGTCTGAGTGGAAGAATGCAACACACATCTTCATTTTTGACATTCTCAAAGAACTCCAGCTCAAAATATATTAATGGACAAAGGGCTATGAAGAATAGGCCTTTTACATAAGAAAGCACATGAAGCTGTTTAAAACAAAAATAAAATGGCTGTGTATCTAGCCCCAGTGCTGTGCCTGGAGCAGGAGGAGGAGCAGGTGAAGGACCAGGACTGGTGCTTGAGCACCAGTCTTACAAATTCAAATCGAGCAACTGCAAAAGCCTGGGATGTCCTATACTGCAAAGCATTCAAAGTTCCTATAATACTCCATAAATGTGTTACATTTTGAGACTGGAAATGCTTAACTTCCCATTATCTATTGGGGAAATGAATTGTAAACATCTTATTTTTATTTTATGAGCCACTACATAAAATAGCATTTCCTTTCATCTGTTACAAATTACCTCTTCCATATGTATCAAAAACAGCAATGTCATTTGATACATAATGAGTGTGAGTGTGAAAACCTCTTCCACTCCCATCACTGCCATCTCTGATCACAGTCCCTCTAGTCACCAAAGCGTCAGTCTGTGAGTAATCTGTCTGTTCTTCACCCGGCGCGCTGGCTTTCCTTATCTGAGTTTTCGTCGCTGTTCTAGTTCATCGTGAACGGCAGTACCCAGATTACAGATGCTTCCTTTGATGGCATGAGCACTTTCTCTTTGGTTGATACATTCTTATTGACGTGTCTTAGCAGACAAGATTCATATCCTCCTCTTTCATTCCTCACATTATTCTGATTTTCAAAAATTGATTGGGGAGGGGCAGGCTGAGTGCACCGCGTACGTGAAGGTCAGAGGGCAATGCTGAAGAGTCCATGCTCTCCTTCCATCCTGTGGGTCCCAGGTCAAACTCAGGTCATCAGGCTAGGTGGAAAGCACTCTTACCACTGAGCCATTCTGCCACCCCTGTTTTGCTCTGCTTAAGAGGGGGACCTCATGCAGCTGAGGCTCGCTTTAAACTAGTCTTCCTACGTATACCTCCCAAATATTAGGATTACATATGCATATGTAATCTCATAGGATTACATATGTGGTGACACCCAGCTCAGGAATTATTAAAGGACTGCCACACCAGGCTTACTCATCTGACAAGCTTTTCTTAATAGACCTTCAGACCCACTTGCTTTTATTTGTATTTTATTTATATTTCTTTGTTTTGTTTGAGACAATTCTTATGTAGCCCAGGCTGGCCCATCACATAGTGAGGACAGCCCTGAACTCCTGACTCCTTGCCTCTATTTCCCAACTGCTGGCATCATAGACATATCACTCTTCCCAATTTAAGAGCACTAGTTTGTAAGCACAATGTAGATTATGTTTATACACTTAAACCTACTTTCCTATACAAGAAGCATCAAGAGTTACTTCTTTTTTTCTTTTTTTTTTTGGTTTTTCGAGGCAGGGTTTCTCTGTACAGCCCTGGCTGTACAGACCAGGCTGGCCTCGAACTCAGAAATCCGCCTGCCTCTGCCTCCCGAGTGCTGGGATTAAAGGCATGCGCCACCACACCCGGCTCCAAGAGTTACTTCTAAGCAGGGGTAAAAATGTAGCACAGGCAGGCGGATTTCTGAGTTCGAGGCCAGCCTGGTCTACAGAGTGAGTTCCAGGACAGCCAGGGCTACACAGAGAAACCCTGTCTCGAAAAACCAANCAGCCTGGTCTACAGAGTGAGTTCCAGGACAGCCAGGGCTACACAGAGAAACCCTGTCTCGAAAAACCAAAAAAAAAAAAAAAAAAAAAAAAAATGTAGCTCAGTTGGCAGAGTATTGGCTTAGCATCCATGAAGCAACACATAAAACAAGATGGTCGTGGATCAAACTTGTAAACCCGGAAGACTACATGTTAATAACTGGAGGCTTAGAAGTTCAACCTCATCCCTGGCCACAGTTAGCCTGAGGTTTATCTGGGCTAAATAAAATGCTGTTTCAAATAGCAAAACCAAGAGAAGTTAAGTTACTTCTACAACTCATCTATATCCCACAAGTATTATCCACAAGTACTCTATATAATCTAAAACTCAATTATTTTTTTTAGTACTCTACATTTTTTATTTTTTAATGGTAAAAGAAATGCTTGCCTTTTAACTTTTATTCTAAGTAATTTCCTCATGGGACAATATATTCTGCATATAGAATATGTTTACCTTAAAAATTCTTGTAATGGGAACCAGGTGTGGTGGCGCGCGCCTTTAATCCCAGCACTTGTGAGGCAGAGGCAGGTGGTCCGAGGCCAGCCTGGTCTACAAAGAAACCCTGTCTCAAAAAACAAACAAACATACAAACAAACAAAAATTCAGTTTAAGGAGTTCCCTGCTCAAAAACAATGGTCTTGGCACACAGGCTGCTGTATCTGTGGTCCAAGGGGCCAGGCTCCATCATGAGCTAGCAGCAGAACTCGGCAGCAGCATCCACATGGTGCAGGCTTTACAGGCAGGAAAGATGCAAGATCGAGAGCTTCATGAACTCTCTTGCTCAATGTCTGCTGAAAGAGGCTCTGAGAGGCTATTGTGTGATGGTGAAAACGTGAAGCCTCCGTTGCCATGGAGACCCTGAGACATTGGAGACTATTAGACATCCACTAAGGAAAGATGCAGGTATGGAAAGGAGCTGGCTCAAGAAACAGGCTACACATCTTCAGTGTCTCTCCACACTCTACCTTTTCAAAGTAACAAGCAGGCAACACGGTATAAGACAATGGATAATGACAACACACTGGAAAGGCTAGAGCCAGCAGACCTTAACTGACTGCTACTCAAGAGATCCTACACAAGTTATTTATCCCTTCCCTGAAGACCCATCAACTTAAGTCAATAAATAACAGAGCAGGGGGCTGGTGAGATGGCTCAGTGGGTAAGAGCACCCGATCGCTCTTCCAAAGGTCCGGAGTTCAAATCCCAGCAACCAAATGGTGGCTCATAACCATCCGTAACAATATCTGACGCCCTCTTCTGGAGTGTCTGAAGATAGCTACAGTGTACTTACATATAATAATAATAAAAAAAAAGTTTAAAAAAAAAAATAACAGAGCAGAAGCTCGTGTGCTGGGGTGTGCAGTTCATTAGTAGAGTCCTTGCCTGGCCTGCACAAAACCCCAGGTTCCAGGTTCCATACTAGGTCAACAGGGTGTCCCACCCCTTTCCTGGCCCCAAATAGGGCAATAAAATCCACTGTGCATTCTTCAAAGAGTTTGGAACAATTAAATGATATATGGCATGAGATATACTACTATATGAACTATGAAACACAATGGTACAAAACTTTTAAAAGAACCAGAAGAGGTTACCTATTAGATGAACATCCCATGTTAACAAGTAACTACCTGGAGACAAATGTCATGTTTAATACAGAGGAATAGAGAAATGATGGGAAACTCAGGGAGCAGAGAAAAGGAGGGCAGCATACTATAGCGCACATACCTTGAGAAACACTGTAGAACCTTGCAGCATTTCATTAAAAATATAGGAAAACGACCCGCTTAACAGTTCGTATTTATGCATTAGTTAGTGCTAACAGCTCTATGCTGTGCGATGTTAACAATTCTTTCTATACCTTACTATTGCACTACATTTTGTAAAAGCAGAGATAATGTGATCAATACCTTATTCCATCCACTGGCATAAACCGCAGTCTCCACTGTACATTCACGATATGCCTCATATGTCACTGGCCTGTGGACATTTTTTTAAAAGTCTGTGTCACAGAAAAGGACTAAAATTTCAGATGAATAAATATACAGACATTATTGTATAGCTGTACTTTTTGCTAATATGACAAGGATTGTTCAACACATTGCTTCCCCCACACCCTCAAGATATGGCTTTTAATATTTGGTATGTGTTTCTTCCCAAAACACTCTCTGTATTGCTGGGGAGGTCATTATAACATAGGAAGATAAATGTGTATCCTAGCCATTACTTTTTAATTATTTGGAATTTATCTGGTAAGACTTCAACACTGTAATAAATGCCTGAATTACAGATATAGAATCAAATAGTAGCATATAAAACTTAAGTCAGTTAAATGAAAACACAATCTGGTCCTGTAAAACTCAGGCTTCACCAGCTCCTATACCATCCACCTCCCTATGTCTCCCTGAAGCTTTGCTGTGGCCATCAGTCCCTGTCCTTCCTTCCCTGAACTGTTGGGGCTGCTGTGAGTCACTGAAGTCCTTAAGAGAGGTTAGCTATCAGGCTACATACTTTATCATTCTTAAGAATGAAACAGGATTTAAAACATTATATGGCCAGGCAGTGGTGGCACATGCCTTTAATCTCAGCACTCGGGAGGCAGAGGCAGGCGGATTTCTGAGTTCGAGGCCAGCCTGGTCTACGGAGTGACAGGGCTATACAGAGAAACCCTGTCTCAAAAAAAACAAAAAGAAAAAAAAACCATTGTATGTACACACATGCATGCACATAAAACATAAACATATAGTAGGTTAAAACATTCATATTTTAATATATAGAGAAGCAAGTAGCTGACTAACCAGGCTTCCCCTTACGAGCTCTTAGAATATAGCAGAGAAGAAAGGGGTACTTTAGATATCAAAGGTATTCCATATAAAGAATTCAAGATTATTTCCCCACTTTAGCAAAAACATTTGAAGGAGACATTTCCACTTTAAGAAACTGCCTTCATTGGGCTGGTGAGATGGCTCAGTGGGTAAAAACACCCGACTGCTCTTCCGAAGGTCCAGAGTTCAAATCCCAGCAACCACATGGTGGCTCATAACCATCTGTAACAAGATCTGACGCCCTCTTCTGGAGTGTCTGAAGACAGCTACAGTGTACTTACATATAATAAATAAATAAATCTTAAAAAAAAAAAAAAACTGCCTTCAACCTGTACAATAATTGCACTGTTTCCAAGGCATTAGTATCGGAGTTTAAATTTTTCAAAAGTAGACTTCTGAACAAATTTTACTTGCTATGCAACCAACTTTGAAAATAATTATCACTATTCAGGGTTTGGGAAAGGTAAATATTCATCTAAATCAGCTTTGTCTAAAAGTAAAAAACAAACTCGGGGCACAACGGCACAAACCTTTAACCCTATCACTTGGAAGGCAGAGGCAAGATGAACCTCTGTGAGTTCCAGGCCACTAAGACTCCACAGTGAGAGACCCTGCCTGAAAAATAAAATCACACCATTCTGTTCACTGGAGAGTTGCTAATCTCGCAGCCAAATTACCGTAACAAATGAAGAAACTGACATATAAAGAATGAGATGACTTGCATAAGTGGGGCTGGAGAGAGAACTCAGCAGCTAAGATTAAGAGTACCTCCTGCTCATGTCTGGTTCCCAAGCAACCACACTGGGGTCTGTTAACTCAGTCCAGGGAACTCAGTGCCTTTTCCTGACTTTCTAGACATCAACATACATATAAAAAAAAAATAAATAAATCTTTAAGGTCAGGCATAGTGGTGACACAAGCCTTTAATCAGTATTTAGGAGGAAAAGGTACATGAACCTCTGTAAATGTGGTGAGACCGACTCAAAAAAGACAAGAAAAAAAAATCAGAACTTGTAAACTTGTAATCTCAATATATACAATATATGAACATTTAAGGCCAGAGAATCTTAGTGAGCCCTACTCAACCCAGCCTTCTCCTCCTCAGAGCACATGGAGCTCAGGAACAGCAGCTCTGCTGAACACTTCAGGAAGCCACACTGGGAACCCTAGGTTCCTATGTAAGTTTTATTTCCTGGCCACTCAGATTGTCCTTTCTACATTTCTTTAAGCTTGTGTCTGAGGTAGAAAATCTAACTGTGGTTTCATTTCACTGAGTATAATTATGAATTTTATATTTGCTCATTTTACCAGAATATGCAGAAGTAAACCCCAATTGCTTCCTGAAAAATCACGGCCAACTATAAACTCTGGCTACATGAGAGAGGAAGGGCTGTCCTTACTACAACAGTGATTTGGCATCTGAATTTCAGCCTTTTTTGGTGAGGAGTAAATTTCCTCCTAAGTGACCCATCTTCATCTGTTCATACTAATCATACTAATCATTAGTAATTCATTACTAATTCCTCAAAGATTCTCATTGAAAAATGAGGGGAAGTTTGCTTTTGAGACATATCCCGGGTAAAGGGTTTCTATGTTAGCTTGCTTGCACTTCACTGTAGCTTGCTTATGGTGAGGCCATAGCTGGGAAGGAAGCCGTTGAATGAGTTCAGAGCTACTCACAGGCAGATGGGCAATCCCAAAGGATAACAGTGTCTGTAATATAGCTATAACTCTGAATACAGAAATCTAAAACACCAGCATGAGCTAGTCACACATTCCAGACATCAGATCTAGATACAGATGAGCACCACACAGGACAGAAGCAAACAGCAATTGGGACCGGGCAATGGCTTGTGTGTGTAGCGCAGTACGTGCATCTGTTGAAACCTGGCAGCTCATCAGGTCAATAAAAACCATCAAGTCTTTTGGGGATATTTGAATCCCTGCTTCCAGGCAAATCCGGCATCCAAAACAAAGCAGATGCTATAAGCTCAGAGCAAGGGAAAGTGAAGAACTGCCTAAGCAAAGCCTCAGCCATCAGCCAACCCAGGACTGCTGGACTCCCAGAGCCGCCTTAGAAGCAGCACACTCCACTCAGCGTCCACTGCAACTCACTGGCTGAGGATCGTCTGCAATGCTTTCTGCAGAGGCTCCTTCAGGTCTTGTGACACTCGTTCTCCAAGATGGGCCAAGCAGTCTTCTATGGAACTCTCGGGGTTAGCAGGGCTAAACACAGGCGAGGTGTGACAGTCAAAGCCTGTGCTGGTGAAGGCTGAAGACGAGAGAGAAGACAGACCTAAATCAGTGAGCGGTCCTGGGGCTGGAGACTGCCGGTGGTTAGAGCAGTGCTGCTCTTCCAGAGGATGGGGTTGGATTCCCAGTCCCCAGTCCTAGGGGAGCCAAGCCCTCTCCTGGGCCTCCATGGACACTAGGTACACACAGACATACATGCAGACAAAACACCCACATACACGTTTTACAAAAAGTACTAAAGGTTGTGCTACCAGCCAGGTGTAATGGTGTGCAACTACAATCTGGAGGATCTCAAGCAGGAAGCCTGCCCGGGCTACACTGTGAGCTCAAAGCCAGTTGGGCTATACGGCAAGAACCTGTGTCGATAAACTAAAAGATTAAAACGTCAGCCAAGCATGGTTAAATCCTAGCACTTGGAAAGAAGAGGCATCTCTGTGAGTTCCAGGCCAGCCTTGTCTACAAATTGAATTCCAAGACAGTCAGAGCTGTTAGATGGAGAAACCCTGTCTCAAACAAACAAAAAGAGGGACGTGGTAGAATTCTAAGGAGGTAGAGCAGGATGACCAGCCTTGGCTAAATGGTGAACCTGAGGTCAACCAGAGGTCCAATGAGATAATATCAAAAAACATAATAAACAAAGAAAAAAAGAAAACAGGGGTATGTTTACGACAGTCCATGAAACTAAGGTATTTACTGTTAAGAAAAAGAGTTATAAGGTACTTGGAAAGATTAAATAATCACTATACATACTAATCTTGTCTGAAACACAAAATTGCTAGGTCCTAAATTCTGAATTGCTTATTGCTTTGGTTTTTTACACGGAGGTCTCCATATCTAGTCTAGGCTGGCTTTGAACTCAGGAGCCTACCTCAGTCTCTCAAGTGCTGGGATTATAGGCATAAACCACCATGAGTGGCCTATTTGTAAATCTATGTATGTATGTATGTATGTATGTATGTATGTATCTATCTATCTATCTATCTATCTATCATTTATCTATCAATCATCTATCTACTTTCTGCCAGTGTTTGTCTCACTGTAGTTCACCCGTATTTACTATGTAGCCCAGGATGGCCTCAAACGTAAAAGGATCTTCGTCTCTCTGCCTCTTAAGTGCTAAGATATGAGCATAACCCTGCATGCCTACTTTGTTCATAAATTTTTATTCATCTTCTTCCACAATTAACAAAGAACTTATATAAAAACACAATCTATCAGTTGTTTGTTGAAAGTTATTACACTTTATATACTTAGGAACACATATATACACACCAACAGTTTAAAAAACAGAGGCCGGGCTGGTGAGATGGCTCAGTGGGTAAGAGCACCCGACTGCTCTTCCGAAGGTCGGGAGTTCGAATCCCAGCAACCACATGGTGGCTCACAACCATCCATAACAAGATCTGATGCCCTCTTCTGGAGTGTCTGAAGACAGCTACAGTGTATTTATGTATATAATAAATAAATAAATCTTTAAAAAAAAAAAAACAAAAAACAGAGGCCATGAATTTTGAAGAGAGCATGGGAGAGGCATGTAGGAGGGGCTGGAAGGAGGAAAGGAAAGGAAGGAAATGATGTAATTAAAACACTTCCAAAAATAAAATATCTTCTGTTTTGGTTTGGGTTTTTTGGGCTTTGATGTTGTTGTTTTCCAAGGCAAGATTTTTCTCTGTGTAGCCCTGGCTGTCCTGGAACTCACTCTGTAGACCAGGCTGGCCTTGAACTCACAGAGAACCATCTGCAGCTGCCTCCAGAATACTGGCATTAAAGGCATGCACCACCACCACCACCTGGCTATGAAGTATAATTTAAAATGTGTATTTTGGAAAAAAATTTAAAAAAAATGGGGCTGGAGAGATGGTTCAGTGGTTAAGGACACTGACTGTTCTTCCAGAGGTCCTGAGTTCAATTCCCAGCACCACATGGTGGCTCACAGCCATCTGTAATGGAATCTGATGCCCTCTTCTGGTGTGTCTGAAGACAGTGACAGCGTACTCACATACATTAAATAAACAAATATTTTTTTTAAAAAAGCGACTAGGGTATGGAAGTCATTTCTGATGGGAAGGGAAGCCTGCTCCACAGCGGGGACTCAGGTGGTACTATGAACCTGTGAACACAAACAAATCAATCTTCGGAGGAGGAGGAGGCAGCTGTGGCAGTTGCTGCCAGATGTGGTAGTAAATGTCTTTAATCCTGCCTCCTGTACACCAGACTGGCCTGGAGGCAGAGGCAGGCAGATTCTGTGAGTTTTGGGCCAGCCTGGTCTACAAAGAGTTCTTGGACAGCCAGGGTTACAGAGAAACCCTGTCTCAAAACAAAGAAAGAAAGAAACAAAGAAAGAAAAAAACGAAGGGAGAAAAAACAAGAAAACCAAGTAAATCAACCAAACCCTAGAACACAGAGCACGGCCAACAGCACATGCCCACTGCCCAGGGGAGCAAGAGGGACCAAACCCTAGAACACAGAGCACGGCCAACAGCACATGCCCACTGCCCAGGGGAGCAAGAGGGAACAGACCTTCAGAGACTTCTTTGTCCAAGGATTTCAGTTCTTCCTCAATCTCAGATTTAAGTTTTAATAAAACTTCTGGATTCAGAGACTGGGGAGCCACATCTAGTTGAACTCCTGAAACAAACAAGAGGAGACAAGAGAGGTTGCTATAGCAAGAGGGACAGATACGCCATTAGGATCCAGTGGCATTAGTCACTTGCAGAGGCTGTGGCAGGAGGGTCACTTCAGATCAGGATTATAGAGCCAGCCTGGGCATCATAGGAATACCCTATCTCAAAACGCCAACCAACAGACAAGACACAGACCTATTTACACTCAGTATTAAGTCAGAAGAGAAATCGTTTCCTTATCAAGACTAGAAGGTATTTTGCACCATAATAGAGCTGAGGCACAGATCAGGGGAAGAGCACCTGCCCAAATGCAGGCACCCTGACTAACCCCCAGAACCGAAAAAGAAAAAGCAGTGGAAACAGCAATTAATAAAAGTACGTAGGGCTAAGTAAAGTCTAACATAGAAAAGAAACCCCTGCGCATTTCTGCCAGAAATGAGAAAACAGAATCCAGAAACACACAGCAGGGGCAGGAAGAGAATGGTATCAACATGCAATGGTCCTATCTGGGCATTATGGCCCCGAGATACTGCGGGCTACTAGTTTCAAGTGAGTTTCACTTAGGCCTCCTTTGCAACCTTTATCCAGAGCCACATGGAAATAGGGTTCTACCCCCTCTCTCTGTGCTCTATAACACAGACCTCTAGGAAAGGCTGGACATAGTGGGTTATACCCATAATCCCAGCATTTGGGAGTCAGAGGCTGCCAAGTTTGATCCCAGCCTGGTATAATAACAAACTCTAGGCCAATCATGACTACATGTGTAGTGAGATCCTGCCTCAAAAGTAAATAAACAAGAGAGTTCTTAGTAAACAGCAAAAACTGAACTGTGCTCAGATGAAAGCATTAGAGCTTCCGGTGACAGATAAGTGATTTCTGGAACAAGTACCCTCTGTATTCTTGGCTTTGACTAAGAATCAATGCTAATGTGACTGTCTAGGACCTTATGGATAGCATAGCTTTAAGGTCATTCTCAACGTGGAAATCTACAGTATTCCTACTTCTCATTTACTCCTTGGATTTTTCTATTGGATATGTGTGCAGGGGCAGAGGGGTGTATACAAGTGTGCATGCAATCCTTCATGCACTTGTATGCATAGATAAGTGGAAGACACAGGCTGACATCAGATGCCTTCCTCGATTGCGTTATAACATTTTATTTGTTATTTGTTTTATATGTACGAGGGTTTTACCTGCATGAATTTCTGTGTGCCACGTGAATGCCTGGTGCTCATGGACGCCCTAGAACTGGGGTTACAAATGGTTGAGAGTTGCCGGGTGGTGCTAGAGATTGAACCCCAGTCCTTTGCAAGAGTAGCCAGTATTCTTTACCAATATAGTATTTTAATTGATTATTTGGGAATTTCACATCATGCACCCTAATCACACTCACTTCCCAGTCCTCCCAAGTCCACCCCCACCCTTCTGAGACACACACACAAAGGGGACGCAGGACACAAGTCCAATTTGAATTGTATATAAACTCGCTGGGGCATGGTCAAACTCCCAGTGGCCAGTCCCCTAAAGAAAACAGTCCTTTCTACCTGAACCCTGAGCAGAAGCCATCAACTGTGGGAAGCTAGACTTCAACATCCTTATCACAGTATTTCTTTTAGCATGTCTAGTGTTTGTTTTTAAGATTTATTTATATATAAATATATATAATATAAATATATATTACATAAATGTGTGTGTGTATATGTGTGCTCTATATGTATGTATACCTGCATGACAGAGGAGGGCATCAGATCCCACTGTAGATGGTTGTGAGCTACCATGTGCTTGCTAGAGTTGAACTCAGGACCTCTGGAAGAGCAGCCAGTGCTCTTAACACTGAGCTATCTCTCCAGCCCCCTTTATCACAATTTTTAAGCATTCTCTTTGATGGCTTCCATTTTAGGCTGTTACTCTGAGGGGGGGCTAGGAGGGTACAGGTTGTCCCAGCAACTTTCTATGTCCCTCTTTCCAATGGTTCGTCTGCAGGCATCAATGGACACCACTGTGAAAGTAGCTTCTTTCCTTGCCTTTACAGTGATCAGGAGTGCAGGTCCTGGGCTTCTCCATGATTTCTAGCAACATCACAGACCACAAACACCCACATGGTCGCCAGCATCAGCACATGCCTAAGCCCTCCGCTTGGTTTCCAATGGCAGCATGGACCATGGACATCAGCATGGCCATGGCCAGTGTTCTGAACCATTCTTCAGCCCATCCATCTTACTCTTTGAAACAGGGTTTTTGCTGAACTGGAGCACAGTAGCTAGCCAATGAGTTCTAGGGATCCACTTGTCTCTGCCTCCCCAGTACAGGGTTACAGAACAATGCCACTGCGGCTGGCTTGTACCACATGGGTGTGGGGTCCAGCTTAGGTTTGCATGGTAGGCACTTTACTAATGGAGCTATCTCCTGGGACCTAACACACTGTTTTGAGAGAGAAGCCCTAACTGGCATCCAATATGACCCTTCTGTCCCACATTCTAGTTGCTGAGATTGTAAGCATGTGGTATCATGCCTGGCTCCACAGTGCATACTTATAAGCCACATCAAACGTGTGGTTGGGCTGGTGAGATGGCTCAGTGGGTAAGAGCACCTGACTGCTCTTCCGAAGGTCTGGAGTTCAAATCCCAGCAACCACATGGTGGCTCATAACCATCCGTAACAAGATCTGACGCCCTCTTCTGGAGCGTCTGAAGACAGCTACAATGTACTTACATATAATAAATAAATAAATCTTTAAAGAAAACATATGTGTGGTTTAGAGTGGTTTTTAAGAAGCAACCCAGCATGGGGCCAGAGAGATGGCTCAGTGGTTAAGAGCACCGACTGCTCTTCTGTAGGTCCTGAGTTCAAATCCCAGCAACCACATGGTGGCTCATAACCATCCGTAACAAGATCTGACGCCCTCTTCTGGAGCGTCTGAAGACAGCTACAATGTACTTACATATAATAAATAAATAAATCTTTAAAGAAAACATATGTGTGGTTTAGAGTGGTTTTTAAGAAGCAACCCAGCATGGGGCCAGAGAGATGTCTCAGTGGTTAGGAGCATGGACTGCTCTTCCAGAGGACCCGGGTTCAATTCCCAGCACCCACATCGCAGCACACAACTGTGTGGAACACCAGTTCCAGAGTAATCAGCATCCTCACACAAACACACATGTAGACAAAACACAAACACATGTAAGTGAGTGCACATAAAATAAAAATAAATAAACCATAGGAAAAAAATGTAAGAGAAAGAAGCAGCAAGCATGAATCTGCTGCCAACGTCTTCACTATTCAATAAGTAGAACACCCTATGTTTCCTTTTTACCCACTGCCCTTCCTTTTCCTGATGATCATCCTCCAAGAACCAATGTAAGTCTGCTTCTCCATCATGTCTTCAGTCTTCAGTGATGTTTTTTAAAAGACAGAGTCTCAACTTTCCCAGACAGGACTTGAACTCATAAAGCCAAGGGTGACCTTGAACTTCTGACTCATGTAAACCCATGCTGGGTTTTACATGGTGTGGGGACTAAGCCTAGGGTTTTATGCAAGCACTCTATCAACTGCCCTACAATCCAAGTCTTTAGTTACATTTACCCATGCTTGACGTTCAGTAGACGACTTTCAGGATCAGGCAGTTAAACACTTATATGTACTCTAGCCTGTATCTGATGCTTTTACACTTTGTTCTGACCAGATTATACAAGCACTCTGAGGCACTCACATTCTTTTTTGTTTGTTTGTTTGTTTTTTGTTTTTCGAGACAGGGTTTCTCTTTGTAGCCTTGGCTGTCCTGGAACTCACTCTGTAGACCAGGCTGGCCTCGAACTCAGAAATCCGCCTGCCTCTGCCTCCCATGTGCTGGGATTAAAGGCGTGCGCCACCACGCCCATCTTAGACACTCACATTCTTAAGACTTATGTCAAACATGAACTAAGGAAAGACAAATACTTGGTAGTGGTGGCTTTCACTGTCTGCTGTGGTACAACCTAAAGGATCACAGTAGATAGAAGACTGCACAGAACACAACCTCACTGCATATGCACAACTGCTGGTAGAAAGAGACAAAAAGAAACTGAATTTTCATCACTTACACAGACAAAAAAAAAAATGGTTCAAATATAAATGTAAAGAAATAAAGTTATTTACTACTGCTTTGAGGCTACTAGAATGGCAAAAAAAAATAAAAAGTAAGTAAATTGAGAAGCAATCTTCTACAAGAGAATGTAAAAACTAACCAACCACATATACAGGGCAATAAATACTCCATTTATTTAGGGCAGTGGATCAAGATAGGGAATACAAGGAAGGGAAGAAAGGAATCAAAGCTCAACTACTGCCTCCACACTTATAAGAACTGTATTCACTTACACATAAGAAAAGACCTCAGCTTTAGACCGACAGTCTCTAAATCAATGAGGCCTCATCAGTACTTGCCCATGCACCAATTATCCATGAAAAAACAATGTTCAAAAACAGACCTTCTGTCTGCAGTGGTAGCTCATGCCTGTAAACCCAGCATTTGGGAGGCTGAGGCATAAGAACTGTCACAACTTCAAGGACAGTAGAGAGAGGAGGGAGGGAGGGAGGGAGGGGAGGGAGAAATCGTTCTGTTAAGTGATTTATTATGGAACCGTAGATTGTATGATTATAGTTTTTGTACAGAGTCTCAAATAAGAAGTGATGCCATCTGTCATGAGTTCTTTCTGGAAGACATGCACGTCTAAAACATACACAACCCCACACAGTCCCTGCCAACTACCAGCAGCCCACACAGTAAATGACATTTTCTTGGTTACCATATGCCTCACACCCCAGCAGATTTAGGAGACGCAGCTGGTTCAAGGAGTGCCCATTCTCATGAACTGACATGATGTTGATTACACAGAACAAGTTGTCATACTTGATAAGAAGCCATGTGGAAAGCCTACAGCAGTAAAGGGCTACTGCTGTTAGGATACAAAAGGCTAGCTAGCGACCCACCCAAGGACAGGCAGACTCAGTGATCTTCATTAATTAATGCTCTCCACCCAGACGTAACTGCACAGCAGGGCCAATGCAGCATGAATCCTGTTCAATGACTCCAGGGGAAATATTCAGCACACTGAGGTCTGCCCACCTCAACCAGACTAAGAGCTAACTGAGTCAGCGTCCAGCATCCCAGCAATGAGACTCGCCCAGAACTCTTCAGTTAAGTACCACTAGCACATTTTGGCCAACTGAATGGGCTAAACCAGAGAGAAGTAAACTCTAGCTATAAATCTCCAAACTGAGACATACTAAGTCACCCCTAAGGTCAGGCCAGAGAAACGGCCCTTCTGTTGCTCTTGCAGAGGCCCTGGGTGGGGTGCCCAGCAGCATCTCCATGGTGGTTCACGACCAGTCGCGGCTAGAGCTTTCTCTATCCGATCTTCTCCTCTAGACCTCTGCAGGCACCAAGTATACGTGTGCTAGGTAAAAACACTAAGGTGCATAATGTAAAATAAATAAGTCTAAAAACCAAACAAAACAAAACAAAACAAACAAAAAAAAAATCATATGGAATGGCAGGTGTGTACCACCATATCTCATCCTGTCAAATTTTTGAGAAGGGTTATCAAGGCTGTTCAAGTGAAGAACAATATTTTCAATACACGGTGATCAAGGACAACTAGATAGTCTAAAGAAATACACATGCACACACACACCAAATCACCCCCAATTGATCCAACACCTAAATTTAAGAGATAAAGCTGCCAGTCAGTGGTGGTGCAGACCTTTAATCCCAACATTCAGGAAGCAGAGGCAGGAGGATCTCTGTGAGTTTGAGGTCAGTCTTCAGTCTTGTCTACAAAGTGAGTTAGTTACAGGACAGCCAGGGCTACAGAGAGAGAGAGAGAGAGAGAGAGAGAGAGAGAGAGAGAGAGAGAGAGAGAACACACACACGAAAAGAAACTCTAGGCAACACTTTCTGAAGTAACATCAAAAGCACAAGAAATCAAAGAAAACACTGAGGGCTGGTGAGATGGCTCAGTGGGTAAGAGCACCCGATTGCTCTTTCGAAGGTCCAGAGTTCAAATCCCAGCAACCACATGGTGGCTCATAACCATCCGTAACAAGACCTGATGCCCTCTTCTGGAGTGTCTGAAGACAGCTACAGTGTACTTACATATAATAAATAAATCTTTAAAAAAAAAAAAAGAAAACACTGAGCCTCATCAGAACGAAACTTTATAGCAGGAAGGTAGACCGTAAACCATGAAAGACCATGAAAGTAAAGAGACAATCACTAAATGGAAGAAACCACATTGGGTATCTAGAATATACAAAGAATCTTGCAGCTCAACAATAAAAGAGAAATAACATACTTAAAAATGAAAAAAGCATAGGAAACAGATTTCTCCACAGATACATAAATGGCCAGTAGCACATAAAAGTGTGTTCAACACCATTAGCCATTGCAGAAAGACAAATTAGAAGCACCAGGGCTCGGGAGCTAAGGGCCTAAGACATGACTCAGCAGTTAAAGGGTCTTGCAGCACAAGTTCTATCCTCAGAAAATGGAGAATTACAGAAAGTTGTCGTATGACCTCCGTATGTACAACACACACACACACACACACACACACACACACAAGTATGGTGGTTTACACTTAGAATAATCTTAAGAGGACTGCCATGAGTTTGAGGCTAAATTAGGATACAAAGTTCCAGGCCAACCTGGGCTAGTGAAGCTCCGTTTCAAAAAGTCCAAATAAATAATATTTAAATATAGAATTACATATGACAAAGCAATGCTACATCTGGGATATATCCCAGACAGAATTCAAAACAAGAGGCAGGGACGTAGCTCAGTTGGCTGGCACAGGATAAGGCCCTGGGTACCATCTTGACTGTCACATAACCAGGCATGTTTCATATGACATGCCTCCCATGCTCTGTCATCTCACAGGCCCAGCAACCTAAAATGTCAACACTCAGGAGTTAGAAGCCAGAAGACTTCAAGGTCACCTCCAGCTATACATACAGTTCATGGCTAGCCTGGGCTACACGAGACCTAGTCTCAAAACAACAAAAAGAACTAGCAGGAACTTTGTACATCCATGTTCAAGGTAGAATTACTCACAATAGCTAAAATGTAAGAAAACCCAAATCTCCATAGACAGATGAATGTGTAAAT
This sequence comes from Mus pahari, assembly GCF_900095145.1. Classification (NCBI taxonomy): domain Eukaryota; kingdom Metazoa; phylum Chordata; class Mammalia; order Rodentia; family Muridae; genus Mus; species Mus pahari. The sequence continues at coordinate 136,409,992 of NC_034591.1, read as the reverse complement.
AAAATGTGGTATATACAAATAGTCTGCCTTAAGAAGGAGACACACCGGGCTGGTGAGATGGCTCAGTGGGTAAGAGCACCTGACTGCTCTTCCACAGGTCCAGAGTTCAAATCCCAGCAACCACATGGTGGTTCACAACCATCCGTAACAAGATCTGACTCCCTCTTCTGGAGTGTCTGAAGACAGCTACAGTGTACTTACATA
>NC_034591.1:136407763-136409623 GCF_900095145.1 Mus pahari | reverse complement strand
AAAAAAAAAAAAAGAAGGAGACACACCATAATGTAAATCACAGGACACAAAATGACAAACACCTAATGTAAAATTACCCGAAAGAGTTAAATTCATAGAAAATTAGAAAAAAATAGCAGGTACTTGCAGTTTTAGAAGGTATAATATGAGGCTATTACAAACACATGTATGTGACTGACACATTACTGATGACAGTGTAAAGCTGGGTCTGTAGCTCAGAGGTGGGGCATATAATTAGCATCCATGAGACCCTAGGTTCAACTCCCAGTACTATACAAAAAAAAATAAAATAAAAAAAAATAGAAACGTCTCCTTATTAAATCGAGCACAGAAACAAAGTGGTCTATGTTAATATATGCCAAGTTGAATGTAACAAAACGTATCACTTGGCATGTAATATGCAAGGCAGAAGGATTCGAAGTAGTCAAAATATATAATTCAAACCAAGTATGGGAGCTTACACTGGTCATCCCAGCCTAGATCAGGGCCAGCTAAGCTGCATGAGACCCTGTGTCAAAGAAAAAAAGGAACAAACAAAAAACACAAAGAAGACAAAGAAAAGAGACTTAACACGAAAGAGTGCAGTACAGCAGAAGCCTCGCTCAAAAAAAGGGGGGGGGGGAGTTAACTATTCACAGAAAAGCACACCCAGAACAAACTCATGTACATATTATGTCATGTACATAATATGACAGAAAATCCTCAGCCATGAACAGCCCCACCTTCTGCAGCCACTTCTCCGTTAACTGTTCCACACACTTGAAACCAAACCCTAACCACAGTGCTATAATAAATCCTATTCATAGACGATGACACAGGGGTGAGGGCCACACCACATTACAGGGAATAAACAAGTAACAAGAAAGCCAGAAAAAACCAGCGTTTTCCTTAGGGAGGTTGCTCTAACGCTTGGTGGTGCAAGCCTGTAATCTCAGCATACAGAAGGCTTCGGAAGAGAGGTCATATGCTTAAGGTCAAGTAGGGCTCACAGTAAGACTCTGAAGCTCAGGGATAGACAGAGTGCTTACTGAGCACAGCAAGGCTCTGGCTGGCTCAGCTCACTGTTCTGGCTTACACCCCTCTCCAAGCTGCCTGTTCAGTCCTCTCTCGGCTTCTTCCTGAATTGCTCTGCTTGTTCTAATCTTCTGATGCAGTCATATTCTCTGACTTCAACTGCCTCTGCTGAACAAACTGAACTCACCCCACTGTGCTGCTTCCTGCACTGACTGAGCTGCCTAGTCTACAGAGCGAGTTCCAGGGCATTCAGGGCTACACTGAGAAACCCTGTCTTGGGGGAAATTTTAATTCTTGTTATTATGAATGTGTGTTTGTGCTCACGCGTGCATGTCATGTACACATGCCACAGTACACATGTGAAGGCCAGAGGTTCTAGACTCCCCACCAAGGTAAAGTTACAGGTGGTTGTGGGTAACGTGACTCACACACTTAACATGAGTGCCAGGAGCCAACCCAGGTCCTCCTGAAGAGCAGTATGTGCTCTTTATCACTTAGCCATGTTTCTAGTCTTATTTTGTTTTTGAAAAATTCTCATATAGCCCAGGCTAGACAAGACTAGCCTTAACTCCTGATCTTCAGGCAGGCCTCAGCTTCTTCCTCTTTATTTTTACGTGTATGGGTGTTCTGTCTGTGTATATGTCTATGTACCACATGCATGACTGGTGCCCAAGGAGGCCTGAGAAGGTATCAGATGCCCTGTAATTGGAGTTGCATACAGTTGTGACCTGCATGTGGGTGCTGGGAATTGAACCTGGATCCTGTAGAAAAGCAGCCAGTGCTTTTAACCATAAGCCGTCTCTCCTGCCCAGGCCCCCAGCTTCTTCTTCTTCTTTTTTTTTTTTT
>NC_034591.1:136393744-136407608 GCF_900095145.1 Mus pahari | reverse complement strand
TCTGGAAGAGCAGCCAGTGCTCTTAACCACTGAGCCATCTCCACAGCCCCAGAAGGGGGATAAATTTTAAAAACAAAAAACTGGGACATGTACACAAAATCAGCTATCAAGGTGGGGATAGCAAGAATCAAAAAAAAGCTAAAGAAGAGCTTTGCAAAATGTGGCCCTGGCCACAGCTCCAGGCCTGGTCTTATCAGACAGGGGAAAGGGGGCACGGTTATCATTTTAGTATTTGTTTGCTCATGATGTTACAGGTTCAATCTCAGTACTAACAAAAAGAAAGAAAAGAAAATACGAACAACTGAGCAGGAAATAAGGGCCCAAAGTAAAATTTAACTGGAACACAGCCACCCTCACCCGTGTATGGCTGAGGGCTGTTTTCGGGCCAGTAAAGATGACAGCTGCAGCCCAGACTGCTCTTGGCTTCACATTGCTGCTTATCACAACCACAGTGACACTGCTGTGACCCTAACTCCTCACCGCTGAGCTCCCATGCCGACTGTTCCTTCTCTTTTATCTCACCTGTAAGTGCCGATGTGTCAAACAAGGAAAGAAGAAAGGGGGTTTGAATAGTCTGGCTTTAAGGCAGAACAGTGTAGGTCTTGATGCTACCAAGAGAATGCAAAGTATGGTGTTTACTATTCTGAAATAATAGAAAAAAACAAAAATATCACCAACTATAAAAACTCATCAAAATACTACAAACAAAACCCTGTCTTGAAACAAAAAAAAAAAAAAAAAGGAAAAAGGAAAAGAAAACAAGATAATGAAAGCAAGCTTCAAGGTCATTCAGTTGGAAGCCATACAAAAAGAATCATTTATGGGGCTGGAGAAATGGCTCAGGGGTTAAGAGCACTGATTGCTCTTCCAGAGGTCCTGAGTTCAATTCTCAGTAACCACATGGTGGCTTACAACCATCTGTAATGGGATCTGATGACTTCTACTGGTGTTTCTGAAGACAGCGACAATGTACTCATATATATAAAATAAATAAATCTTAAAAAAAAAAAGAATTGCCGGGCATGGTGGCACACGCCTTTAATCCCAGCACTGGGAGGCAGAGGCAGGCGGATTTCTGAGTTTGAGGCCAGCCTGGTCTACAGAGTGAGTTCCAGGACAGCCAGGGCTACACAGAGAAACTCTGTCTCGAGAAACCAAAAAAAAAAAAAAAAAGAATTTATGATGTTGAAATTAAATCTAAAATCATGCTATATTTAATCAAACCACAATAGAATTAAACTAGGAATCAGTAATAAAAAGACTAATAGAAGACTAATAATAAAAACAAGAGCCCTGAATACTTGAAGATTAATTAGTATACCTGTAAGTAACACAAAAGTCAAAGAGAAAACTCTGAAGAAAAAGCACTTCTTTGATCCAAATGAAAAGCACAAGCCATCTGTGGTGACAAATGCATGTGATGTCATAAGTGGACGGCAAAGGCAGAAGTCAGCCAATCCCAGAACAGCTTGAGAACCTGACACAGGGTCAACCAGTAAGTAGGTCAGTCTCTGAAGCCACCTCCGTGCCATTTAGTGTGCAGAACTTGGAAGCTCCAGCAGTCTAGCCTCACTCCTCCCTCCAGGAGACTTAGGAAGGATTGAAAGTAGCAACAGAGTGTTGGGAGTGCTGGTGTAGGCCTTGAACCCTAACACTGAAGAGACAGAAGCAGGTGAGATGGAGGCCTGATCTCCATAGCAACTTCCACACCAGTCAGGCCTACCTTGTCCCCAAAATTTAAAAAAAAAAAAAAAAAAAAAAAAAAAAAACAAGAGAAAGGGGAAAGGGAAGACAAGAGCAAGACAAGCTTGACTTGGTTTTACATTACTCTTGATGTTTTCCATTGTTAAAACTGTTTTTATTACTTATGTGTGCACACATGTGTACATGTGCTCCAGTACTCACATAGTAGGAGAGAATCAACTCTCACAAACTGGCTGTCCTTCCTCCCTCCTTCCTTCCTCCTTCCTCCCTCCCTCCCTCCCTCTCCTTCTCTCCCCCTCCCTCCCTGTGTGTGTGCCCTCGCGCACAGACACATACACACACACACACACACACACACACACGGTGCACATATGCACCATAAAAATGTAATAAAACAATTTTAAATCAAGATGAGTACATACATTATAATACAAAAAATTAGTCTCTCAGACATCTGAACATCTTACATAAATTTAATATTCAATAGTCAATTACGAGATTTTTTTTTTTAATTTAGCCTGCACATGTGTATAGGCACAGCACATCACATGCCTGGAATTCAGGGGACACTTATGGTTCATTCCTTCTACCTACTGAGCCACCCTCAGTGTCTTAAGTTTTTTTATTTGTTGACAAGGTCTCATGTAGCCCAGATTGACCTTGATTTCTCTATGTAGCTAAAAATGAATTTGAATTCCTGGTTCTCCTGTCCCCATCTGCCAAGTACTAGAATATAGGTATGCACCACTGGGTAAAACCAGTCTGGTCTACATGAGACCTTTACTCAAAAAAAAAAAACAAAAACAAAAACAGAACCAGACACCTGGCTACAAACACATTGAATCCCAACTCTCAAGAGGTAGAGGCAAGTGTGTGTCTATAAGTTCAATACCAGCATGGTCTACATATCAAGTTTCAAATCTGCCAAGGATACAGTAAGACCATGTCACAAACAAAGGTGGAAGGAGAGAATCAACTGTCAACACAGCTATCCTCTGCAGCATACTCATACAAACTCAATAAATAAATTTAAAAAAATAAACACAGTTGTTCTCTGACCTCCACACATGTGTGTCTACACACAAGCACATACCAACTGTGGTCGTTAAATGAAAATGGCCCCACAGGTTCATAGGAGTGGTATTATAGGAGGTGTGGTCTTGTTGGAGGTGATGTTGTTGGGGGTAGGCTTTGGGGTCTCAGAAGCTCAAGCCAGTTCTCTTCCTGTTGCCTTTGAATCAACTCAACTCCTCTTCCATCACCACATCTGCCTGCACTCCACTATGTTTCCTGCATGATGATACTGGACTAAACCTCTAAGCTGTAAGCCAGTCCCAATTAAATGTTTTCCTTTATAACAGTTCCACTGGTCATGGTGTCTCTTCACAGCAATAAAACCATAACTAAGACACCCACACACAAAACAAAAAACAAATCTTAAAAAAAAAGCCTAAGGGGCTGGAGAGAGGGTGAAGAGCATTTGCTACTCTTGTAGAGGATCCAGTTCGATTTCCAGCACCCACATGGTAACTCACAACTGTCAGGAGCCATAATGGGACAAGCTAATAACTAGCAGGTGGTCATCCTGAAATGGCCTGCTTCAGATTATTATATAATCTGTGACAGGTGTGCCCTTATTAAGCAAGGCTATAAGGGATTCATTTTAGGAAAGATTCCTGCTATTAATATGCTTTTCCTGTTATTATTAAACATATATAACTATCACTAAGTAGCAGCACAGCCCTTGGGAGCAGATCTCTGCAGATCCACAGACGAACTGTCTTGTAGTGAAGCTATGTAGACAAATAGATGACTTAAGTCTTAATGANGATCCTATAAGAATTCCTAAAATTATATCTGTGATTATTAAGCTCTTTTATAGTGGGACTGCTATCAGGTCCTTTTCTGATAGTCAAAACTGCAATGAGAACTCTGCCAGTCTCCCAAGTGTCACCAGTTAACTGCTCTTAGATGATAACCAGATTTTCTCCTACTCAGAGCTCATTCCAAGAGGTTGTAAAACAATTAACCAAAGGTCATAAAAAGGGAACTAATGATTTATTATAGGTAATAACAGAAGATAAAATATTGACTCTATACAAAACTTCGCTAATAACTTCTTCAGTGAGCCTGTGGAGCTGAGACAGGTGACGGATGTTTAGCCAGATAATTACTCCTAATGGATAGGCGTGTAAATAGTCTCAGTTGTAAACTTCTATTTCAATTTGTGATTTGATTTTTGTGTGAACTTGTGATGAACTTTGTAACATGCAATCATGTATTCTGAGAGATGTTTTAAATACTGAGGACAAAAAGAAGAGTTAGAACTGAACTGAGAAGAACAGAGGTGAGAAGAACTGAGCTGTGGAGAAGTTTTTAGACAGAACACTTTTTAGACAGAACCGGACTCAAGAACTTAGAAGTATAGGCACAGCATTGGGAGAAAAGTCATTGAGAGTTACAGCATTATTGTGACATCAGAGCAGGAGGAGAGAGCAAGATTAGAAGAAGAATGCAGAGTGGTCAGATCCTTTCTCAAAGTGTGGTAAAATGGCTGAGGTGAAAAAGATGTCTCCCAAAAGGACTGATGACCTGAGTTGGGTTTCCAGGACCTCTAGGGTGAATAGAAAGGGTTAACTCACCAATGTTGTCTTCTGACTACTGCACACACATCATGGAGTGTACACACCCACACAGATACACACTCATAAACTTTTTGAAATAAAACAAAATGAAAAAACAAAACAAACATCAAAACAAAGACCATTCAAAGCAGTTGCAACTAGGGATGGAACAGGAGTGGGATAGATGATTGCTTTCTGTAACTTGTTAATATTACTTGATCTCACACATATACATTACTTAGACACATACTTCTACAGATCATGTCCTTATAATGAGCAGCATAACCACCACAAATCAAAGACAGTACCTTGAGGTAAGGGACCCGGTTGTCGCTCCTGAGAAAGAAGCCCCAAGTAGCTGAGAACAACGTATTTTGTTTCATAATGAAATCCTAGAGGCACAGTCGCAGAGGACGCCATTGAATTGGCTGAAGGAGCTCCGAGGAGGTCTATTAGGGATGCTGGAAATCTAAAAACAAAAAAGGAGTCAGTTTAAAGTTGGTTACAAACCAATCAACTTCTCATTGATCCCAATTACTCTAACTCCCAAAGTAAATGTTGCAACAGTTTCTTTCCAGTAGTCTCTACAACTGTTTAATTTCCATAAAAACAGTAACTTAATTATTCAAATTATTCAAGAGTAGATTTCTCTTTTTGTTTTTTTGGTTTTTGACTCTTTCCTGTTACTTTGGTACTGTCTAGTGGGGGATGGCACGTGCCATGGTGTTCATATGGAATCAGTTCTCTACCTCCATCCGCCCTTCCATGGTTCTGGGAATCAAACTCAGGTGGGCAGGCCCGCAGGGCAAGCATCTCTCCCCACTGAGCCACCTCACTGGAACTTCCTGAGTTTTCTGTTTCCACAAGTGTGGCAAACACACTGGAGAGATCCTGAACCCCATCCCCACTATGTTAAGAACTTTTTTTTTTTTTTTTTTTTTTTTTTACTGCCATTCTCAGTTTCTCAATCTGGTTAGCTAGCTCATAATTTTGTTTAATTCTTAAGTTGTTTGAGTGGATGTATAGTAGTTATTTAGACTGTTTTGTTTGAATGGATATATAGTAGTTAGCCGTTAAGACAAGTGCCTGACTGCTTTTGGGGGTAGAATTGACCATTTTCCCCCTATGTATGGGGCAAAGTTTTTGGTTTCTTTGTGTGTTTGTTGTTGCAGCTGTGTGCATCTTGTGATATAGTGTTGACTCTGGAAATCAGACCTTCCACCCTTCTTGTGACTACTGTTTATTTAGTGCCCCCCCCCTTTTTAAGAGGTTGCATTGTTGTGAGAAGCCACTCAAATCTCTAATCAGCTCTGTAATCCCAGGACCCTAGAGACAAAGGCTGGAGGGTTACAGATTCACAGAAGGACCTGGCTGCCCCGTGAGACTTGGCCTCAGAAAGACAAAAAGAAAGGGGGAAGTCTGTCCAGTTCACTTCCTGATCTGCTGATGACTGGCCTTTTCCTCTTCCCTAAACTAAAAAGGGGCAAGAATTATTTAGAGGAATATCGTTTGTTGTTGATATTTTTAAGTTAATATTTATTTTATCTTTAATTATGTCTATTGTGTATGGTTGTGTGTGAGTACGAAGCCTGACCCAGCTGGCAGGGTTGCTGGGAACCGAACTCCAGTCGGCTGGAAGAGCAGCAAGTCATCTCTCAAGTTCCCCCCCCCACCCCCCACCCCATTGTTGATATGTTAGTAGTAGAATCTTCAAGTATTGGTAATGACGTGAACAGCCTACTGACCTGTGAGGTTGTTTGCTGACATGTTGGTGAGCATGGGAGCCTTCATAGCGAGAACAAAGTGGGTGGGATTTTCCAGTTAGATTAACCAGTTAATCTTTTCCCTAGCACTCATTTTGGAAATGTTGTTGGAGTTTATCTTAGAAAGCTTATCCCATGCAGCTTATTTAGCATACACTAGGCCTTTGGTTTGATTCTCAAAGGAGGAGGGAGAGAGAAAATAAGAAAAAGAGTTTAACGTAAATCCCACAAACATAGTATTAGAAAAAGAAGTAAGACTGTAGAGGCCCTGGCGAGCCATGTGTCTGATGGAGGGGGGTGTCAGGTAAACACACTGGCATAGCTGCTTTCTGATGGTGTGCATATGACAAGTACACACACCATCAGCACCATCCTTCCCCTCCCTCTCTATTTTACAGGCTGTTGGAAAGCCTGCTGGGACATGTCATCATCGCTGGATGCCTGGTGCTCGATAGGAACTTGGCAGCACAGTAGCCCCTCTGAGCAAGTACAGGATGTCACCAGGAGTCAGAGCCTCAACAGATTCAGACTTCCTGTGATTCTAAATGGTAAAATGAAGTTCGAATGCTTTTGGTTTTGTTTTTGAAAAAAATGTTATTTGTTTATTTATTTATTTATTTTTATTCTATTTATTTTTATTTATTTACTTTACATACCGCTCACAGGCCCCCTCTCAGTCACCTCCTTCCACAATCCTTCTCCCTCTTCCCTTCTCTGAGAGGATGGAGGCCCCTCTTGGTATCCTCCCACCCTGGCACATCAAGTCTCTGCTAAGCACATCTTCTCTCACTGAGGCCAGACAAGGCAGCCCAGCTAGAAGACAATACCTACCCCACAGGCAGTTGTTTGGGACCCACGTGAAGACCAAGCTGCACATCTGCTGTATATGTTGGGAGGGGGTGTAGGGGGGCTAGGTCCAGCCTGTGTATGTTCTTTGGTTGCAGGCTCACTCTCTGAGACCCCAAGGGTCCAGATTAGTTGACTCTATTGGTCTTTGTATAGAGTCCCTATCCCCTTTGGGACCTGCAGCCTTTCCCCCGATTCTTCCATAAGAGTCTCCAAGCTCCATCTACTGTTTGGCTCTGGGTGTCTGCATCCCCATCTGAGTCTGCTGCTGGGTGGAGCCTCTCAGAGGACAGCCATGCTAGACTCCTGCCTTGTACATCCTTTTGGGTCAAGGTTACCTCACTCTGTATTATATTCTCAAGTTCCACTAATTTGCCTTCTTAATTACTTATAATGATTAGTGATTTATTTATTTCTCACTTTGTTTTATTTGTAGTAACAAATTACTTCCTAATGAAATATTTTCAAGTGGCATCACTTATATTTTTGTCAGAAACTTACTCCCAAGTCAGCTGTGGTGGTCCATGACCAAAAAAAAAAAATAAGAAAAAGTAAGTAAGCTGGTATAGTTGTATAATTTGCCATCTCAGTGCTGAGAGGCAGATAAAATCAGGGCCGGGGGGGGGGGGCTCACTGGTCTGCCAGCCTGCCGTACTTGGTCCTGTGCATGCCAATGAGAGACCCCGTTGCAAAAAGACATGTCGGAGCTGGAAGGTGAGCCATCTTTGCTCCGGTGCACTGCCAGGGAGAGGGCGGATTGGAGAGGCGTCACAGCTTCTGGGAAGGAGAATGAAGATTTTCAACTTAAAGGGCCAGCAAATATCTTCAACAAAATTATAGAAGAAAACTTCCCGAACCTAAAGAACGAGATGCCCATGAACATAAAAGAAGCCTACAGAACTCCGAATAGACTGGACCAGAAAAGAAATTCCTCCCGACACATAATAATCAAAACAGCAAATGTACTACATAAAGATAGAATATTAAAAGNTCCTGGAGCTCACTTTGTAGACCAGGCTGGCCTCGAACTCAGAAATCCGCCTGCCTCTGCCTCCCGAGTGCTGGGATTAAAGGCGTGCGCCACCAGGCCTGGCCATGTTTTTAATTTCTTTTAATAATAATCTCCTCAGTATATCTATAACGTGGATATGTTGGACAAGGATATAATTCAATTCCCTGTGGGACTTCATAGAGCTATACAGAATGCCAAGCAATTTAAAAATTATGGATTGTGGGTCTAGAAACATGGCTTAGCAGTTAAGAGCATATTGCTCTTTCAGAAGACCCAAGTTCAGTTCCCAGCACCCAGTTAGCTCACAACCACTACAGTTCTGGAGGAATCTAATGTCTCTGGCCTCTATGGGTATGTGCATGTACATACACACATATATACAAGTAATTTAAAATTAAGATGTTTTTTAAATTGTAAATTACTTAGTTCAAAAATCTTACATCTAATATCCCACAACTTGTCCTCTGACCTCCATACTCACACTGAGGCACATGCAGGACACAGATACACAATAAATAAGTAGGTAAAAATATACTTTTTCTGAGGTCTCTCATAATCGGACAGCAGCAGCACCATAATTTGGACATTTGCCTTTTTATTATTTTACTTGTTTGTTGTCTGGCATCCATAAAGCCGATCAATCTCCTCTTTATGGAGGTGTCTGGCGGGGACACTTACAGTTAGCCAGTGGCAGTATCCTGACACTCCACTCCAGCAGCCTGACCGGCTGGTCCAGTCACTTCTCCTTGGCTCCTGTATGTCTCCCCAACTAGTTTTCTAGGTGCCCTAACCCATTTCTAATTGTCGTTGGTTTGGTTTGGTTTGTTTGTTTGTTTGTTTTTGAGGTATGTGGCCCTGGCTGTCCTGGAACTCACTCTGTAGACCAGGCTTGCCTAAAACTCTCAGAGGTCTGCCTTTAGGGGATTAAAGGCATGCACCATCGCCTAGCCACCTAACTCACTCAGCAACTCAACACTCTTCTTAAATTTCTATCTATAAGAGTTCTAGTCAGTTTTACTCTTTGAATCTAGGATCCTACTGGAACCTAATTTAACTTTCTATAGAAATTCTCTATCAATTAAAATGTTTAGACTTATTTTATGTACGAGTGCTTTGCCTATGTGTGTGTGTGTGTGTGTGTGTGTGTGTGTGTGTGTAACACATATGTGCCTGGTATCTCAGAGGTCAGAGGAGAGTGTCAGAACCCAGAATCTGGAGTGATGGATAGATGTGAGCTACTATTTGGGTGCTGGGAACTGAACCTATGTCTCCTACAAAAGCAACAAGTGCTCTTAACCACTGAGCCAAGGCTGGAGAGATGGCTCAGCAGTTATGAGCACCGACTGCTCTTTCTGAGGCCCGGAGTTCAATTCCCAGAAACTACATAGTGGCTCATGACCAACTGTAATGGGACCTGATGCACTCTTCTGGTGTGTGTCTGAAGATAGCTACAGTGTAGTTATATAAATAAAATAAATAAATCTTTTTGTTTGTTTGCTTTTGTTTTTTCAAGACAGGGTTTCTCTGTATAGCCCTGGCTGTTCTGGAGCTCACTTTGTAGACCAGGCTGGCCTCGAACTCAGAAATCCACCTGCCTTTGGCTCCCGAGTGCTGGGACTAAAGGTGTGCGCCACAAATAAATCTTTTTTTAAAAAAAAAAAACTTTTTATGTGTGTACAGATAGAGGCAGGGGATAACTTGAGAGTTATCCTGAGCCACCCAGAGGGCCAATTCCCCATCAATTATACTATAGTATATTATATAAAGATTACTATACTAAATTTATAGTTTATAAAAGTCTCTGAATTATACAAACACACATATAAATGTAGACGTATAATTACATTATTGAAATAAAAGGCACCAGGCAGTGGTGGTGCACACCTTTAATCCCAGCACTTGGGAGGGAGAGGCAGGCGGATTTCTGAGTTTGAGGCTAACCTGGTCTACAGAGTGAGTTCCAGGACAGCCAAGGCTAAATGGAAAAACACTGTCTGAAAGAGAGAGAGAGAGAGAGGAGGGGGGNGGGGGAGGGGGAGGGGGAGGGAGGAAGGAAGAAAAGGCAAAAGTCTCCTCCCCTCTGGTTCTAGGTACTGGAGATGGAACCTAGGGCCTTGCCCATGCTAGACAAGTGCTTGACCACTGTGAGGCCTTTTTCCTTTTCCTATTATTTTATGAGTGTTTTGCCTGCAATATGTACATGCACTTCAAGTTCATGGCACATACACCTGTTCTTCCCCCTCCACATGTATATCATGATACACACACACAGAGACCTGCCCCCCCTCCACATGTGTATCATGACACACACACAAAACCTGCTCCCCCTCCACACACAAAAATACATTTAGAAAAAAACAAAAAACTTTTTTGAGAAGCATTGGGAGTGATCTCTGCACTAAGGGGGCTGAGGCAGGAGGATCACAAAAACAAACACAAGTAGAGACGAGGGCTGGCAAGATGGCTCAGCAGTTAAGAGCACTAACTGCTCTTCTGAAGGTCCTGAGCTCAAATCCTAGCAACCACATGGTAGCTCACAACCACCCTTGAGATCTGACACCCTCTTCTGCTGCATCTGAGTCAGCCACAGTGTACTTATGTATACTTATGTATAATAATAAGTAAGTCTTTGGGCCTGGGCGATGGGCCTGGGTGAGCAGCATTGACTGGAGTGAGCAGGGCCGATCAGATTGAGTGGGGTTGAGCAGCAGAGGACCTAAAAATTCAATTCCCAACAACCACATGAAGACTCACAACCATCTGTACAGATAGTGAACTCACATAATAAATAAATAAATAAATAAATAAATAAATAAATAAATAAATAAATAAATAAATCTTTTTTTTAAAAAAGTAGAGAAGAAAACTGAGATGATCTAGAGGAACTTCTCAGTCTAGCCTGGAGCTGGTAGAAGAGTAGAAAGAAAAGGACAAGCTAAGTGTAGCCACTACAGCCAAAACAATGCATTAGGCATCAAGAACTCAGAGTCCTCTGCCTGGGGTGTGTGAGCGTCTCTTACTCTCGCAATCAGCCTTACCAGCTTACCGGAACTGTGAGTGTGGCCTAGGGTGAGGCTACCACTGGAAGGTCCTCAAAATGTTCTTATCACTTCACTATGGACGTCTTCAAACAGTTCTAGGGGTGGAACAGCCAAGTTCTATAACTGGGAAAGACTTCTTGTGATAAGACTCTGACGAGTTCTGAAAAATGTAAGGCCAGAGGTCTTTTTCTCTACTCTACGTAACAACACTGACAAAGATTACTTGGTCAAACTTTGGCCAGGCTTCTAGACCACCTTCTTCTAGAGGTCCATCTGCACATTTGCCTTCACAATCTAAAATGTTAGGGGCTGGAGGGAAGGCTCAGTGGTTAAAAGCATTTCTGTTAACGCAGAGGACCTGGGTTCAGTTCCCAGTGTCCACACAGCAGCACCCACGTAACAGTAATTCCAGTTGACCCAACACACAGTACATGTATAGGCAGGCAAACATCCACACATATAAAATTTGTAAAAATAAAATCTATTTTTAGTAAAATATCCCTACTGAGTTTAGCAAAATAAATTTTTTTTCAGGGGACAGAGGCAGCTAAGACAGGGTCTCTATACCCCTGGCTGGCTTGGAACTCGCTATACAAACCAGACTGGCTACAAACTCAGAGATCCATCTGCCCTGCTGGGATTAAGGGTATGCACAACCAGCCTAGCCAGAATCCCCTTTAATATCCCATCATGCTTGAAGTCTGATCACCTGTCCTGTCTTTACTAAGAATGGTATTGGGTCAATGTAAGCAGACTGTCCTATACTTAATCTTATTTTCAATAATTCCCTATCTACTGACTCCCAAATTCCTCCTTTGGCTAGAAATTCCCACTTGTCTATATTGTGTCCAAAGTTAAACCTAAGCTCTAACCCATCACAGGGCTATTTGAGAGGTTTCTATGAGCATTCTAAGCCCCTGAATAATCATCCTTACTATACTTAAATGGTATCACTGAATAATCTTTATTAAGGACTATTATTAATATCTATGCACTGAAGATTTGATGATTTACTTAAATTTAACACAATTTTGAAGGCTTTCAGTGATCATGAAATTAGGGTTTTGCTTGTTCCTTTGCAATATTGCTGACTGAAGCCAGGGCCTTGCAGGTAGGTTAAAACAGGCCCAGCCTTTTGCATACTGAGACAAAGCCTCAGTGCTCAGGATACGGCAGTAGGTAAAGTATTTGCCACATCTCCGTGAAGACCGGCAGATACATAAAAAGCCAAGTACCTTGAGCACAGGGATGGGGTGTGTGTGAGGCAGATGGTGGAGAAGTTCAAGCTTGTAACCCCAGCACTGGATAGGCAGAGATGGATTCCCGGGGCTTGCTGGCCAATCAATGAACTCTAGGTTCATAGAGACCCTATCTAAAATAAGAAAAAAAGACGGAGTAGCAACTGAGGAAGACGCCAACATCAACCTGTGACCTCCACATGCACTTGCACACACATGCCCTACCTCACTCCTCGCATACATATCCCACCACCACAATGGGGCAAAGGAAAAGAAAGGCAAATAATAAATTGGATGAAATGTACTATATATAGGCTGGAGAGACGCTCATCAGTTAAGAGTAGTCAATGCTCTTGCAGAGGACCCTGGCTCCCGATGCCCACATCAGGTGACAATAGAACGCCTGCAATTCCAGTTCTATGGGATCTAGTGCCCTCTGGCCGCCGTGGGCACCTGCATGCAGTACTCATAAACTCACAGGTACATATATATATATATACACATAAGAACAAATCTTTTTTTTTTAAATGGAAAGGTACTATATACCTCTAGCTCTCAAGTTTTGTTTTATTGATTGATTTCTTTTATTGATCGATTGGTTTCTTGTAGCATCAGCTGGCCTGAACTCCATATCTCGATCAGGCGGCCTTCAAACTCACAGAAATCTGCCTGGGTCTGCTTCCACAGTGCTGGGTTTAAAGATGTGTACCACCATACCCAGCTTTACTTTAAAAAAAAAAAAAAAAAAAAGACGTATTTTATAGGATCCGGAAAGATAGCTCACTGGTTAAGAGCACTTCCTACTCTTCCACAGCACCCAGGTCTGGCAGACCACAACTGCTGTAACTCAAGCCGCAGGGGACCTAATGCCGTCTTCTGGACTCCTAGACATCCTCACATTGTGGCAGACACAAACTTACACATAAATAAATAAGGTTTACTTACTTATGAGTATTTTGCCTGCATGTGTGTCTGTGTGCCACACGCAAGCCTTGTGCCTGCAGAGATCAGAAGGCACAGAGCTCCTGGAGCTGAGTTGAGACAGTAACTGTGGGACTGTCCCCCAGTGCTCTGTCCTGATGAGCAGTGACTACTCTCACTTGCTGGGCCATCTTATCAGTCCCCGGAGTTTTCATTTTAAAAGATGAAAGGAACACAGTTACTTTCACTCTTTACATTGTCTCTAGTAAAACTGTTTGCATTTCAAGCCATGGAGAAATTCTTTATATAAAGAAGTGGTCAAGGGCCAAACTTGCTGCCAAACTTGACAACCTCAGCTCAAACCCCTGAACCAGTGTGTGGAAGCAGAGAACAGACCCCTACAAGTCACCACACACACACAGCAGTACATACTCACTCACACTCACATACAGAACCAACCAACGGGAAAACATAAATCTTTAATTTGATTGTCACAAAAATAATTAAACTGTGTGTGGTGCAGAAGTCCCAGGACTCAAGTGGTAGAAGCAGGATTTAAGAGTTTAAAATCGGGGGCTGGTGAGACGGCTCAGTGGGTAAGAGCACCCGACTGCTCTTCCAAAGGTCCGGAGTTCAAATCCCAGCAACCACATGGTGGCTCATAACCATCCGTGACAAGATCTGACGCCCTCTTCTGGAGTGTCTGAAGACAGCT
>NC_034591.1:136388717-136393013 GCF_900095145.1 Mus pahari | reverse complement strand
CACACACACACACACACACACACACACACACACACACACACAGGAACACACAAATGTACACAATGCTCCTGAAGCACCACCTAAGGTTGAATTCTGGCCTCCATATGCACATGCACATGCATTAATACTCACATACACACATGCACCTAAACATGCACACACAAAATTAAATTTGTAAAAGTGCAAAAACTATCCCTACTAGCTCTATTGCTGTAGAATGAGGTGTCAATTTAAGACTTCAGCAGACATCATTATTAGTCTAGTGTTGATTGTCCCAGTTAAAGCATGCGTAATGGAACATTCTGGTTCAATCCTGTACTAACAACTGCCCAAAAATACCTTCACTCAGCAGTTGGCACTCACAGATAGTGCACTCATAGGGGAATTCCTAATAGGAAACCCTTCCCCTTACACACAGATTCTCACTTTCACAATAACAAAAGTATGTTGGGCTTCTTTTATAACAGCAAAACAAAATTCAGAAATATATTGTTCCACTTCTAGGTACATGCCAGAGAAATGTAAACATGGCTGTGCACAGTTTGTACATGAATGTTCAAGATCACTTTATGCTTTAGACAAAAAGGAAACAATTTTAAATTGCTTTAAAAAAAAAATAAGGGGAGGGGTATGCTCAAGACATGGGTTCATAGTTAAGAGCACGCTCAATGCTTGCAGAAGACCAAATTCAATTCCCAGCACCCATGTCTGGCAGTTCACATGCAACACTGCTCACATTCCAAGCCCAAGAAATTCAACATCTCTGCCTCTTCAGCCAGATACATACCCCACACAGAGATATACGCATTTAAGATAATCTTTAAAATAACCACATAAGCCAGATACTGCAGTATGGGCCTATATTGTCTAGCTATCTGGAGATGAAATATGAGGTCCACCGGATAGAAGCTTAAAACATTGTTCAGCCAGGGATGGTGGCTCACACCTTTAATGCCAGCACTCAGGAGGCAGAGGCAGGTGGATCTCTGTGAATTTGGAGATCCTGGTCCACTGAGTTCTAGCACAGCCAGGGCTACTTGGAAAAACCCTGTCTTGAACCCCCCCCTCCAAAAAAAAAGATGAGGAGGAAGAGGAAGAAGGAAGAAGAGAAGAAAGGACAAAGATTTAAAAAATGGTAACTGCCAAGCACAGTGGCATACACCTATAATCCTAGAATCCACAGGGTATCTCTGTGTAGCCCTGGCTGTCCTGGAACTCACGCTGTAGATCAAGCTGGCCTCGAACTCAGAAATCCGCCTGCCTCTGCCTCCCAAGTGCTGAGATTAAAGGCGTGCGCCACCACTGCCCAGTTTACACCTATAATCCTAACAACGAAACTGTGGCAAATGGATCAAAAGGTCAAGCCTAGACTACAAAGAGATTTCTCTCAAAAACTAACAAGAGCAATGCTGTTGCCAAGTGTTGTAAGGGTTCGTTACAAGTGATGAAAACTCAGATGATGGTTGCACAACTCTGAACATGCCAAAAGCTGTTATTTTATATAACTGAACAGTATAGCAAATTAATTCTATCTCATGAAGCTACTAAACAATGAGCAGCTTTCAGCCACAGTGCAATCCTAGCACTCAGAAGGCTGAAGCACTACTGCAACCAATTTGAGGTCAGATTGGCTAAATGGTGAGTTCCAGACTAGCTTGGGCTACATACAGAGTGAGACCCTGTCTCATAAAAACAAAAACAGCAATATATAGATAGAGATAGAGATCAGTTACTATTGGGCTAGGAGAGCAGCTCAGCAGTAGTCCTATAAACCCTGAAAAACTGTATTCCACAAAATCACAAAGCAAACAACAAAAGTGGCCGGGGTGTAGGTTAGTGAGAGCTCTGCATGCAAAGGACAGTGAATTTAACCCTAACATACAAACACGACTCCTATCTGGAGCCAGACTGGGTGGTACAGGCCTAGAATCCCAGTGCTAGGGAGGCTGAGGCAGGACGATCACAGCTCAGGATGAGACAAGGGATATTGAGATAGCCTGCCTTAAAGTTCTTAGTGTGGGGTCTGGAGATGGCTCAGAGGTTAAGAGCACCTGCTGCTCTTGCAGAGGACCTGGGTTTGGTTCCCAGCACCCACATGGTGGTTCACAACCATCCCTAACTCTGTTCCCCATCCTGACCTCTGCAGGCACCACACATCCACAGGGTGCACATACACTCACATAGAACAAAATGAATATATCTACAAAATTTTTTTTTTAATCTTGGTGATAATTTCATTTACTTGAAATGAGATATGACTCAAAATGGTATCTGAAAACTGAGAAAAGACAATGAAAATACTAAATGTTCACAATTTTATGTCTAAAATATTTCATAAGAAAAATTACAAAAAGTGTTTTAGACAGTGTAGTAGGATGGCTCCAGCTTAAGTAAAGCCTCTTGCTGCCAAGTCTAACCAGCTCCCAGAACTGACACAGCAGAAGCAGAGACGACGCCTACAAGCTGTCCTCTGACCCTGGAGCAGCTTCAGATCTATTAAACCCTGTCATTAAAAAAGGAGAGAAAGAAAAACCTGCCAGGCAGTGGTAGTATACACCTTTAATCCCAGCATTCTCTAGGCAGAGGCAGTAGGATTTTTCTGAGTCTAAGGACAACCTGGTCTACACTGGTCTATACAGCTAATTCAGGACAGCTAGAGCTACATAAAGAAATCCTGTCTCAGAAAACAAAAACAAAAACAAAAACAAAAAAGGGGGTGTTTAAAGTGTATTAATGAGTATTTTTCCTTTTTCTTCTTAAAGGTTCAAGACATAATTTACTTTTTAAATTTTTTATTACTTTAATTATGTGTAGGTGAGTATGTACACATAATGTAGTGCCCACAGAGGTATGAGAGCCTCCTGGAGCTGGGGTTATAAGTAAGCTGTCTGATGTGGGTGCAGGGAATCAAACTCAGGCCCTCAGGAAGAGCAGTACAAGCTCATAACCACTGAGTCATCTCCCCAGCCTCCCAGCCCCCAAAGATAAGATGAACTCTCCCTTTTAGCCCAGATGGTCTCCCAGCTAGCTTACCCAGCCTTCCTTGTATTAGATCTACAAAGGGCCCAGTGTCACTCTTTCCTTTTATAAATGGAAGGTGAAGACAGTGAGATAATGGGAGAGGTTAACAGGGAAGCAGGGATAAAAATGACAAAAATATACTATATACCTGTATAAATTTGTCAAATAAAAATATTTTAAGGACTGGAGTGATGGCTCAGTGGTTAAGAGCACTGACTGCTCTTCCAGAGGTCCTGAGTTCAATTCCCAGCAACCACATGGTGGCTCCAACCATCTGTAATGGGATCTGACGCCCTCTTCTGGTGTGTCTGAAGACAGCTACAGTGTGCTCACATATATAAAATAAATTAAACCTTAAAAGAGAGAGAGAGAGAGAGAGAGAGAGAGAGAGAGAGAATCACTCCTTAAAAAAAAAAAAAAAAAAAAAAAAAAAAACTTTAAAAGATGGGTAGATTTAACCTTTCACGTTATTTGGCTAAATTCAATTTCCAGGGTACACTCCTGAACATAGACGCAGGGCTGACAAAATGCTTCTGTGGGTGAGGGCAGCTGGAGTTTAATCCCTAGAGCCCATGGAAAGAAGGAGAAAACTGACTCCCAAAGTTGCCCTCTGGCCATGGCATGGTGGCACAGGCCTTGGAAGGTGGAGGCAGGTAGACGGCTATGACTTTGAAACAATCCTGGTTTATATAGGAAACTCTAGGACAACTAGGACTATGCAGAGACCCTGCCCCCCCCAATAAAACAAAGTTGCCTACTGCCCTACACACACACACACACACACACACACACACACACACATATCCAAACGAACAATTACACCCACAATAATAGTAAATTTAACATTTTAAAGGGACAGTCATGGTTGGGTACTCCTGGATCTCCATACAGGGGAGGTAGAAAAGGTAGGATCTGCCAGGCGTGGTGGCGCACGCCTTTAATCCCAGTACTCAGGAGGCAGAGGCAGGCGGATTTCTGAGTTCGTGGAGGCCAGCCTGGTCTACAGAGTGAATTCCAGGACAGCCAAGGCTATACAGAGAAACCCTGTCTCAAAAAACCAAAAAATTCCAGCACTCGGGAGGCAGAGGCAGGCGGATTTCTGAGTTCGAGGCCAGCCTGGTCTACAAAGTGAGTTCCAGGACTACACAGAGAAACCCTGTCTCGAAAAACCAAAAAAGTGGGCTGGTGAGATGGCTCAGTGGGTAAGAGCACCCGACTGCTCTTCCGAAGGTCCGGAGTTCAAATCCCAGCAACCACATGGTGGCTCATAGCCAT
>NC_034591.1:136379082-136388027 GCF_900095145.1 Mus pahari | reverse complement strand
AAAAAAAAAAAAAAAAAACAAACCCGAACTCCTGGGAAAGGTATCGCCTTCGTGGGGTAAGACCTAGTCTGTTTTGTTTCGTCTTGGGGATGGGGGTGGCGTGGGACTAAGAATGGGTGTCAAAACGGCAGCCAGCGCTGAGACTGAGAAACCAGCCTTCACACTGGGACAGGACACCACTAGAGAAGCTAATCAATCTATCTAAGCGAAGCTAATCGGTCTAAGTGAATGGCACACGCTTCCCTCCTCCGAGCAAGAATTCACGCTTCCTAGTCTGGCCCCCCCAAAACAGTCTCTGGTTCCCAAAGCCGAGATCTGGGTGAAGAACAGAATGTAGAGCAAGGGTGAGTTCCAGAGCCCCAGGCAGCCACACCGCCGGTTCGAGAGCCGCCCGGCGTGGGGGCGCACTGGACAGGTCGGATTCGCCCCAAACAGCCCCCCAGAAGTTCCGAGACGCCGCGGCGGAGCGGCGCGGTCCTCCTCCCTCCGGCCGGCTCTCTCCCGCGCCCTAGGCAGCCCCGTGGCCACCTCGGTGGTCTCTAAAGACCCCCTTCCTCGGCGGGTGGAAAGCGCTCCGCCACCCACCAGGGCCGCTCCAGAATCCCACGCCCCTCACCTGGCTCCAGCCCTGCCCCAGAAGGGACGAAGGAGACGGCGGCGGCGGCGGCGGCGGCGGCGGCACGGGCTTCCTACTGGGTGCAGGAGCGGCAGTGGCTGCTTCGACCCGCGAACCTAATCTACCGCCGCCGCCATGTTGGACGGTGAGGTCACCCCGGCGCGCTTCCGTCACGGCGGCGTAGGGGCGGGGCCGGGCGTAGGGGCGGGGCCGGGCGGTGGGGCCGGGCCGTATTGCCAAGCCGGAAGCCAGCGGCTCGGTCCGCTCGAAACAAAGTAGGGTCACTGACACCTGCTGGTCAGTTTGCGCAGGCGTGACCCGTGTACGAAGCTGTCCTGTGCCTCTCTTTCCAGGAGCCGCTCAAATCCTAGATTCCTGGACTTCATAAGTATCCTCACCAAGTCATTTCCGGTGCTAGGTAGGGCGAAGGGAGAAGAGGTAGACACCACCGCACGCCTGCTCACCCCTGTGTGGGACAAGAAGCTGGTGGCATAGCAGAAACTCAGTTCTACAGACTTTTGCATTCCTGGAGTACTAAAGCCCTCAGGTTGCTGGTCAAGACTGTGCTTCCTAGGGCTGCCAGGAGATTGTCCTGAAAGTTAGGAAAGCAGTTTAAAGTCAGGGTGGAATTGAGACGACTCAGGACCCGGGCACCATGGTGATAAAGGGAGTCTTAGAGTAGTAATCCATTCTTTACTCGCACTGCCTGGCAAGCTGCCTGGACTATAGTTTCCTATGTTTATTTCTTGACTCTACAAAAGCATGTCCAAATTGTGGTCCAAGATAAACTGAATGCTTCCAACAAGAAAGAAAAAAAAAAAATAGACTGGGGCCAGAGAGATGGCTCAGTGGTTAAGAGCACTGACTGCTCTTCTCAGAGGTCCTGAGTTCAAATCTCAGAAACCACATGGTAGCTCACAACCATCTGTAATGAGATCTGATGCCCTCTTCTAGTGTGTCTGAAAACAGCTACAGTGTAGTTACATATAATAATAAATAGATCCTTAGAAAGAAAGAAAGAAAAATAGATTTAAACCATGAAGGCTGTGTATAACCCGATTATCTAGTTGTTCAGCAAGAACTTTTTAGATCGTGTAAAAAGGTCAAGATATCTAGGCAAGATAAACACCCTGCCTTAGCCAGCTTGAGCTTCAGCCTATGTTCTTGAGATGAAGTTGTAGGACCCCCTCGCGAGGAACTCCCTCGGGTCCTCAGGTCACGGGAGTCAGGGTGCCCCAGGAGCTTGCCAGACAGGCCTCCTTGATGCAACCGCACGAGGCACTTTTATTGGTGGAGCTCCGGTTCGATTCGTATCTCACGCAGGAGACAGAGGAAGTCGACAACCAGGCCCAAGAGCTTGGGGTCTTTATAGGCTAAGAGGGGGGGGGGGGGGAGAATTGGCGCGGTTACATGCGATTGGTTCATTTAAACATAGCAAATTAGCAGAATAGTGCGGGCTAGGGGGTTGGAAGTTCCAAAGGGCCTGGGGCTTTTCAGGGGTGACCATGCATCTGGGTAATTTACAACTTCAGGCACTTTAAGCTTTCTTTTAATGAGCAGGGGAAGGAGTTGACTCAAGCAAGATAACTCAGTTCCTGCATCCCTTTCTCATCTTTGTGGATAATTGATTCTAGTTTCAAGGCAGCCTGGGCCCGCCTGGGCAATTTTTAACCTTAAGTTTACATTAAAGGAACCCTTTATGTCTTACATTATTTGAACCTTAAATTCCCAGCCTCAGGCTTCTAAGCTCACAAAACAACAAACAACTCATAAGTTACATGAATCCTAGGCCCTAGATTTCATTTCTTTTCATTTTAACTGAGGGCTTTTAAAGGAAAGACCATAAGGAAGGGGGGGAAGGAGTTCACAAAGAAAGTTGAGTTTACAGCTTTTCTCCAGCGGAGCTGTCCTTGGTAACATATGGCTCACTTATGGCATAGGGGTCATAAGCTATCTTTTGGTAAACATTCCTGGTCTCAAACATGGGAAGATGGGTGCCTGGCTGGGGCAACTGAGATAATTGCCTAGCTAGCTGTCAGGCGGAGGAACAGAAGACTCTCAGCTGCCCTTAGAGAACAAAGGCTCTTTACTATCCACATTTCTAATGATCTGGGGAACAGGTTTTGGGGAGTGTTAAAGTTGGGGCTCCACAAAGTAACAGAGGAACACAGACAGCACAGAAGATTAGGAGTCAGATATGAAATGATAAATGTGTCCAGCTGCTTGTACAGGTTGGTAATCCCAACACTCTGAAGGCTGAGGCAGGAGGATTACCATAAATTGGAGTCTGACTACATAGTGAATCTTATCTTTAAAAAGAAAAAAATAAAAGATTGATTACAAAACTGACTGGGGGCCATGGAGATGGCTTGGGTTGCAAAAGTGTTTGCTGTAAGCCTAATGATCTGAGCTGGATCTCTGGAACACACATGGTAGAAGAAGAAAACCAACTCTAGCAAGTAGATTTCTCTGGCCACACTGCCTAACCCCACCTCCCATACACAGACATTTCAAAGCAAAACAATCAATACAAACTGAAAGGAAGTGATGACCAGTGGCTATGTTTGAGAGGTGATGAAAATGTTTAAAAATTCACAGTGATAATGGTGGCACAAATACAAATATCTTGAATTTCATTTAATTATATGCTCTTGGTTTTTTGGGACAGTGTTCCATACTGACCTCAAACTAGCTTTGTATCCTAGAATGACCTTGAACCTCATCCTGCCTCTGCCTCGTGAGTGCTGAGGTCTCGGGTATAGGCTAGCATGCCTGTGTGTTGCTAGAGATAGAACTCAGGGCACACAGGGCTGGTGAGATGGCTCAGTGGGTAAGAGCACCCGACTGCTCTTCCAAAGGTCTGGAGTTCAAATCCCAGCAACCACATGGTGGCTCANAACCATCCATAACAAGATCTGACGCCCTCTTCTGGAGTGTCTGAAGACAGCTACAGTGTACTTACATATAATAAATAAATAAAATTAAAAAAAAAAAACTCAGGGCACACAATCTACAAACTGAACTGTGATCCTAAACCTTTTGAATGCTTCCTTTTTTTAAAATTTTATGTATATGAGCATCTTGTTTACATGTATGTCCGTGCACCATGTGGGTGCCTAGTTTTGAATAAGGTCAGAAGAAGGGGTTAGATCCCCTGGAACTGGAGTTACCCATGTACATGAGCTGTCATGTGGGTGCTGAGAATCAAACCCGAGTCCTTAGAAAGAGCAGGACTTGGAAGTAGGCAGGGGGAATCACTGGTTCAAACCCACCTGTAACTACATACCAAGTTTCAAGCCAGCTAGACTACCTGAGACCTTGTCTGCATAGAAGTGGGTTTGTCTGTCTGTCTGCCTTGTTTCTAGTCCACCAGCTTGGGTTCGGGTGTCAAAATGACCATGCAGAACCACCTTCCGTGAAGAACCTAACAGGAACTTAGGCCAGCAGTTTGTAATGAAGACAATAAGGTTACACAGAATAGACTTCTTTCTTAAAATTCGTCTGAAATTATGTTTTAAATAGTTCCTCTACAAGACTGAAGATAATATCAAAGGATACTGGATTTAGGAAGCTATGAATTGGTTAATACTTGCATGTTTAGTATGTCCTTAGATTTATTTTATTTTATTTTATTTTTGGTTTTTCGAGACAGGGTTTCTCTGTGTAGCCCTGGCTGTCCTGGAACTCGCTTTGTAGACCAGGCTGGCCTGGAACTCAGAAATCCACCTGCCTCTGCCTCCCAAGTGCTGGGATAAAAGGTGTGCGCCACCACGCCCGGCTAGATTTAGTTTTTTTTTTTTTTTAAAGATTTTATTTATTATATGTAAGTACACCGTAGCTGTCTTCAGACACTCCAGAAGAGGGCGCCAGATCTTGTTATGGATGGTTGTGAGCCACCATGTGGTTGCTGGGATTTGAACTCAGGACCTTTGGAAGAACAGTCAGGTGCTCTTACCTGCTGAGCCATCTCACCAGCCCCCTAGATTTAATTTTTTTAAGAAGTATTTATTTTATGTATATGAGTACACTGCAGCTGTCTTCGGACACACCAGAAGAGGGCATCAGATCCCATTACAGATGGTTGTGAGCCACCATGTGGTTTCTGGGAATTGAACTCAGGACCTCTGGAAGAGTAGTCAGTGCTCTTAACTGCTGAGCCATCTCTCCAGCCCATGTCCTTAGATTTAAAGATTTAAAACAAATCAAAACATTTTCTAGAGACAGTTTTAAACCAAACTGGCATGGAACTTTCCAAATCATTGGCTCTACTTCCCCAAATGATAGGATTATAAGAGTATGCACCTGTTCTGTACTGCCTCTCAACTCTGCTTTCAGTCTCAAAGGAGTAAGTTTCTTAAGTGTATGGCAAATGAATAAATAGCAAGTGGCAGATAGATATTAAAACGTCATTGAATCGGTAGTTTATAGCATCCATTAAGGGACAACTGAGGTAACATGATTGAGAGAGTAAACAAAGGTGATCATCAAATCAAGACTTACAAGCAACCAGTAGAAACAGACTGGGAAAGCGAAGGCAGTCAGATGGAATTCCCAGTAGAGATTTCTCTTCACAGATGAGTTGCCCATGGCTGAACTTCCAGCCTCCAGTACTTCCTGTAGGTGTTTTAAATGATGGGAAAAATAGCACTAACATCTGTTGGAAATGGTTTACCTTCCAGATGTTCCTAGGGACATGATGGCTTTTTTTTTTTTTTTTTTTTTTTTTTTTGGTTTTTCGAGACAGGGTTTCTCTGTGTAGCCCTGGCTGTCCTGGAACTCAATTTGTAGACCAGGCTGGCCTCGAACTCAGAAATCCGCCTGCTTCTGGGCTTTTTTTTTTTTTTTAAAGATTTATTCATGTTTTACATGTAAGTACACTGTAGCTGTCTTCAGACACTTTTTCTTTTCTCTCAGGCCCCACTAGCTCTGGCCCAAAGATTTATTTATTATATGTAAGTACACTTGTAGCTGTCTTTCAACATCCCAGAAGAGGGCATTAGATCTCATTATGGATAGTTGTGAGCCACCACGTGGTTGTAGGATTTGAACTCAGGACCTCTGGAAGAGCATCTCTCCAGCCCGGGGCATGATGTTTTAACAGAGAGCTTCCTTCCATGTCACAGAGTTAGGGAGCCAGTCTGCTGAAGAAAAGGATATTTTGAGGGAACACTTGAAATAAAGCATTCATTCTGAGAGGAGGGCCCTCTTTATTTCCAGATTCCCCTCTCAACAAGCTTAAGCAGCACATGGCAATCCACCAGCCTAATGTCCTTTCAGTCACCACACCCAAAGTACGGAGACTTCTCAGGTCACAGTTCTCTGAACAATCTATACAAAAACTACTTGCTTAGCACTTAACATTATAATTGGCATTAAACGTAGAGATTGCTGAAGGCATGCTTGCAGGAGGGTGTGAAGCATGTAGATTATATGTAAATACTTGGCTGTTACACGTAAAGAACCTCAGCACCCATGTGTTCTGGTATCTGAGAGGGGTCCTGAAACCTCAGCATCCATGTGTTCTGGTATCTGAGAGGGGTCCTGGAAGCAATCCTCATAGATACCCAGGGAGGGCTGTACTAAAGAAGTTTGCTAACTCCAGAGATTAGCTCTGCAAAGGTACCTCGCCCTTATCTGACAAGACTTGGCCTGCCCCTTAGTGCATCAGCAGATGACTGCCCAACTGGTTGTTTCTACGACTTAACCTTAGGGAGGAGGCTATACAAAGGGGAGAGGTAGCAAATCTGCAAGTCAATTTAATTTTATGTAGCCCAGACGCCTGGAGCTCACCATCTTCTTACTTCAATCTTCCTAGTGCCAAGATTAGCATGTGCCACCATGCCAAAATTCTTTTTTTTTTTTTTTTTGTTTAAGTTTGTTGTCTCTCAATGTAACCTGGAACTCTGTGTAGCCCAGGTTGGGTTTGAACTTGAGGTCTTCCTGCCTCTGCCTTCTCAGTGCTGATGTTACAGGTAAATACCGCCATGCCTGGCTATTTATTTAGGGTAGGTCCCTTGAAGCACACACTGGCCTTGAATTTACTATGCTATGTAGCTGAGAGTGACTCCACTCCCAAGTGCTGGGATTACAGGTATGGAATACGATCCCCGACTTAATTTAGTTTTAAAATAAAGAGGCAAGTGTTAGACCTTAGGAAGTGCATGTGTCCAGAAATGACAGTCTTGAACAGGCTAGAACTATAGACGTATTTCTGGCCTTAAAATAAAGCCATAATTTCTCAGGAACTTGTGAAAGAGGTTCCCATCTGCCAAAGGGGGTTATTTCCCTAGTCTCTGGTAGAAGGGACTTGTGCCTCACCATTGACACATTCCTGTGGTTGTATATCAGAGCCCCTGCTGACCTTCAGGCCTCCAAATCTCCCTAAAACTTGTGGGTTTTTTTTTTTTAAAGATTTATTTATTTATTATATGTAAGTACACTGTAGCTGTCTTCAGACACTCCAGAAGAGGGCGTCAGATCTTGTTACGGATGGTTGTGAGCTACCATGTGGTTGTTGGGATTTGAACTCTGGACCTTCGGAAGAGCAGTCGGGTGTTCTTACCCACTGAACCATCTCACCAGCCCCCTAAAACTTGTTTTACATCTCGAAGTCCACGTAACTGGCACCCTGGCTTTCTCACCCCCTCCTAAGTTCCCAGGCTACCCTAGTTCACTACCAGCTGCTCCTCCTCCTGGTACTGCTATGACTTTTCCATGTCCACTTCCCTAGCCCTGGCCATATCCAGTCTGATACTTTTTCTCTCAGCTCTGGACTCTCCCAATGCCCTTATCCCAATCATGGAGTAGCCAGCCACTCTCAGTGGTTTCTTCACTTACTTGCTTACAGTGAGCACAGTTCTATGTGCAGGAGGAACACTTCAGCCCAGGAGTTCAGAGGCAGAAAGACCTCCTCTCTGAACACAGGAGGAATAAGCAAGAAGACTTGAGCTGGTAAGATAGCTCAGACAGAAAAGCATTTGCCACCAGGCTTGACCACCCAAGGTTAGTTTCAAGAGATATCTTAGCAAGAGACTACCTGTGCACAGCAGGCATGACTCATGAGACAGTCAAGTTTCTGATGACTTGAGCCTGTTCTGTTCATTAAAACAAGAAACTTTTTTAAAAGGCATGAGGTTGCAAGCAACTAGGATTTGTTAAACAACCCGTGGTCCTGCTCAAAGGCAACAAGAGGTCTGCCCTGAGACTAAAACAGCTTTAAGGTCAAAATAGATTATCATGGGCATCATTTCAGAATAGCTTCCACAGTCTTGAGTTCAAGGCTAACCTGAGCTACACAGAGAGCCCTTGTCACAAATTAACAGAATAATTTAGAATCTACATTTTAGATAATTGTATAGAGCGTTCTGCCATCCAAAACCAAGCATTATCTTTTGTCATGTTTCCTTAAAACTCCTTTCTTTACATTTATCTATCTATCTATCTAGTTAGTTATGTGTGTGGTAATGACACTGCCTGCTGTATACTGTGGCTTGTATGTGGAGTTCAAAGATAAACTTTCAGGACTTGGTTCTCTCCTCCCACCATGTGGGTCCCAGGGAAAAAAACTTATCCTTAATCAAAATGAGGTGTCCGCCTAACCGTACTAATATGAACCTGCATGGGTGTTTCACCTGATAAAATGTAAGAACTTTCCTTTTGCCAGGCATGGTGGCACATGCCTTTAATGGCAGCTCTGGGGAGGCAGAGGCAGGTGGAGCTCTTGAGGCCAGCCTGATCTACAAAGTGAGTTCCAGGACAGCCAGGGCTACACAGAGAAACCTTGTCTCAAAACAACCAAAAAAAAAAAAAAACTTTAAAAATCTCACAGTTTTTGCAAATTCAGAAACATTAAAATTTCAGTACTTTTAAAATCCAAAGTCTTTTAAAATTTAATATCTCTCAATGTGGGCTCCAGTAAAATAATAATTTAAAAAGCCAAATTCTTTACTTCAAGAGGGAAAAATCAGGGCACAGTCACAATTAAATTAAAGCAAAAACAAACACCAACCATCCAATTTCTGTAATCCACTCACAATCTCCTCTACACTCCTCTATAAAGGGCTTGGTCCCTTCTGCAGCTCTGCCCTCTGTAGTACACACAGCTTTTGTCTTTTAGGCTTGGGCTGGATCTGCTCCACTGCTACTGCTGTTCTTGGTGGCCATCCCATGGTACTGGCATCTCCAAAACGCTGGGCGCTGGGTTCTTCTGTGGCACCTGGTCTGCACTTTCACCAACAGCCTCTCATAGGCAGTCTTCCTTGTGTCAAGCCTCAACTTTTTTTTTTTTTTTTGATTTTTCGAGACAGGGTTTCTCTGTATAGCCCTGGCT
>NC_034591.1:136376121-136378567 GCF_900095145.1 Mus pahari | reverse complement strand
TCCTGGAACTCACTCTGTAGACCAGGCTGGCCTCGAACTCAGAAATCCGCCTGCCTCTGCCTCCCGAGTGCTGGGATTAAAGGTGTGCGCCACCATGCCGGGCTACTGATCTCTCCTTAATGACAGCTAATTCCTCAGCTCCAGCAAACCAGCCCCAATTGTCCCGGGAAAGCAAAAGTTTCACTTTATTTGTGCAGGTCTCTTGGTAATCCTGGCAGACTCCTCAGCCCAGCCGACCACAGGGTCTCAACTCAAAAGAGCAAATGGCTGTTTAAAGGCTGATAGAGTCTTTAAATTTCCCTCTCAAGTGTCCCAAGCCAGGCCTCCATAATCTGTACTGCTCTTCCATTCCTATCTTCCAAGCTCCAAATGACATCCCACTGAGCTCTCAACACCCAATGGCTTTTCTAATCCAAAATTCCAAAGTCCCCCACAATCCTCCTCCAAGCATGGTTAATACCTACTTCATCCCATTGAGGAAAGAAAAGCCACAGTTACAAGTACTATAAAAAATCTGAAGAAAAAATTTAAGTCCAATTGTAATTTATAATATTAACTCTTGCTACTACCTCCTGGGTGCTAGGATCACAGACAGGTGCCACCAAATCCAGTTTACTCAGTTCTGGGAATAGAAACCCAGGCTTGTGCATGCTGTAAGCACAGTTTCAACTGATCTGCACCAAAAGTCCCCAGTATTTTCAAGTAGGATGTAGGACTATCAGGAGTTCGAAGCCATCTTCAATTACATCACATGTTTGAGGACACTGTGGGCTACATGAGATTTTTGTCCTGAAAAGGAAAGACTGGAGAGGTTGTTCAGTGGGTAACGGCATTCACCACCAAGCCTGAAGACCTGAGTTCAAGGCCCGGAACCCACATGGTGGAAGGAGAGAACCAGCCCCCCCAAGCAGTCCTCTGGCTTCCACACTTGGGCTGTAGCATATGGGGCGCGTGTCATACACACCACCAATAAATACACACACATATATAAATACATGTTAAACAACAACAACATGCACTGAGAGCTTAATAGGCTACAGATTAGTTTGTAGCTTTGGGGATTGTGAGTGTGTGTGTGTGTGTGTGTGTGTGTGTCTTTGAGACAGGGTTCTCTCTGTAGCCCTGGCTGTCTTAGAATTCATTCTGTAGACCAGGTTGGCCTTGAACTCAGAGATCCACTTGCCTCTGCCTCCTAAGTGCTGGGTTAAAGGAGTACACCACCACTGTCCAGCTCTTTCTTTCTTTTAAAGATTGATTTATTCACTTTTATTTAGGTGAGTTTATGTGCAGCCTGCAGGCAGGGACTTAGAGATGCCAAAGGGCATCAGAGTCCCTGGAGCTGAGTTATAGGCAGTGGCAAGTCACCTGATGTCCATGCTGGGAACTGAACCTGGCTCCTTTGGAAGAGCAACAAGTTCTCTTAACCTTGGAGCCATCTCTCCAGCAAGCATGTGAGCACACACATGTGCACACACACTCACACACAGATGTGTGCACACACACTTGCACAGACATGCCTGTGCAGACATAGCACACATGCACACACACACTTGCACACACACATTGGTGAATATACTTATACACAGGTACACACAAGCACATGTGCATATGCACACACCACACATGCACATACACACATTCACACACCCAGCAAGTTTCTTAAAAAGTCCATAGTGACTCTATATGGGAGTCTCATAACTAAAAGTATGGACCACAAACATTTTGGTAATAGCAAAAGTGTTTTGAATATACAATGACCACAACTCAATTCAAGTCAAACAGGAAGGAACCTGAAGTTTTTCTGGTAGAGTTTTTCTGTGTTGCTTTGCACATGACCTCACTGTAGCCTGGTTCTGAACTCATAACAAGGGACATTTCACCTTGTGATGTCATCCTACTGTGCTATACCACGGAACACTGCCTGAGACACCTCAGCTCCCATTCAAGGCATGCATATTATGATATATATATAATCATATAACTTCAATGTCCTGACTATACACATAGTTGTCTTTCACAGAATTATAATCATTTCCTTATGGAAGACAGAACCTGTTAAAATTTTTCTCCTGTTATTCTCTACTAAGGATTGGATTATTACAGTAGTACATCCAGAGGCGCAGAAGTGGTTAAGAGCCTTATTCTCCTTCTCAAGGACCTATGTCAGTTCCCAGCACCCATATTTTGGCTCATAACCATCTGGAACACCAGTCCCAGGACATCAAACTCCAATTCTTGGTGGACACCAACATGCACAGTGGTGTACAAACATACATGCAGATGACACACACACACATAAAATAATTTTAAAGTATATTTAGAACGTAATTGTATTAGAATCTTTTTTTAAAAGATTTATTTATTTATTATATGTAAGTACACTGTAGCTGTCTTCAGACACTCCAGAAGAGGGCGTCAGATCTTGTTATGGATGGTTATGAGCCAC
>NC_034591.1:136365228-136375080 GCF_900095145.1 Mus pahari | reverse complement strand
GGGCTCTTCCCCCTTGATCACTAATTGAGAAAATGCCTTACAGCTGGATCTCATGGAGGCATTCCTCAACTGAAGCTCCTTTCTCTGTGATAACTCCAGCTTGTGTCACACTGACACAAAACTAGCCAGTACAATTGCCCCCTTGTTAACTTGACACACAAACACATCACTAGTAAGTCTCAACCCTTACTTTCTTATTCATCTCCAAGATCTAAATAACTTTAAAAGTACCAGTCTTTGCAAATTCTTAAAATTTCAGTCTCTTTAAAATATCCAATCTCTTTTAAAAATCCATAGTCTTTATACAATTAAAAGTCTCTTACTATGGGCTCCACTAAAATACTTCCTCCAAGAGGGAAAAATATCGGAGCACAGTCACAATCAAAAGCAAAATCAAATCCCAACCATCCAATGTCTGAGATCCAACTCACAATCTTCTGAGCTTCTCCAAGGGCTTGTTGGGTCACTTCTCCAGCCATGTCCTTTGTAGCACATACCTTGTCTTCTAGGCTCCAGCCGCCTGTACTCTACTGCTGCTACTGTTCTTGGTGGACATCTCATGGTACTGGCATCTCCAAACTGTTGCTGTCTTCCACTGTAACTTGGCTTCAACAATAGCCTATCATAGACAGGGTTTTTCTGTGTAGCTCTGGCTGTCCTGGAACTCACTCTGTAGATCAGGCTGGCCTCGAACTCAGAAATCCTCCTGCCTCTGCCTCCCAAGTGCTGGGATTAAAGACATGTGCCACCATGCCCAACTCTCATAGGCTCTCTTCATGGTGCCAAGCCTCAACTACTTTGCATGACCCCTTCAGTCCTGGGCCATCAATTGCAACTGAGGCTGCACCTTCACCAATGGCCTTCCATGGCCTCTCACAGTGCTGAGCCTCAGCTGCTCTGCACAACCCCTTCATGCCTTCAAAACCAGTATCACCTGGGTGACTCTTACACATTACCAAGTCTAGCCACAGTAGAAGATGCAACCTTGGCTATCTCTGGAACACAGCCTCTGTGCTCTCAGAAAACACTTCCAGAAGATGTCACCTCAGTGATGCTGGTCTCTTCTTAGTCACTGCTAATTTCTTAGCTCCAGCTAACGAGCATCAACAGTCCTGGTAATGCAAAGTTTTTGCTTTAGTAGTTCTGGTAACTTGTTAATCACAGCTGATCCTTCAGTCCCAGCTAACCAGAACCACACAATCTTCACAATCCAAATAGTAATGGCCTTGATAAGAGTCTTTAATCTTCCCTCTGAAATTTCACAAGCCATGCCTCCATCTTCTGCACTGTTCTCAACATTATCTTCCAAGCTCCTACACAACATTCCACAGAGCTCTTAACACTGAATGGATCTTCTCGCCCAAAGTTCCAAAGTCCTTCCACAGTCCTCCCCAAAACATGGTCAGGTTGTCACAGGAACTCAAGCAAGCCAGCAAGGAACATCCCTCCATGGCCTCTGCATCAGCTCCTGCTTCCTGACCTGCTTGAGTTCCAGTCCTGACTTCCTTTAGTGATGAACAGCAATGTGGAAATGTAAGCTGAATAAACCCTTTCCTCCCCAACTTGCTTCTTGGTCATGATGTTTGTGCAGGAATAGAAACCCTGACTAAGACAATAACTATTTATGAATTATTATCAATATTTGACTTGTACGTCTAATTTATATCCATGTAACACTATAGGTAATGTAAAACTGTCATTCTTTAAAAAGAGTTAGGGATGGAAAAGTTTAAGCCCTGGACTCAAACTGAACATTGGCGTGGTCTGTTAGGCCCTGTGTACATACCCGGTCCAAATGCTATGTTTTCACACAACTCTTATTTAATAATAAATATTGAAGGGCTTGTTCATATTAATGCTAAATCTGTTTGGAGTTTTGTTTTTGTTCTTTTAAAATGTATATGGATGCCTGCCTGTATGCCCGGTGCCCATGGAAGGCATTGGGTCTCCCTGGAGGAACAGTTGTAAGCTGCCATAGGGATGCTGAAGGTTAAACTTGAGTCCTCCCCAAGAGGGTGCTCTTAATCCCTGAGCCCAGTTTTTAGCCCTATGGCTTGGGTTTAAATAAAAACTATTATTCAATCTCTAGGCCAGGCAGGACTCAAATTTCTAAGCATGATCTGGAACTTAAGATTTTCCAGAGGCCATCTGAGTAGGGGGATTGCAAGAACGCCTCGCCACACACCAGCTCATAGATGATGAAACCAACACTTTGCATGTGCTATGCAAGCATTCTTTCAACTGAGCTACATCTCAAGCAGTGAGTGCATCTTTGCATCTTTATGTGTTTATTCGAGACAAGGTTTTTTGTTTTTTGTTTTTTTTTTTGTTTTTGTTTTTTCAAGACAGGGTTTCTCTGTATAGCCCTGGCTGGAACTCACTTTGTAGACCAGGATGGCCTCGAACTCAGAAATTCGCCTGTCTTTCCCTCCCAAGTGGGCCTGGCTGAGACAAGGTTTCTATGTGTAGCCCTGGCTATTCTGGAACTCAATCTGTTAAACAGCTGGTCTACTCACTCTGTAGACTCTGGCCTCTAACCCGGAGATCCACCTGCCTCTACCTCCTAAGGGCTGGGGTTAAAGGCATGCACTCTCACGTCATGCTTTATTTTATTTTATTTTTGGTTTTGAGGCCTGAGTAAATTATGTAAACTGTTTACCGGGGTCTGAACGAGTCCTGGTACGTGTCCATAATCTTTTTTATTTTTTAAGGTTTACTTATTTATTTTATGTGAATACACTGTCGCTGTCTTCAGACACACCAGAAGAGGGCACGGGATACCATTAGGGAGGGCTGTGAGCTACCTTGTGGTTACAGTCAGTGCTCTTAACCGCTGAGCCATCTCTCCAGTCTCTTGTCCATAATCTTAACTCTTAACACTTAGCAGATGGAGGCAGGAAGCTCGTTTTGCTTGTAAACAAACAAACAAACAAAAAACTCAACTGTTTTACTAAAACAACCGCTGAAGAAGTATAAATAATTCTGATTAAAGTCTGATACAAAAATCCGTAGTCGGGTGGTGGTGGAGCACATCTTTAATCTCAGCACTTGGGAGGCAGAGGCAGGAGGATGTCTGTGAGTTCAAGGCCAGTCTGGTCTACGGAGTGAGTTTCAAGACAGCCACAGCTACACAGAGAAAACCTGTCTCGAAAAAGAGAAAAAGCCCGGCAGTGGTGGCGCACGCCTTTAATCCCAGCACTTGGGAGGCAGAAACATGCAGACTTCTGAGTTCGAGGCCAGCCTGGTCTACAAAGTGAGTTCCAGGACAGCCAGCGCTACACAGAGAAACCCTGTCTCGAAAAACCAAAAAAAAAAAAAAAAAAGAGGAAAAAAAAAGAAAGGAAGGAAGGAAGGAAAGAAGAAAGAAAGAAAGAGAAAAGAAGGAAGGGAGGGAGGGAGGGAAGGAGGGAACCCCTAAAAATTTCTCCTGTCTCTTAGGAAGTATTTTGTCCTTGACAAGCAGTCACGAGTCAGTTAAAAAAAAAAAAAAAAAAAGAATCGCTCTGCGCATGCGCGTGGGAAAAGGGCGGGACCAGGCGGAATTTCCGCGGGCACAGTTCTCTATCTATTGGTTGAGAAGGCTACGGCCGCTCGGTCACCAAGCCGGAACCGGAAGCTGCGGTTATAAAGTAAAGGAAGCTGGACCTCCCAGGCTTCTCGTCTCAGGTTTGCTCCACCGCCACTTTGAGCCTAGATTCGAGGCTGTCCCCTGGCCCGACTTTGCCTTCGCCATGGCGCTTAGCGATGCAGATGTACAGAAGCAGGTGAGGGCCGGGTTGGGTGCCGCGCAGCCGCAGTGCGGTCCGGAGGACTGTGTTGACGTTTGCTCTGCAGAGCAGGGTTTTGGGGTGGCCCGAGTTGAGCGGGCGAGCCCCGCACCGCCGACTCTCGGGCGCGGGTAGTGTGTGCGGGGATGGTTCGCAGACCCAGGGGAGAGAGAGGGCCTTGCACCGCATCTCACGTGACTGCTGGCCTCCTGCTTCCACTCGCCTTTCCCAGATCCCAGATCCCGCAGCCGACTGCCTCCCATCTCGCCAACCCCCCTTTTCCTGCCGTTTCCACGCTTAATCCGGCAGAGTTTTGTGCAGAGGTTGACAGTGTTTTCTTTTCTTTTTGTTTTCCCTGAAGCGCTGTTCCACGATATATTACAGGAAAGAGACTGTGAGGACAGAGCAGCTTGCGTTTTGAGGGTCTTCGTTGTTTAAATCGGGGTTATTCATCTCCAGACGTAATCATGAACCAGATGTACATTAATATTTGTCGACTTATTTATTCACTTATTTTTATGAGTACACTCACTGTCTTCAGACACACACTAGAAGAGGACATCGATCCCATTACAGATGGTTGTTGAGCTACCGTGTGGTTGCTGGGAATTGAACTCGGGACCTCTGGAAAAGCAGTCAGTGCTCTTAACCACTGAGCCATCTCTCCATCCCGAGAAAGCCTTTTCTGATTGCACTCACAAGCCACAGAAATGAGTTAGAGTTTATGGGAAATAGTACTGAAGTCATGAGTTCAGGGCAGGGTCTCCTGAAGCCCAGGGTGGCATACAGTCCTTTTACCCGAGTATGGGCTTGGCCTCTTGAATTTTTCTCTCTCTCACTCTGTTTCTATCTCGATCTCTAATGTACATTGGTGATTTAACTGGCTTGTATGTCTGCGTTGAGGGTATCAGATCCCCTGGAACACGAGTTACAGACAATTAAATGTGAGCTTCCATGTGGATGCTTGGATTTGAATCCCGGGCCTTCTGGAAGGGCAGCCAGTGCTCTTAGTGGTAACCACTGAGCCATATCTCCAGCCCCCCTTTTGTTTGTTTGTTTGTTTGTTTGTTTTTTATTTTCCAAGGCAGTATTTCTCAATGTAACTCTGGAACTTGCCCTCTAGACTAGGCTGGCTTCTAACTCAAAGAGATCCTCCTGCCTCTGCCTCCCGAGTGCTGGGATTAAAGGACATGGAGCACCACCACTGCCTGGTGGTCTCTTGATTCTTAGATGTCATTTCTCTTGAGTGCCACGATGCCCGTTGTTTTGTGCATAACCTGCATAAGGTTATATATTTTTAAGTGCATATAATCATTTTGGGGAAATTTATTTAATATATTCAATGTTCTGTACATTGAAGTTTTTAAATATTAGGACTATTATAATTCTAGTTCTGTGTAGTCCTAGATGGTTCAGAAGTAGTCCGAATCATGATTTCAGGCCAGCGGGGCTTTAGAACCTGACTTTAGGCTCTAAATTCGATCAAAATGAAGGGACATAAAGCCCAGCCTGGGCATAAGGGAGATACAGGGTGCTGACAGGGCGCCACAGGGGAACATGCTTGCCCTGTCCCCTGGGGCTGCAGTTAGTAGTCATTTCCAGTGGCCTTTCTTGTGTCTTTTCCTTCCTTCCTTCCTTCCTTCCTTCCTTCCTTCCTTCCTTCCTTCCTTCCTTCCTTCCTTTCTTTTGAGGTGTTTTATCCCTTGGTATTTTGAAGTACACTCTTGCTTTGTAGTGCTGTCTAGCCTGGTAATGTGTAGCAAGCACACTTCGTCTCCTGCCTCAGCTTCCCAACTGCTAGGACTACAGTTCCTCACCCACGCTGCGTGTGAGTTTTCAGAAAAGGAAATTTAAAGCTTCAGTTTAATGTCTACATAGTCTAGAGGACTAAGTCTATTGTTTTCTCTCTGAGAACGAGGAAAATCCTCTGACTAAAGCACACTTAACTGGCTTGTGAGTCTTCCTAAATGAACAGTGTTTTTTGTCTTTGACGCGCCATCTTTTTCGCAAAATATTTTTCCTTTTTATTTTTAACCAAATATGCATTAAGAATAATAGGGTGGTTCTTCTTTCTTGTGAGAGTGGGTGGAGAAGGAAAAGGGAGCTGTGGTTATTACAGAAGGGAAGTAGGGGTAACGTCCATGGCGAGGGTTAGGAAACTACAGCATTTTCACAGAAACCGGGGCTTGGGAACATTAATCACTGTCCTGGGGTTTTAGCCTAGGAAAAACTTGGTGCACTGGAAATGAACAGTGCCCTCACATGCTCTTAGCTTAGCAGTCACAACCCAGGTCCTCCCCTCCCCCCACCCCGTTCCCTTCTCCTTGTTAGAATGTGGGAGGCCAAGGCCTCCACAGGAGGACTATAGTGCAGGAACAAGGTAGCGTGCTTATCAGATTCTAGAAAATTATTATATATATATATATATATATATATATATATATATATACATATATATATACATATACATATGTGTGTGTATATATATATATATATATATATATATATATATATATAGAGAGAGAGAGAGAGAGAGAGAGAGAGAGAAAGTAATGATGAAATCTTGCTTATAGCCTATACCCTCTCCTGTGAGAATAGAGGCCTTTTGGCTGTTGTTTGAGGGTCATGTTTTGTCCTGTGGTGGTAGGGCTCCGACAGGTCTTGGTGAACAAGTGGACAGGTGGTCTGCCAGTGAGCAACACACCACGGGGTCAAGGACAATGTAGTTTTTTAGTATATTCTTAGGAGAATATAGTCCAAGTGCCAAGCATATAGTAGGTGCTTAAGAAATCCCAGATTCCCCTTTTCCCTGTCATTTGTAATCTCCGACCCCTCCCCCCAACTTAATGTCTGTCTGGTTTGGGGCAGGTGGTGCTGGGCTCAGGTCCTCCACTTGGTGGGCAAGCACTGAGCCATAAACTCCCTTCCCTTTACTCAACATTTGCTTTTTGTTTTTTCTTAATCTACAGAGTATGGTCATTTATTTTATCAGATTTTCTAAGGGACCAGACTCCAGAAAACTTTATTAGTGGGATAGCAGAGAGGAGAAAAGCATTTTAAAGGTCTGTTTTCTTTCCTCCCTAGCTCAGGGGTGGAGTGAAATGTCCTTAAGGGTTGAGTCATTTCTTAGACTCTTTGGTTGACTGTAAACAGGCTCCTGCCTGACTTTATGAGTGCCTTTGCTGTAGGCTGCGCTGATCAAGGCAGATCTGTAGCTGAGGTCCAGCACAGCCAATGCAGGGAATACAGGTTTGAATTGGTTTCACCCAGCCAATTCAAGA
This sequence comes from Mus pahari, assembly GCF_900095145.1. Taxonomy (NCBI): domain Eukaryota; kingdom Metazoa; phylum Chordata; class Mammalia; order Rodentia; family Muridae; genus Mus; species Mus pahari. The sequence continues at coordinate 136,368,032 of NC_034591.1, read as the reverse complement.
AGCTTGGAGCATTTATAAACACTGATCTCTTGGATGAAGGATGTCTGTGCTTTTGAGACTGGCCTCACTCTGCAGTCAGGCTGGTTCACAGATTCACCCGCCTCTGTGTCCCCTGTGCAGTGATTACAGGCTTGTGCTGCCAGGCTCAGCTTTTAAAATACTTTTAAAATAACATTTATTTCTGTCTTAGCATCTTTATTGCTGTGATAAACACCATGACCAGAAGCTGCTTGGAGAGGCGTTTATTTCAGTTACACTCACATTCATCTCAGGTGAAGTCAGGGCAGGGACTGGAGGCCGGCTGAACAACTGGCTTTCTCAGCATGCTTCTCTGTATATCCCAGGACCACCTGCCCAGATGTGAACCCTCCCACATGAAATCACTAAGCCAAAACAGTCATTCAGGCTTGGGTAAAGCACCTCGTGGCAAGCCTGATGGTCTGAGTTCCCTGTGGCGTATGCACATTCCCAAACAAATGGAGAAAGAGACTCCAGAGGCTTAGATGCTTGGTAGAGGAGGTACAAAGTGCCCTGGGAACACAGCAGTGGGAAGTTCATGATGTGGCACTAAGCTGGGGCCTGAGGTGGTGTTAGCCGTGTGAAGACTGGTTCAGGCGGAAGATGGGCATATTTAAACACCCTCAGGTGAGGAGGACCTGAAACAGGTGAGGAGCGGCCATGATAACTGCTGCATCTGAAGAGGCTTCCGTTGTTGGTTTGTTCCGGATGGTGCTTCAGAGGGAAGCAGCGGTCAGGCTTGCATCTTCTATAGCCTGCACTGGCCATGTGATCCTGATTGCCACATGATCCTGAAGTGCCACATAGACGGGCATGCCTGGAACTTGGTAATCCTCTTGACTGTGAAATTACATGTCATTGACTTCCCTTACTGAATTAAAACATAATGTCTTTTCTCTTTTAGATTAAGCACATGATGGCTTTCATCGAACAAGAAGCCAATGAGAAAGCAGAAGAAATAGATGCAAAGGTGAGATTGTTGTTGTTATTGTTTTTCCTCAACACAAGATTTCTCTTAGTAGCCTTGACTATCCTGGAACTGGCCTTGTCTGTAGAGCAGGCGGAGCTCCCAGGGACGCCTGCCTCTGCCTCTGGGTGCTGGAATTAGAGGCATGTTTCACCACTCTCCAGGATGTGTCTTGTTTTTATTACATCACACAAAGAAACTTGTTTCATTACATATCATACTTATTATTTTTTTAATCCAAAATATGTTTATTGGGAAGGTTCCCACTCATCTTGAATCAGTGCTGCTTCCTCCTGAAGGGGGATGCTTCTGTCAGCCTTGCTTTTCCACCTGTGGGCTGACAGAGGACAGTGGAGCAGCCAACACCAAGACTACTGCTGTTTGTGCATGGCTAAAGACCATGTAAAGATTTTACAGCATCCGGGCATTTCATATCCGTAAAGTAGGAATTGGGGCTCTGCTTTTTCTTCTTTCCTCTTCTCCTCCTCTGGAGCGGGATGAAGGGGATCCTTTCTGAGAGGCATGTTCCCGTAGGGAGGTCGTCACTGTCAGAAATGCCATACTTATTAAGATTTACTTTTGGGGGCTAGAGAGATGAAGGCTCAGCAGTTAAGATCACCAGCTGCTCTTTCAGAGGTCTTGAGTTCACTTCTCAGCACCCACATGGCAACTCACAGCTACACTCTCACACTGACGTGCATGCAGGCAAAACACTAATACACATAAAAATGAATAAATCTTTTAAAAAATAAGAGAGTCTTTTAAAAAAAAAAAGGTTTACTTATTTGCCTATGTGTGCGACTGCATGAGTTTAAATTGGCACACGTCCACGCAGGTGTCCTTGGAGGCCAGAGGCTGAACCCTGTAGCTGGAGTTGGAGGAGGTTGAAAGCTGTCTGCTGTGGGTGCTCAGACCTGAGCCCAGGTCCTCTAGTAGAGCAGCGCATGCCCTTCACAGCTGTGTCATCACTCCACTGCCAGTTAGCTTTTTTTTTCCAGCTGCATTTTTGTTAGGGGTGGGGCTGTGTAGAGCTCAGAGAATAACTTTCCAGAGTCAGTTTTCTCCTTCTGCCATGTGGGTCTCTGGATTCCCCACTTTTTTTTTCCTTTGAGTCAGGGTGTCACTCTCCCAGGCTGGCCTCTAACTCTGCAATGTAGTCAGAACTGCCCTTCAACTCCTGTTCTTGACTCCCATGTCCCAAGTACTGGCATTGTAGCTGTAGACCCATCTTACTTATCTTACTATGCTGGGATTGAGTGGCATTCCTGCAAGTGCTCTAGCAAATGGCTAGATCTTTCCCTAGGTGGAGAGATGGCTCAGCTGCTGAGAGCATATAGTGCTCATCCAGAGGTCCGCTGAGAGCATATAGTGCTCATCCAGAGGTCTGCCGAGAGCATATATTGCTGCTCATCCAGAGGTCCGCTGAGAGCATATAGTGCTCATCCAGAGGTCCCGCGTGCAGTTCTCAGCACCCATGACAGGCAGCTCATGACTGTAACTTCAGCTCAAGGGGATCAGATGCTTCTGGCCTCCGTGGGCAGGAATGCATACCTACACAGAATTTTAAATAAATAGTAATCACATTCTTTTTTAAAGAATGTGAAAAGCAGGACATGGTGGTGCACACCTTTAATACCAGCACTCAGGAAGCAGAGGCAGGTGGATATCTGAGTTAGAGGCCAGCCTGGTCTACAGAATGAGTTCCAGGACTGCAGCCAGGGTTATACAGAGAAAGCCTATCTCAAAGAAAAGAAAGGAAAAAAGAGAATATGAAAGTTCAAATTCAAGCCGGGCGTGGTGGCGCATGCCTTTAATCCCA
>NC_034591.1:136354501-136364908 GCF_900095145.1 Mus pahari | reverse complement strand
AAAAAAAAAAAAAAAAAAAAAAAAAAAAAAAAAAATTCTAAAATGACTGTCAGGGTTGGAGAGATGGTTAATCGGCTAAGAGCATTACTGTTGTTACAGAGGACTGGGGTTCCTAGTACCTATATTGATGGCTCAGGGACACCTGTAACTTTAGCCCCATGGAATCCAATGTCATTTCTGGCCTCCATAAGCACATGCATACACATGGCATACACATTTAAGAAAATATGCCAATGCAGTGGCACAGGCTTTCATCCTAGCACTTGGGAGGCAAAGGCAGAGGCAGCTGGATCTCTGAGTTTGAAGCCAACCTGGGTTACAGAATAAGAGTTCCAGGACAACTAGAGCTACATAGAGAAACCCTGTGTTGAAAAGAACAAAACAAATAAAAGAACCTCAAGTAGTCTTTGAGGACTGCTTTTGTGTTGCAATAGATTTTCTGTTTCAAATAAGGGCTAAGTGAACATATGACAGTATTCCTGGTTCCTGGGAGCTCCAAATAACAGGGTCAGCCAAGTCCAGTGTAATCAAGTCTGTTAATTCTTTGTAGGCAGAAGAAGAGTTCAACATTGAGAAAGGTCGTCTTGTGCAAACCCAAAGACTGAAGATTATGGAATACTATGAGAAGAAAGAAAAGCAGATTGAGCAGCAGAAGAAAATGTAAGTGGATGGTGGCTAGCCCACTAAACTAAAGAAGCTGGGATGTTGTAGCCCAGGCTGGCCTGAACTTGCTGATCCTCCTGCCTCCACCTCCCCACTGGGGTGACAGGCATACACTACCGTAAATGACTTAGGCAGTGCTAGGGATCAGAGCCAGGGCCTGGTGTCATCCATATGCTCTGACAACCCGCTGAGCTACGTCCTCAGTCATTAAGCTTTAAGTCAATGAAACCAGGCCACGGGAGTAGCTCAGTGGGACAGTGTTTGCTTACCCATGCAGGACCCCAGGCTCCATTCCCTGAGATCTGTTCTTCACCCAAAGGAAAGTTCAAAACGCTGGAGACAAGAGAATACTGTAGAACAAGAAACCTTAGCTGGGGTGGGTAGCTAGTGCCTGAGACAGGAGGATCATAAGTTCACAAATGGCAAGAATAAACAGGGTCCACAGCTAGACCTTATCTCCAAAGTAAACAGATGAAAGAAAGCTGGGAATATGGTGCACTTCTGCAAACCAGCAGAGACAGATCTCAGAGTTCTAGGCCAGCCAGAGCCACACAGTGAGACCTTGTCTCAAAAGCAAGAACAAAACTGCTGAGGGTACATGGAAACCTCACAGGGTTACCTGAAGGTTATTTAGTGTTTATCAAGGTCCTTTGCTCTAACATGGAAAGCTGTGTGTTTTTCTGTAGTCATTGTTTTTTATGTTGTATTGATATTCTTCCATCCCTTTTATAGTCAAATGTCCAACTTGATGAATCAAGCAAGGCTCAAAGTTCTCAGAGCAAGAGATGACCTCATCACTGTGAGTAGCTCCCAGGAGTTGTGAAACTAGAAAATGCTTATTCACTTGCTCACTAGGTAACATTTACAGATAATGCAGTGTTTGGTCGGGTTGGCAGGTTTTGTTTGTTTGCTTGCATTTGTGAAAGTGTCTCAATACGCAGTTGGCCTGAACCTTGACCATCTAGCCTGAGTCCTAGTGCAGGGTTACAAGCGTATGCCACCATGGTCACGTTTAGGGGACTGTTTAGAGAGAATAATATTTGTTCAGCAGATCGTTGTGCTAGATATTAACAATAGACAGGCATGATAGCAGTATGGCCTTGAGTTTGGTGAACTCTAAGCTAATGGCATGTAAGACGGGATTAGATGATACAACAGCAAGAAGCAAGGCATAGGGTACACGAGGGAGGGGGCTGAATATAAGGCCAGATTGTGAAACCAAGAGCCAGGCCTGCTCTCAATTAAAAAAAAAAAAAAAATCCCTTTAATCTTAGCACTCAGGAGGCAGAGGCAGACAGATCTCTTGAGTTCCAGGCCAGCCTGGTCTACAGAGTTCTAGGACAGCCAGGGCTACACAGAGAAACCCTGTCTCAAAAAAAAACCAAAAAAACAAAACCGTTTTTTGTTGATGTTTTATTTAGTGGACAGTATCACAGCATACATAGTATGAAAGAGCATAGGCTCCATTTAACTAGAAAACTGTCATTCAGAAAGTATTATGGCCTGTTGGGGAAGAAAGCCTACAGCAAGTGAGCTCAGCAGTGCGGTCTCGAGTGAGGGTTAGAGCCTGGCAGGATCCAGCTGGGTTGCCGCTTGCCGTGGAAGCACAGGCTTCTTCTAAGTGGGGACATCAGAGACCCACAGCCGGCACAGCAGCCCCGCCTGTGACATGGGCACTGAGAAGGTAGAGGCAGGAAGACTGCTTGAGGTAAGGCCAGCCTGGGTTCTAGTGACCCTGTATCTCACATAGAACGGCGGTCTTAATGGATGCAGAGCATAGGGGATTGAGGCCAGCTTGGGCCTCAGGGTTAAGAGCCTATCTCAAAGGAAATTTTTTCTTATGCATTGCTCTTGTGAATTTCTCTTTAAATGTATGGAATCTTTGCCTGTACATATGTCAGTGTGTCATCTGTACAGCTTGTACCTTTGGAGCCCTGAAAGGGAGTCAGACTCCCTAGAATTGGAGCTACAGAGAGTTGGGAGCCAGCACTGTAGGTGCTGGAAATCAAACCTCTGCAAGAACAGCCATCTCTCCAGTCCTTATGAAGTGTGTATGTCTGTGTGTGTGTACATGTGTACACTCCAGCGCCTGCTTGCTCTGCTCTGCTCCTGCTCCCCTGCTCCCCTGCGCTCTGCTCTTTCTTTTTTGATTTCTTTTGAAACAGGGTTGTTCTGTGTAGCCCTGGCTGTCCTGGAGCTCACTCTGTAGACCAGGCTGGCTTCAAGTTCACAGAGATTTTCCTGCCTCTGCCTCATACGTGCTGGGATTGACAGCGTGCACCACAGCCACCCATCTGTATGTGTACTTCTGGTAATAGTTTGATGTCAGATTGACCTGGAAAACTTTGTAAAGAACTTTATTTTAGTTCTTTTATACTCAAGTAACATACTCACTGGGGGTGGTGAGGCATGGAGACTGTTCTCCTTTGAAACTGGAAGGGTGAGCAAGCCTTACGTTTAGGCAGTTCTGGCACTGGTGTGACTGGGCATGGTGGTGCACACCTGCACCCCCAACATTCAGTGGCGGAAACTGGAAGGTTGAAACCTCCTTGGGCTACACTGTGAGTTCCAGATCAGCCATGGGTACATAGTAAGACTGTCAAAAACAAAAAGGAAATTAGATGTATGGGCTTTTTGAGCAACTGATTTGTGCAGGCTCACTGGTAACTAGGAGAGAACCATCCCCGTCTTCGCTGTGTTGGCTGGAGAGCTGTTTCAGACAGGAAGCTGGGGGACAGTGGTACAGTGTAGTTCCAGCTTGGTTGTTCCTTGTTGACCTACATATATTTAAATAGTTATTCAGGGCTGGTGAGATGGCTCAGTGGGTAAGAGCACCCGACTGCTCTTCCGAAGGTCCTGAGTTCAAATCCCAGCAACCACATGGTGGCTTATAACCATCCGTAACAAGATCTGAAGCCCTCTTCTGGAGTGTCCGAAGACAGCTACAGTGTACTTACATATAATAATAAATAAATAAATCTTTAAAAAAAAATAGTTATTCATTTATTAGCTTGTGCATGTTAGCAGTACTTCCCTTCTGAGCTGGATCCCCAAACCCAGCTCTAATCAGGATTTCTTGGTTTGTCTTTGGCCCTTTTTTTTTTTTTTAATTATTATTACTGTTGTTTTGTTGAGACTGAAACAGGTGTGTCACTCTGGCTCTTATTTATAAAAGTGTTTCACAGTTGAATTGTGTCTATATAGTTACTGTTCAGGGGATGAGACCCACACTATGCCAAATATCAGCATGTAGCTTGGGCTGGCTTAGCTCTTCCTGTATAGCCAAGGATGACCTTGAACTTCCTTACTTCCTGCCTCCACTTAGTGCTGGGCTTACAGGAATATACCACAGTGGCCAGTTTTCTGTATTTGGGGGGGGGGGGGCAGGGGGTGTTTAAGCCCCGGGCTTCTTACATGCTAAGCAAACATTACCAACTGACCTACATCCCCAGATTGTTGCTGGTTTTGGTGGTGGTGGTTGTTTGGTTTGGTTTTTCAAGACAGTGTTTCTCTATGAAGCCCTGGCTGTCATGGAACTTGCTCATGGAACCAGGCTGGCCTCAACTCACTGAGCTCCACCTGCCTCTGCCTCCTGAGTGCTGGGATTAAAGGTGTGTATGTGCCTGGCTGTCTTTGTTTTAGACCAGGTGCAGTAGCTTCGAATCTGGAACTCCCTATGTAGTTGAGTAAGGTTCTGGACTTCTTCTGACCCGGCAATGCAAGCGTAAACTACCATGCCAGCTCTGACACTCTGCAGGCCTTCTTCCCCATCTGGATTGGAATTACATGCGTATAGATCTTTCCAGGTTTCTAGGCAGCTCTAACAGAGGAATGTGAGGTGAAGACATGTGCTATAAGGTGGATGCAACTCGGATTGCACAAGGATGGAACGTAGACATTTTTTTTTCCACTTTTTGTAGGACCTGCTAAATGAGGCAAAACAGAGACTCAGCAAGGTGGTAAAAGATACAACCCGGTACCAAGTGCTGCTGGATGGGCTGGTCCTTCAGGTATGTTTGGATGCTAGTCTGCCGTGTCCAACTGCAATTCTGAGGCCAGCTCCATTGTCCCTTCTTAACTGCTTTCTCTTCCTCCTTTCTGTGTCTATGGTGTGTTCTACAAGATGGCAACAGCTCTTGTCTAAGACTTGAAAGTGTTATACTATTTCCTATGATTGTACAGTTCTTTCTACCTTTCTAGTTAAATCTACCTGCCTGCAGTTTTAAAGTTTCCCACAGTGATTTGACCTTTAAAGTACTTGGCTTTAATCTCATGTTTAGTGCTGAGGACATAGTTTGGTGGTAAAGGCAGAATGCTTAGCATGTGAGAGACCCTCAGGTCCAACTCCTAGCACTTCGAAAAGGAGAAAAGGTCAAGCAGTTGCTTGCCCCTGGGTTAGGATCCCTTTCTTTAACTCATGTTAATCCAGAGTGTTTGTCCTTGGTCCGGCTAATAGGACTCCATTGGAATTTCGTTGGCCATTCAAAATCTCTGGTTCCAGTGTGTCTGGTGTTAATACCAGGCTATGTTCTCCCTCCGTGTTCGCGTGCTGTCTGTTGTCTTTGCAGAGCTTCCTGGGCGACACCGGAAAGAACTGCAGGACACTGCTTTGCTTTACTTTCCACTATAGACTCTGATTGCGTTTTACAGGGCTTGTACCAGCTGTTGGAGCCTCGAATGATTGTGCGTTGCAGAAAACAAGATTTCCCTTTGGTGAAGGTAAAAACCTTGTTGATATTTTTTAACAGTAATTGTTGTTGCTGGTGAACAAAGGGGGCAGTGGGATTGATTGAGTTGGTAGAGTGATGTCACTGAAGGAGTCAGGACAGGAGCTGTGAAGTTGCGCTGCTTCCTGGCTTGCTCCTCCTGCCTTTTCTTTCTTTTTTTTTTTTTGAAACAGGGTCTTATTATATATCTACTCCTGGTTGACCCTGAACTTGCTATGTAGAGTAGGCTGGCCTTGAATTCAGAGAGATCCTACTACCTCTGAATCTAGCTGGAATTAAAGGCATGTGTCACCACACCTGGCTTTCACCTGCTTTCTTGTAGAGCTCAGGACTACCAGCCCATGGGTGGCAGCACCCACAATAGGCTGAACCCTCCCACACCAACCACTAACTAAGAAAATGCCTTAACATTTTTACCTACAGGACAGATGTCTTGTGGGGACATTTTCCCAGTTAACAGTCCTCTTACCAAGAGCTTGTATCAAGTTGACATAAAACTAGCCAAGACAGTGATATATAATAATATCCAGTATATAAAATAGACCGGGCACAGGCAAGATGGCTCAGCAGGAAAGTGTTGGAAGGATGGAGCTAACTGCAAGTTCTCCTCTGACCTCTGTGCATATGCAAATAAATACTGTAAAAGCAAAAGTTTTAAAAGTAGCCCACGGGGCTAGAGAGATGACTCAGCAGTTAAGAGCACTGACAGCTCTTCCAGAGGACCTGAGTTCAATTCCCAGCAACCACATGGTGGCTCACAACCATCTGTAATGGGATCTGATGCCCTTTTCTGCTGTGTCTGACAAGAGTGACAGTGGACTCATACATCTTTAAAAGTAGTCCACATTTTACTTGTTTATTCTCTGTAACAGTAGTGTCTTCTGTCTTTCAGTGTCTGTCTGGTCTAGGCTATGTGGACTCTCCTGGCTCCCAGGTGTGTCATAGTGCCTGGCCCTCACCTTTTGACTTAAGATTTTTGAAACTGGTGCCAGGCGTGGTAGCATACGCCTTTAATCCCAGCACTCGGGAGGCAGAGGCAGGTGGATTTCTGAGTTCGAGGCCAGTTTGGTCTACAAAGTGAGTTCCAAGACAGCCAGGGCTATACACTGAAACCCTGTCTCGAAAAACCACAAAAAAAAAAAAAAAAAAAAAAAAAAAGATTTTTGAAACTGGAAGTATGTGTATGGGTATTCTGCCTGCATGTATATGTCTGTGCACCACCTGTGTGCCTAGTGTCCTCCCAGGCCTGAATGGGGTGGTGGGTTCTTTGGACCTGGACTCAAATGGGAGTGAGCTGTCTTGGGTTCTGGCAATCATATCCTAGTCCTCTGAAAGAGCCTTTGTTCTTAATCTAATCAGCTCTCTAGCCGAGTGAATTTTCTATAATAGCTGTCGTAAGGGGAGTGAAGCCTCTTAGTAAGAGGTGCCATCCTCACTTCCAAAGCTGCCAGCTCCCCACCCCCACCATGCAGCTGATACCACACTGTCTGCTGCTCACGTCACACCTGAGCTCTGTGGCACTGTCCCTGGAGTCCCTGGTTCATAGATGAGCTTCTGTCCCTTCCTCCCACCGGTGCGCATACTCTCCTTTCCTCTTCCTCAGGAAAGACCATTAGGACCTCAGCAGCAAAGCTTGCTTCATGTGAAACTCTGTCATTGTTTTCTGTTTGTCCCCCTCCACCCAGGCCGCAGTACAAAAAGCAATTCCTATGTATAAAATTGCCACCAAAAAGGATGTTGATGTCCAAATTGACCAGGAGGCCTACCTGCCTGAGGAAATGTAAGGATCTTTCTGTTAAATCTGCTTCTTGTTATGGGAATGGCCTTGGTGCTGAGCCTTTTAAAAACTGTTTTCCTTATTGTTATTATTGGGGGGGGGGGCGGGCCAGTTGACTTGTATTGCTGCAACACTATGACAGAAAAGCAAGTTGAGGAAAGGGTTTATTTGGCCAACACTTGCAGATCACAATCCATCATTGGAGGAAGTCAGGACAGGAACTTAAGCAGGGCTGGAATCTGAACAGAGGCCATGGAGGGTGCTGCTTACTGACTTGCTCCTTAGGGCATGCTCCTTTTTTTTTTTTTTTTTTTTTAAGATTTATTTATTATTATATGTATGTACACTGTAGCTATCTTCAGACACTCCAGAAGAGGGCGTCAGATCTCATTATGGATGGTTGTGAGCCACCATGTGGTTGCTGAGATTTGAATTCAGGGCCTTCTGAAGAGCAGGCAGTGCTTTTAACCATTGAGCCATCTCTCCTGCCCCCTGAGTTGGGCCCTCCCCCATTGATCACTAATTGAGAAAATGCCTTATAGCTGGATATCATGGAGGCATTTCCTCAATTGAGGCTCCTTCCTTTCTGCTGGCTCTAGTTGTATCAGCTTGACACAAAATCAGCCAGTACAATGGGAAAGTCCATCCTGGGTTTAGTCCTCAGCCCTGTTTTCTTGGGTGAGGCCTTTGTTGCAGGAGAAAGGTGTGGCTGTATTCTTCAGGTACCTGGGTCTGTTTTCCTGTCATTACTTCAAGCTGGTCTTGAGGTCAGGGCGGCAACACTTTGTGCATGGGAGTGTGGAACATAATCCTATCAGCTGTTGGAAATTAGTGTCGATGCCCAGACCTTCTGTCTGACGTCGAATTGCTACCACTGCCTAGCCGGAGCAGGGTCTTGGGAAACTTTGAACTAAATGGAAAGAGCATGAGGCTTGGGGATGTGATATGGTTGAGAACGAACATTGGCCATCAAAAATAGATTTGGGATTTGAGTGTTTGTTTTATTTCTTGCTACACTAGGTAGAACCAGGTTGTCATGAAAGCATGAGTCAGATGTGGGTTTGAGTGGTGTTGCAACTCTAAACAAGTCTCTCTGAGCCTTGACTTCAGTTTTGGTTTTTTGTTTTTGTTATTCTGGTGGTGAGAGGATGAGACAGGATTTCATTCTGCAGACCAGGTTGGTTTTGTTCACAGCAGCCAGGAGGCTCACCATGCCCAGCTGACTTCAGTAAATGAAGCAATTCAAATGAGATCATGTCTAGGCAGTGCTCAGTGGTGCCGATGTGCTGTGGAAACTGAACAGACAGTGCAGAGACATCAGGTACAGGGTTGGCTGATCCTCCTGGGGCCTTGTCATCAGACATGTATTGAGTTTCAGAGAGCAGAATAGCAATGGAGTGGGCTGGGGTGCAGTTTGGTAGTTGAGCGTGTGTGTAGCGGGTGTGAGAGCAAGTCCCATCATCAGCGCCAAAGACAGATAAAGTGCTGATGCTTCCCATTGTGTAGTATCTTCACATCTAAGACAGCACTGTCATGGCCAGGTATACTAACAATTAACACAGGAAAAGCTGGGCATGGAGGCACCTGCCTGTAATCACAGTCCTTGGGATGCTGTAGCAAAAGATTGTCAGGAGTTCCTGGCCAACAACATTGAGATGCACATCCTACCAGCGGTGTAGCTGCCAACCTGGGTAACATCACTACACCTTGTTTGAAAACAGAAAACAAAAATTGGCAATTTTCACGCTATGCAAGATAAATAGGTCAAGATCTGCTAGTTTCTGCAAGATGACAGGAGACAGGCAGTTCTTGTATTTAGGATGCATGGTTTTCAGAGCTTTTTGAGGTTTAATATTACAGTTAAGTGATTGCAGACTTACTGTTTTGGGTTAAGTGGTATTTGTTTAATGTGGTCAATACTCTTTTTCCCGTTTCTCAGAGTGCATTTCCTCATCCACTACATCCCGTTGTACACAGACTCAGAGGTTGCTGTGAAGGTTAAGAAGCTAGAGGCTCATCAGGAGCGCTGTGCTTGCTCGGGAGGAGGCTGAGTCCGGAGAGATAGAGCCGATTACCTCTCAGCCTCTTGGCTCCAATCGATGATAGTGTGAGGCCAGTTGGAACTATGCAGGGAGACCCTGTCTCACGTTACTGTTCTCAAATCCCCACAAAAACCACCAGGAGTCAGGATCTCAGCAGAGCAACTTCTTTAGTGCTGTGGAGACGGGAGAGAGAGAGAGAGGGAGGCACAGAAAGGGGGAGATAGGTACAGCTGTGGCCATCACCCACAGAAACACCCCAAGCCGGAAGTTCTTTCCCACCTGTGCATAATGGCATGTGCCCGTAATCTCCACAGAGGCAGAGGGATTTTAGATGGTAAGTCCTAGGCTAGCCTTAGCTACCTAGTGAGATGTTGTCTCAAATAGTATCTGGGTCCTTGTCTGATAGTCCATTTATCTTGGTAATCGACAGAACTGGTCATTTGTAGGTGAATCTTGTTGCCCATGGTCCCTTGAAATACAGTTGATCTGTGTATATCTCTTGAGTGCTGAGAGGCTTTAAGGAGTGAGGTGACATGTTAGCGTGGCTAGAGGCAGGCAGTAAACAGCCTGGCATGTTGAGTCACTGTCCTTCCTTTGCCAGCAGCATGCAGGTGCCGCCTCTCCATAGGCTGCCTGGTGACTCATAGCTTAAGAGAATTGAAGCTGGTTTCCACCTTGCTGGGAAGGGCTGGCTAGAACTGAACAGCATGCTGCAGCCCCATGGCTGTGCTCAGCAGTCACTGTACCCTGTGAGAGAGCACTGTGAGTTCTTTCTGACGCTGTGGAATTAGTGTTACCCTGTCCTATTCTTTACATGCCGAGGCTGTCCTGTACTGAGGGAGTAGGGTAAGTGTCATGGATGTACATCTCAAGCCATGACATTACTTTCTGTTTTCTCTGTAGAGCTGGTGGAGTTGAAATTTATAACGGGGATCGCAAGATAAAGGTTTCCAACACCCTGGAAAGCCGACTGGACCTAATAGCCCAGCAGGTGAGTGCAGACTCTGGTTACATGTCGGCTGGCACTTACTGCAGAGAACTCAGGCCCTCAAAGTGATTGTAAGGCTGCTGGTCTTCATGTCTCCACATTTGCACACTGAACCCAAGGATACAAGCCTAAAATGCTGGTCATCTTCCAGGCATGGTGGTTTCTGTTAACTTTCTTTCTTTTGTTTTCTTTTTTTTTTTTTTTTTTTTT
>NC_034591.1:136346702-136353709 GCF_900095145.1 Mus pahari | reverse complement strand
AGGGTTACTATGAGGTAGCTGATTGGGAGGCTGATGTAGGGTTACTATGAGGTAGCTGATTGGGAGGCTGATGTAGGGTTACTATGAGGTAGCTGATTGGGAGGTTGATGTAGGNTTACTATGAGGTAGCTGATTGGGAGGCTGATGTAGGGTTACTATGAGGCCGGTCTGAGCTGCAGGTTGGGACCTTGTCTCCCAGAGAGTGCAGTATGCTGAAACGAAAGTGCTTGTCTTGAAGCACTTACCTGCATCATCTTCAGGAGACCTAGAGCCAGTAAGCCCCCTGTGCTAGCCAGTCCTACAGATGGGTAGTTAGTGGAGATGAGAAATAAACAGCTCAGTGAGTAAAGTACTTGCCTCATAAGCTTGAGGAGCTGAGGTCTCCCAAGAGGCTTCATCCATCATCATCAGATGCAAGAGACTCACAGCTAAACATTAGCAGGAGCTCAGGGAGTCTTGGGGTAGTGGGGCGGTAGGGGTGAGCAAACTGGAGGGGTCAAGTACACCACAAGACGACCCACAGAGTCAACTAACCCGAGACCATGAGGGCCAGAGTGTGGCCACCAACTAGGGAGCATGCAGGAGCTGGACAAATGTGAATTCCCTAACAAGTGGAGAGGGGACTGACTGTCTTGGTCTCTGTTTCCTGCCATTGGATCCCTTTCCCCTACCTGGACTGCCTGGTTAGGCCTCAGTGGGAGAGGACATGCCTAGTCTTCGTGGGACTAGATGTTCCAGGATGGGGTGGTACCCAAGTGGGATTCCTGTTCTCCAAAGAGAAGGGGAGAGGGCAATGGGAGGAGGGATCTATAAGGATGGGACTTGGGGGAGGGCTGTGATCAGGATGTGAAGTTTATTTATACACACACACACACATGAAACATGGAAGGAAGGAAGGAAGGAAGGAAGGAGCCACATAAAGTCAGGCATGGTAACACGTTTCTAATTCCAGCCATGGGGAAGCAGATGCGGGAGGATTCTTGGGGATCATTGACCTTCTACCCTAGCTGAGTCATGCAAACCTCAGACCAGTAAAAAGTGGCTGGCTCCAAAGGAATGACATTTGCGGTTGTCCTCTGGCCTCTCACGCACACATTCTTCACCAGTACCTAAAGCTGTATTTGATGAAGCACAGTAAAGAAACTGCTGACATGGCCCTTCCATGTTAATGGTTAAGGCTTTTATTGTAGAAATGAGACCAGCCAGAGGCATCTGGAAGAGTCTAGACCAGAAGGAGAAAGACATAGACTGGACATGGCGAGGGCTAGGACAGTGGGAGAGAAGTTCCCATGGAGCTATGGAGAGACTGGAGCACAGTGGGGAGGACAGAAGAGATGTGTGAGAAGAGTGGGGCAGAGGGGAACAGATGCTGTCTGGGAGCTGAGAAAGGCTAGGATGGCAGTGTGGGCTTGAGATGTGTAACAGCTACTTGTGATACTGAGGGAGCCTGGAGGCCTGTGGGGCTTTGACACACAACCACAGGTAGCCTATGTCCCTTCTGCCAGAGTGGAAACTACTTTCACAAGTTCCCGAGCAATGCTGGCTTTTATCCAAGTACCAGACCATTGGAGTGCCTGAGACCTAACAAAAGCCGGTATGGTTAATCTTAGGGGTCACACACATCCTTTGAGGTTAACTCGGTCAAGACGTCAACAGTGCCCTTTGCAGTCAGTCCTGGAAGGGGTTCACACACTCCCAGTGTCACAGGCTGTGTACAGTAATGACTTCAGGTCTTTCCCCTTTTGTGAGCATAGTATGACTGCTTAAGTGTCTGGCACAGTGCAGCAGATAGGATAGGTCTGATGTGCTTAGCTCAATGTCCTTTCCCCACATGGTGTTAATATTGTCTGCAAGTTCCCTGCCTGAGGTTCTGACTTACTGACTTCTTTACAGATGATGCCAGAAGTCCGCGGAGCCTTGTTTGGTGCAAATGCCAATAGGAAGTTTCTGGACTGAGCCTCAGGAGGTGCAGTTCCCCCACGGCTGTCCTCCTGGAGAAGCAGATTATCTATGTGGCTTCCTCTTTCTGTTCTAATACTGGTAATCAGTGGACACCCTCTACAACTAATGCCCTTGGCTCAGTGTCAACAGCAGGGCCACTTGGTGTGGGCAAGAACCAGCCCCAGCTCATCTGAGGCCACAGCTGTGCACTGGGTTTGCAGCGGGATGGGAGGATCAGATGTGCTGCAGGGCCTCACCAAGGACCCATTCTTTCCCTGTCCTGATCTAGTCTAGAGTGAGTTGTGCATGCTGTCCCTGTTCTTTGGGTGTAGGGTGCATGTGGGACTCACATTCCTCCAGGAACACTAGCTTCACTGTTACTATTTAGGTCTAGTCTTCCTTCTCTGTAAATGTGATTTAAAATCTAAGCCACAAATATTCTTTATTTATTAAAACAAAGGGTTTATGTGAATTTGGTTGTTCCTTATGTAAGGCACCGAGTTTGTGATTTGAGAGTAAGTTCCACTGGGCACGGTAGCACGCATCAGTAGCCCTAGCTGTGGTGGGAGGATTGTTTGGGGGCAGCCTGGGCAACAGGAAGACCCAGAGAGGAACTATCCCAAATCCCTGCCATCAGTTAACCATCCAGCCTCCCTCACTGGACCTCCGTGCAGCTCTGACCAAATGTGTACCACACCCAGGGGTTCAGTATGCCTGTCCTGGAGCTGTCCTGGAGGCTGGGCAGCTGTGTGTGTGTTTGTGTATGCGCGCACGTGTACGTGAACATGTGCGTGCATGTGTATGCATGTGTTAGGGGTGGGTGCCAGAGCCTCACAGGGAAGCAGATGCTGCACCGCTGAGCCATGCCCTGCAACCTGTGGCCTGTGCATCTTTGGAGTTTTAAAACTATCTTGTCTTATAGAGAATAAGGCCGTTAAGATGGATTATCTGCATGCACATCTTCCTACTCCTCCAGACCCAAGTTTTATGTTAGGTGGGACTAATGGAGGTTCTTTTCAGTTTTGGAATTTAGCAGGGTTGCATACAGTGTAGTTGGCCTAGAATGTGCTCACCGATACATCGTGACCTTCACGTTTCCTATCCTCCCATCCTCAGCTCCTAAGGTCTGGGACTATAGGCACGTGCCACTGTAAGTTTACGTGCTGCTACGTGGTGTTGGGGATGGAACCTGTGTACCCAGCTCTCGTTCCTGTTTTCTTAGGGCCTGATATCATTTGTGTGGCCTTATTCCACTTCTGTATGGCAGGCTACGGAGGAAGGAATTGAGGGCCTTAAGATTGGGCTTCTTGGTGTTGACATGGCCATGAAAGGTAGAAAGAGGCGACATTCAGGGTAGGAACTGGAGAGGTGGCTCAGGAGTTGCCAGCACCTGCTGTTCTTCCTGAGGACCTGAATTCAGTTCTTAGTGCTCCTGTCTGGCAGCTCACAACTACCTGTAACACAGCTTTAGGGGATCTAATGCTCTCTTGTGGTCTCCCTGGGCACTCACACAGACACACAGACATGTAAATTAGTAAATAATTATTTAAAAAAAGCCAAACTCTTTCAGTGTACAGTTTTCCCCCAACCACTCTCCACTCTAGAACAGCAGTTGGAAGACAGTAATGAACTGCTGTGGGGCCCAAAAAGGCATAGCTTGGCTCTGCAGAATGACAGTCATCTGCTCTGCTGATTACAGGACAAGGACTTAACCAGCTTTATTTTAGATCATGTCCCACAAGCGTCTATTGGAAGGGATCTGGGCCCATACTTCAGAATGGGTATCTGGGGCAGGACAGCGGCTGAGGTGACCAGAGTGCTCATTCCGGCCTGCTTGACTATTGCTGATGCCTGGGAGGGCACAGGGCACGTCTGAGGTGTTAGAGCGGCAGGGCTAGGATTGATGCTAAACCCTCACAGGACAATTCTGTGCCACGCTTGTGGGGATGTTAGTGTGGAAGAGCCCTTCTGTCTTAGTGCACATGGTCCTGCCATAGTACATAAGGCCAGTTCTGTTGTTAGACATAGGAGGTTGGGGCTTCTGAACATCTCTGGTTCAGAAAGTTTAGTTTTCATAAAGGAGATGAGGGCTCTACTCGCTTAGTAAAATGGGTCATTTCTTCTGAGGTAGCACTACAGGTTAGAGACCATGTGCGTCAGGGCAGGCATCTTATACTTCCAGCGGTGCCACCTAGTTCCCTAGGGCCAGAGGTGACAGCAAGAAGTGACACATTAGATTACTCAAAGCACTTCAAGATGCGCTCTCCGATGCCAATGAAGTAGACGCCCTGGGCGATCCCAAAGAGGGGGGCTATGACCAGGGCACGGCAGCCTGCTCCCTTCATGAAGGCTGCTGCCCCCTCCTGTGTCCAGAGCTTCCTGTGAAGGAAGAAAGGAGAGCTTGGTAGGTGAAGGCTACACGCACATTTACTCCAGACTTTCTGTTATTGGATTTGGGGAGGAGAAGGTCTCTAGGTGTAGCCCAGGCTGGCCCTGGGCTACCCTCATATCTCCTGAGTGCTAGGCCTGTAGGATTGCAAGCCCTGAGGCATCAAGTCCACAGCATCTCCATGCTAACTTTGAGATGAGCTCACTGTAGTTCAGGCTGACCTGTGGCCCTCTCAAGTGCTAGGCCAAAGGCTGGAGTCATTTGGCCAAGTACCTGCGCACCTTCTTTAGACTGAATTGTGAGAGAGGAAGCTACTTGGCACTCCTGATTGTCTGCAATCTGGTGGGAGGAGTGGGGAGAAGCAGAGACTCGTGGGAGAATCAGAAGCTCCGATTCTCTGTAGCATTCTCTGAGAAGTGAGGGTCAATACATTCCAAGGCAGTGAGTGGCTGGGTGGTGTCAGGAGTGCTGGGCTCACCTGGCACAGTCCATGACCCCGCTGTAGGTGTCCTCCCCTAGGCCTTTCTTGAGGGTCTGGATTCGAGTCTTCAGAACTGAATGAAGCAGAAGGTAGAACAAGTCACAGACTCGGGAGCTTGTCTTTCTGCACACCAAGAGGCTCGGCCCTGTGGGGACGGGCCCTGTGGGGACAGTTGTGTGACTGTGAGGTAAGCAGCCTTCCTCGTCCTCCCTCTAGCTGGAGAAGCAGTGAGGGAGTGGTTGTGGCCCTGAGCTCAGAGCATTTCCTCATAGGTCCCCCAGTGCTAGCTCTCACTTGCAATACTCAGAACTACCTGGAAGAAAAGGCCTCTGGGAGTGAGGGGCTGTGTAAGCCTGATTCATAAAGCAGGATGACCCTCAAACACAAACCCCAGCGCTCTCCACACTTACCATCCAGAGGGGTCACAGCTACCGCAGCCACAGAACCTGCTACACAGCCTGCCACAAAGGAGTGTGTGAAGGAGGCCTTGCCGGTGAGCTCGCTGACCCCAAGCTGGTTCAGGTTTGCAAACAAAGGGAAGTAGATGATGGAGAAGGGAATGTCCCTGCAGAGGAGAGAGTTGACACTTTGGGTGACCCTCTCGGCAGCCTCCCCAGGACCTGTGGGGTGTCGCAGATGGGAGAAATACCCCTATTTGCCAAAGAGGAAGTTCTTCCCCTGTCCAGCTCCTCCCTGCCCCCACACACCCTCCCAGCACCTGTAGTCTGCAGAAGGACCAGCTCCAGTTCCAGAGAGAAGCAATTTGGGAAGGTGAGACTCTTAAAGGCGTCGGGGCCGGGCCCAGGAAGAGGGGCTCGCTCACCTGAGGAGTGTGGCACCCAGGCCCCTGTAAAGACCAGAGATGCCCTGAGTTCGGAGCAGCTCCCGGGCAATGAGGGTGGCCGATGGGGGCCTGTGGGTGGAAGTCGAACCAGTGCTGTAGGGCCGGGAGGTGGGCGTGGCTGAGGCAGAAGCCTGATGACAGACAGCTGGAGAGGAAAGGCAGCCGCATCTGCACCAAGCCCAACAGGAGCCCAGGGTGTGCTTGGTGGACCGGCCACTTTGTGCATGATGTTGACACCTCAACCAGAGTCCACCCAGCCTGATTAAACCCCTTTGATGGCCTGCCGTTTTCAGGAAGTCACGTCCTGCTAGCACTTTGGGATGGAAACACCTGTGTTCTACTCAATGTAAGAAGCCACCAGCATATGCCTTTGTCCTCTATGGTTGTCTGATTCAACCAACAGAACAAAACATAAATGTGAATGACCAGAGCGTAGTGTTTAGGTCTGTAATCCTAACATCAGGGGGGCTGAGACCTGAGGATTGAGTTCAGTGTCAGCCAACTTGGGCCGTCCTGATGGGATGGGATGGATGGATGGGTGGATGGAGAGGAAGTTGTTTGGAGGGGGTGGGTGGGTGGTTGGATACATAGAGGAGCGATTGGCTGATTGATTATTGGTATGGTATAACTTATGGATCCCACTATAGACCACAGGATTTAATGTACGGCAAGTGTATTTATTTTGAAGTCAGTATTTGCTGGGCATACCATTTGATTAGTCAAGCGCCTAAGGCAAAAGTATGGATGGCTTAAGCCTAAGAGTTCAAGGTTAGTTAGGGCAGTATGGTAAAACCTGGTCTCCAAACAAAATGGGCTAGAAAAGCACTTTGCAAGTGCTCATAAGTCAATGGGTGTGGCCCAAACTGAACAAGGATTTAGACTCTTCACTCAGAGACTTCCTTAGCATCCTGCAATGATTGCAGTGCAATAGTGGAGGCGATTTATTGCTCACAGTTCATTTTTTCTCTTCTTTTGAGGGGGGGGGTCTAGGGGGACAGGGTGTTGCCTCATGTAGTTTAGGCTAGGAGCTAGGACCTGGGTCACAGCTCAGTGCCTGAGGGCTTACCTAGCATGTGCACTGCTAAAGTTTTAATCACCAAGTGATGGGGGTAGGGGAAGGAAAGTCCCAAGTGGAAAAATGGACTCTGGCTTACTCAGCAGATTATTAGCAGCTTGTAAGCCCCAGAAATCCCGAGGGAAGGAAGCAGCCGCCAAGGGACCTGTGCACGTGTAGTTTAAAGAACCAGGCTCAGCTCCTGAGCCTTTTTTTTGGGGGGGGGGGAGTTTCGAGACAGGGTTTCTCTGTATAGCTCTGGCTGTCCTGGAACTCACTGTGTAGACCAGGCTGGCCT
>NC_034591.1:136251327-136346657 GCF_900095145.1 Mus pahari | reverse complement strand
TAAAGGTGTGCGCCACCACGCCCGGCTTGGTTCTTGGTTCTACCTCTTAAGTCCCGGGATTACAGACAAGTAAAAGCCTCTGTGGTTTATACATGTCTTCTTTGTTATTTGCATGGCTAGTTTGGGGGTGTTTTTGTTTGTTTTGAGACAGGGTCTCAACTATGTGGTCTTGGCTGCTTGGAACTCAACAGAGATTCGCCCACCTCTGCCTCCCAAGTGATAGGATCAAAGGCGTGCGCCACCACACTTTTCATCCAGGCTGAAAAGATGACAAGGCGCGCTCCTTCTCCTGGCAGACAGGGACACGGGGGGTTCCTGAAGCCACTGACGCTGGTCTATCCCAATCTGGAACTTGGCTGTACAAGCACAAGCGTGCACAGCTGAGCTGAGGGTAGTGGTGTTGGGTGTATCACACAGTAGCTTATTTAGCCAGACACTGGGGTTTATCCCTGAGGAACCCGGGGGGCCCCTGGCTCCTCCTCAAGTGCTTAGCCTGTGTTCTCACTGTACAAGTGGCACTGTCAGCATATTGTTTTCTTCTTCCATATTTGAAATTCAAAACATTTATTTGTGTGTGTGTATGTGTGAGTGCATGCGTGTGTGTATTTTATACATATGCATTGCCGAAGGCCAGAATATGGCATTAGACACCCTGGAACAGGAGTTATAGATGGTTATGAGCTGTCATATGTGTGCTAGAACTAAACCCCAGTTTTCTGGAAGGGTCAGCAAGTGTTCTTAACTGCTCAGCTGTCTCACCAGCCCACTAAGCCCCATTTTAAAGAAGCTTCAGGAATACAGCCTGAGTATCAAGGAAGTATGAGATGCGCTTACATCCTCCAGATGGGCTGGAGCTGAAAGGCATCACCATAAAACACAGTTCTGTTGACCTAGAAGCCAAGGGCACACAGGACCTGGCCGGTGGGAATATGCAGTGCTGACTGACCCAAGCCTTGCTGATGCCGTGAGTTGGGGTGTGCCTCACCTAAGCGGCCAGCATCCTGCAGCTGAATCTTGAGCATTTCCATGGGACAGGTAATCACCACCTGGCATATTCCAGCCCCACATCCGGCCAGCATCTCCATCTTCAGGTTCCGCTGCGTCCTGTGGGATCAGGAGCAAGGTCCTTAGTCTCAGGCCAGCCCTGCCTCATTCTTCCTAGTCACCCTCCTTGGTGGTTGGAACTAGTTTGTGTTGTTTTAAGACAGTGTTTCAGGCTGGAGAGATGGCTCAGCAGTTAAGAGCACTGGCTGTTCTTCCAAAGGTCCTGAGTTCAATTCTCAGCAACCATCTATCTATAAGGGGATCTTTTGGCCTCTTTTGGCCTGAGGATGTATACACAGCACAGCACTCATACATTAAGTAAATTTTAAAAATAATTATTAAAAAAAGGACAGGGTTTCTCTATAACCCTGGTTGTCCTGGAACTTGCTCTGTAGATCAGGTTGTCATCAAAGTCACAGAGATCTTCCTGCTCCTGCCTCCAGAGAGCATGGATTTAAAGCATGTGCCACCATGCCTGGCTCTTTTTGGTCCTCAGTTTTGCTGTGTTCCTCCTGCCTCTACCTACTCCTAAGTGTCGAAACACACTGACCTCAGCCACATGTGCATGTGTATACATATAGATGCATACAGGTAAACTGAGGCATCCTTGGCAATCCTAGACACCCAAAGGTAGACAGTGAAGCCCCCCCCCCCGCCCCCATCACCTGTCCTTACCCATCTTGCATGAGCAGCTGCCGCAAGAAGTCATTGGCTGCCAGCTTGATTGCCTTCTCTGGAGTGACCAGGGTGAGGTTTACTGCAGCCCCTGGAGGTGAGAAAGGAAGAGAAGGAACTGCAGCTGCTGCCACTCACTGAGGGTCAGGCACAGCTCAGGGTAGCCAGGCAAGGGGACACAGTCTGTCTTACTGAGGAACAGATACAGTTTTCATCTCTTCCCCTAACACATCTTCCTCCTTGATTTTTTTAATCTATTTAGTATTACTGGGTGTGGGCATGCATATGCCCGGGCACACAGTGGGAACCAGAAGACAACTTTGTGGAGTTAGTTTTCTCCTTATGTGGTTCTGGAATCAAAGTCAGGTTGCCAGACTTGTGTACAAGTGCTTTAGCCAGACAAGACTTGTTTGTGGAGTTGGGTCTTAGTACACGGTCCAGGATGACAGAGCTCACAACCCTCTTGAGCAAGTGACAGGTGTGCCACTGGGAAGCACACTGTCCTCCAACATACCACAGCAAGCTGCAAGTGGTGTACTGAACGGCATCTCGGGTCCATTCTTCCCTCTACCCCTCCCTCCCTTTATCCATCTCTCCCCGCCACCCCACACTGGCCTTGAACTCACAGAGATCCATCTGCCTTTGCCTCACAAGTGCTGGGATTAAAAGTGTGTACCACCATACCACCTAGTTTTTTTTGTTTGTTTGCTTTTTTTTTTTTTTTTTTTTTTTTTTTTTNTTTTTGGTTTTTTGAGACAGGGTTTCTCTGTATAGCCCTGGCTGTCCTGGAACTCACTCTGTAGACCAGGCTGGCCTCGAACTCAGAAATCCTCCTGCCTGTGCCTCCCGAGTGCTGGGATTAAAGGCGTGCGCCACCACGCCCGGCTTGTTTGTTTGCTTTTTAAGCTTTTATTTTGTGGCTGGACAGTGTTGGTACATGCCTTTAATCCCAACAATCAAGAGGCAGAGGCAAGTGGATCTCTGTGAATTTGAGGTTAGCCTGGTCTGCAAAGTGAGTGCCAGGAGAGCCAGGACTACACAGACCCTGTCTGGAAAAGCCTGAAAAGAGAAAGGATTCTATTTTGTAAAATATTATTTTATTCTATATCTATGAGGGTTTGCCTGCATGTATGTAAGCATGCCTGATGCCTGCAGAGTTCAGAAGACATATCTGAGTCTCTGGAATTAGAGTTATAAGAAGCTGTGAGCTGCCATGTGGGTGTTAGGAATTGAGCTCAGGACCACAGAGAACACTCAATGCTCTTCCGTTAAGCCATCTTTCCAGCCCCACATTTTATTTGCATGGTGTGTGAGTGTGTGTGTGTGTGTGTGTGTGTATGTGTGTGTGTGTGTGTGTTTGTGTGTGTGTGTGTGAGAGAGAGAGAGAGAGAGAAAGAGAGAGAGAAACATGCAAGAGGGTATCAGATTCCCTGGAAATGAAACTACTAGTGGTTGTGAATTACCAAATGTGGGTTCTGAGACCAATCTCAGGTACTCTGGAAGAGCAGCAGTTTGTTCTCTCTCTCTCTCTCTCTCTCTCTCTCTCTCTCTCTTTCTTTCTTTCTCCTCCTCCTCCTCCTCTTCTTCTTCTTCCTCTTCCTCCTCCTCCTCTTCCTCTTCTCCCTCTTCCTCCTCCTCTTCCTCCTCTTCTCCAATTTTTTTGAGACAGGATTTCTTTTTTTTAGACAGCCAAATCTTTTTTATTGGGGGAATGGGTCTCTAGGGGGTGGGCCTGGGCCCTCACTGCACAGGTTGTTCATTGGCACTGCCTCCAGAATCCTGTGGCTTCATCACATCTGGAGGGCTGGAGAAGGGCTCGGTGTGGAGAGCTTCGAAGGGAGAAGCTGTGTAGTCCTGGTTATCCTAGAACTCAGAGATCCACCTGTCTCTGTCTCTGCCTCCTGAGTTCACGGGTTGCTCTTAACTGAACCTCTTTACCCCCTTTTCCTCCTTAAACTCCATTTTTTTTTTTAAATGGATACACGTGTCCCATTACGAAGAAGTCATCTGTCTTTGTTTTGTTGTTGTTTCCCTTTTTGGTTTGAGACAGGATCACATGAATTCCTGGACATGAATTCCCCATGTGAGTGGGAATAATCTTGACCTCTTGATTCCCCTACTCCATTCCAAATGATCCCAAATCTATCCTGTCGGCATGCTCTTCCACCTCTGACGGTGCATAAGCAGCCTGTGGAATTGTGCAGGTCTCCTTTTTTTATGGGAACTCAGTAAACCACACAAGTTTTTGTCCTTGTTCTCTAGGGTCCCTGTGTATCATATCAGCTTTTTTCCAGCACTGACCTATGGCCTATTTTTCCTAATTATGGATGGGGAAGCTACAGACAGCAGCAGCATGAGGTCATCATGTGGGGCTGAGCTCACAGCTCTGTGGGTCATTCTTTATGTCAGGGAGAGGAAGAAGGGAGGCACAAACCAGGCACATTGAAGGCAGCCTTAGCTAGAAGAATCTGCCTGTACATCGCAGTCTCTGGAAACTCCCTGGGTGGAATGTAACACCTCTGTGCTACAAGCTCACTAAGTGTGGGTTGTATGCCCTGCCCCATCGTCCTTGATAGAGGAGCCTGAACTCCTCTGGGATGTTCAGAAGCCCACCTCGGTACATGCCCAAGAAGCCCTCAGCACGTGCGGTCTTCATCAGGCAATCTGTCCTAGAAGCAGAGGCCAGAAAGGAAGTTAGTAGTGTCCAAGTGGTCCTCTTCCCCTTCCTGGGCATACTTCAGTTGGCCGTGTTCTCCAGATCCCTCCCTGCCTTCACTTCCCCCACCAATACCTACATTCCTTTGTATACATCTTTCCCCTGCTGGTTCTGTAGTCGGGTCTTGGCAAGGTCAATGGGAAACACGCAGGTCACCCCCACAAGACCTGCTATACCTCCGTTGATGAGTTTTGCGGAGATGCTAGGCCATGGGGAAGAGAAAAAGAGGACATATGAGAGAAGGTTCTCGGCCTCAGTCAGCTCAGGTAGGGGACATGAGAGAAGGGCCAGGCAGGTGCTGAGCCTCCAGCCGTCCAGAGTGTCCCTCCTCAGCACCCTCACTGGACAGCTGTCAGGTCCTGCCTCCTCCTTCCACACAGGCTAGGAACCTCTTCAGGAAGCCATGCTTACCTGCCTGATCAGGTCACAATAACCCATAGTGATAAGATATTGGCAGGCCTGCTGGGAAGGGAGCCCACCAGGGAGTTGGCAGGCCTTAGTTTGGCCTTCAAAGATGCCCTCCAGAACTGCAATTAAAGTTGGTTCTCCAATCTCTCCCCCTTGGAGGCCTGTGAGGAAGTTTTCAAACAAGTTCCAACTTTATTTTCTGTTGAAATGTGAGTCAATGTGGTGAAATGAATCTTCGCTAGGCTGTTGACTTGGTTCTCTGAAACATCATTCCCCTTATCTAGGGACTGTACAAGGCCTACACAAGCTGGTAAATGGTTAAGGAGAAGATACCCTCCAGGCTAGAGACATGATTAAGTGGTCAATGGCCCAGGCTCGATTCTCAGCACCTCCATGGCAGCTCAAGACCATGATTGACTCCAATTCCAGCAGACCCTTGGAGGCACCAGGTGTGTATATGTGCGCGCACACAGTATACAGGCAAAACATTCACACACATAAACCTAAAAAAAAAAATCTTTTAAAGGATAAAATGCCTGGACCATGACCATGTGTGCTTCTTAGCAAGAGATAACTAGGGCTAATAAACAGTGTATTATCTACTCTAGTCTCTATAACCACTTGCTTTAGGCAACATGACTCCTCTTCCTAGTTAAGGATAGGAGTCTGGGGGCTGGTGAGATGGCTCAGCAGGTAAGAGCATCTGACTGCTCTTCCCAAGGTGCAGAGTTCAAATCCCAGCAACCACACGGTGGCTCACAACCATCCTTAACGAGATCTGACTCCCTCTTCTGGAGTGTCTGAAGACAGCTACAGTGTACTTACATAAAATAAATAAATCTTTTAATAAAATTAAAAAAGGATAGGAGTCTGGGAATAGAAAACAAAGTTTCCTCATACTCCTTGGAAAATAGTAAAATGTTCTTATCTTTCAGGCCAGAGGCAGACATGAGGAAAATATTTGAGATAGAATAATTAGCAACAAAAAGGCATGGCTTAAACTTCGATGCAGAGATGAGTCAAAACAATTGAAAACAATGTTGCTAGGGAGGAGAGTTTAAGGAGAATCTCCCTAGCCCAGGTTGGCCTCAAACCTGATCCTTGAGCCTCTACCTCTACCAGAGCTGGGAAACTGCATTTTAACGTGTGTGTGTGTGCCCCTGTGTGCTTGTTTACTTAGAGAAATGCACAAGCCAGGCAATGGGTCTCATTTGCTCTCCCCAATCATTCACTCTGTTCTCATCATCTAGAGGTGACACTAATGGGCTGGTGCCATAGCAACCCTTCTTTAAATTGGCTGTCCCCCTGGACCTACCTCAGGTCCTGGCTGGACATCCTGCGGGCGATCATCCACGACAGCTCCCAGGACGCAGGCTGTGGGGCCCTCACACAGGCAGCTGCTGTGAGGCCAGTAGAGAGGGAAGAAATGTGTCTTTGACTCTATCCCGCCATAGAACTGACAGGACATAGACTTCCTCATGCCCTTGCGTGTTCCATGTTCCCACTTTGGAAATGTGCATCCAAGATAGAAATCCTTGTTTGGGCTTTGATCAGAAAAGGGGGGTGAGAGAGTAGATACCTAAATTAAAAAGCCATTCCCAAAGGCTTCTGGGGGAGTTATGGGAGTGGTGGGGACATGGGCTAGGAAGAGATTTTACCCAGAGTACTTCTCAAAGCAGACAAGGACTGTAATGCTTCAGATGTCTTCAAGTAGCTTTTTTTGGAAGTATGAGGAATGTGGGTAGACATGACACTAGCCTCCCCCCCCCCCACCCTCTATGTAATAGATGAGGATGATTTTGAATGCCTGATCCTCCTGCTTCCATTCAAGTGCTTAGGATTACAGGTATTAGCTGTCATGCCTGGCACATGGCTTTTTTTGGTTTTTTTTTTGGTTTTTCAAGACAAGGTTTCTCTGTATAGCTCTGGTTGTCCTGGAACTCACTGTGTAGACCAGGCTGGCCTCGAACTCAGAAATCCACCCGCCTCTGCCTCCCAAGTGCTGGGATTAAAGCCTGGCAGCACATGGCTCTTAACTGAGTTTTCTAAAGTTTCCTGTGAAACTAAGCTGTGCTCTAGCTCTGCATTTACTGAGTTTGGATGGTTGGTTTGTTTTGGGACAAGAACAGGCTGGCTTGGAACTCTCAGGGGTCTATCTTAGCCTCCTGAGTGCTGAGGTCACAGGTGTGTGCCACCATGACTGGTGTTGCATTGATGATTGTCACAAATGGAAAAGACAGAGAGACACTGGTCTGGAAATGGGAAATACAATAATTGGAGACTGAGGCACAGTATCCAAAGTTCAAAGCCTGCCTGAGTTATTAAAGTGTTATTCTCTGTGCCGGGCCTGGTGGCGCAGGCCTTTAATCCCAGCACTCGGGAGGCAGAGGCAGGCGGATTTCTGAGTTCGAGGCCAGTCTGGTCTACCAAGTGAGTTCCAGGACAGCCAGGGCTACACAGAGAAACCCTGTCTCGAAAAACCAAAAAAAAAAACAACAAAAAAGTGTTACTCTCTTCTCTCTCTCTCTCTCTCTCTCTCTCTCTCTCTCTCTCTCTCTCTCTCTCTCTGTGTGTGTGTGTGTGTGTGTGTGTGTGTGTGTGTGTGTTGGCAGGGAGCATCTTTAGTTATATAAGCAAATTCAAAATTAGCCTAACATACATAAGATCTTGCTAAAGAAATAAAAAGATTCCACCTTTTGAGTCTTAGTCCTGCCTCCAGACCAGTGGAGCATCAGGAAAGGCCTTAGTGCTCCTGGCTTAAATGTCCCTTCCTCTCTTTTCTTTGCTGTTTCTGAGGCAAAGTCTTAGTCATCTCTGGGTATTTTTGTTTTGGGGAAGGAAGGAAAGGAGGATGAAGAAGAAAGTGACTCTGTGGAGATAGGATAATAACTTCAGTTAAAAAAAATATTTTTGAGGGTGATGAAGAGATGGCTGGATGGTTAGGAGCACTTGCAATTTCAGAGGACCCAGGTTCAATTCTCACCACCCACATGGCGGCTCACAACCAACTGTAGCTCTAGTTTTAGGAGATCTGATGCAATTCTGACCTCTGCAGGCACCAGGCACCAGGCACCCATGTGGTGCACAACATACATTACATACATATATTCATACATCTGTGTAGGCAAAACATCCACAAATGTAGAATAAATATGAGAAGGAAAAAAAATTCTTAAAGTAATATTGTCAGGTTTGATTCCAATCAGAAACAGTAATAGTAAAGAAATTACTAAGATCTTCTCTTCTGGAGACTTAAATTCCAGAAGCGATGGATAATAAATGGGAAAGCCTGAAGAGCAAGAGGAAGAAACACTATGAAGAAAACAGTATCTCCTGTCACCCTGCACCTGGAAGCCTGGCAAACATGTGAAACTGTCTCAAACAGCAAAGATGGACAGTGATGGATGAAGTCGCCTGGCTCTTAGTCCCTACCCCTATACATGAAAGATAGAGTGGGCAGATTTAGAAGGGAAAAGCCAACTACAGTGTCAATGAGATCTGTCTGAGCAGGGTTCCATTAGGCAGGGCCTCAGGCAGGTCATAGGCAGCCTTGTGGGTGTAAAGAGCAGGCAGAGCCCCCAGGGCAGGAATGTTTATGCCTAGGCCCTAGATTCCTCCCTGGTACTGCCCAAAAAGAAAACAAAACCAAACCACACTGGGTAAACAGGACCCTGAGGGTGAGATGCTCAAGACTGATCCACGTCAACTGCCCTGGGAAGAGACAGAAGCCAATCAGAAGACAGTAAGAGAATACTTAGTACTCAGCAAGAGAGTCCAGAGCCCAGATAGAATGCAGTCAGGGGAAGCTGGAGAAGCAGCATGGAAACTGATCAGGTGTCTAAACAAAGCAGGGCTACAGGGAGGACAGGTAAGAATCAAACACACAGAGGAGGTCTGGGGCCATTCCTGCCTCCGGAGCATTCCTTTCCCACTGTTGTTGAGACAGGGTTTGTACCTCTGGCTGTCCTGGAACTCACTGTAGACCAGGCTGGACTCCAACTCAAAAAGATCCACCTGCCCCCCTCCCAAGCGCTGGGTGGTGTTTACCACCATTGCCCGACCTGGGGCAGGCTCTTATTTTGCTGTTTGACACTGGGGATTGAACTGTGGGCCTTGTTCTATTTGTGGGCTTTTTTATTTGGAGACCAGATCTTGCTCAGTTTGCCCAGGATAACCTGGAACTCACTATTTGGACAAGCCTGGCCCCCAACTTGTAAAATTCTCCTGCCTTAGACTCCTTGTAATTGAGGCTGCAGGCCTTAATGGTATCCTTGTTTCCAGCTTAAACCTAAATGCCAGTTATAGTCCTGTACTTAGATTCTGAGATACTGAACTGACCTCATTGTATATCTTACCAGAATTGCAGTTAAACTCTTGTGTATTTTATTTGTGGTGTATACATGTGTTATACTGCACACACGTGGAGGTTGTTGGATTTGTATAGCAACTTTTACTCATTGAGCCACCCTATCATACCACAGAATTGGGTGCGCTGTCTCTCTTTCACAGGGTTTCTCTCTGTAGCCCTGGCTGTTCTGGAACTCACTCTGTAGACCAGGCTGGCTTCCAACTCAGAGATGTCAGCTTTTGCCTCCTGAGTGCTGGGATCAAAGCCCTGCCACCTCTTAAAGCTCAATCTCAGTGGTTTCCTAAAAGTCAAAATCTTGGGACACTTGGTAGCAAAATGTCATATTAAAGTGTCAGCCATTCTTCAAGATGGTAAGTTATCATGAAACAAAAACAAATCCCAAGAGGCTACTTAGGATGCCCAGAACTTCACCTCCTCTATGAAGTCAAAGGAAAGAGAAAAGGCAGCCCTCCGGGCCACACTCCTGAGTTTCTAGAGCAAATTAGACATCAAAAAATCAGTGTCCTTTGGCAATGGGAATGAGCACATTTGAGATAAGTCAGAGAACATGGAACACACTGAGCCTGGCCTTTTCACAGCAACTCTATCTATGCAGCATTTGCTAGAAGGGTGATTTCCACACTCCCTAGCCCCAGGTTCCCTTCAAAGAACATGACTTGCTTTTTGAAATGTATGTTTGCCTATTTGTATGTGCACCATGTATCCATGGAATCCACACTAGGAGGTAGGGAACCAAACCCAGATTCTTTAGAAAAACAAGGCTTTTAATGTCAAACCTCCTTTTTTGTACCATGCAAAAATTTAAGATTTTTGTATATGAGTGCTCTATTTGCATGTGCCTATGTGACAGAAGAGGGCATCAGATACCATTACAGATGGTTATAAGCCACTGTTGTTGCTGGGAGTTGAACTCAGGACCTCTGGAATAGCCAGTGTTCCAAACCACTGACACCCCTACCCCCACCCCCGCATTTTAAAAATCTTTTAAAATTTAGCCAGCCATGGTTTTAAAAGAATCTTATCAGCAAAGTCCTAAACTAGCATCAGGGCCCATACAGCTCAGTCTTTAGACAATCTGCTGAATGCCTACAGTGTGATGGTCAGTATTCCAGGGTTGTAGCTGACAAGTAAGATTCCTTTACTTTCAGGGAATTTAGATATTACTGGTTCCAACACCACTAGGAAGAGACAAGGCTGGCAGTGTGGCTCAGTGGAATTGCTCTGACCTCATGGGTAAGCAGGCCTTCCATTCAGTCTTGAGCACTAGGGAATAGCCCTGTAACTGGTACAGTGCTTCCCTCATCCCCAACCAAGGGCAACAAAGCAGCATTCCAGGCGCCTTCTAATGATCCCAAGGACTCTCTTAGCTAGCTTTATAACTTGTTAACAAGTGTCTTGAATAAATACTTAGTACTCCTTGGATCTCATTTCACAGTGATAACTGCTCAGTGACTTTTGTAAAGCACCAGAAGGGCACTGTAGACTTGTGAAGGAGCAAAGGTAGCTGGCAGAGGGGCTACTCCATGGCCCTGGCTAATCTAGTTCACTATTGTAGGTGTAGCAGTTGTTCCAGAAATACCAGTTTTGTGACAGTAAAAGACAGTGTGAAACCTCTGAAGAGCACACACCATGTGCCGACTAATTACTCTGGAAGAAGTGGGCATAGGTCTTAAGAGTTTCATTGCATTGTGATGGGATGTACTGACTGGGATGGCAGAGGCAGGAAGAATGAGGGTGGAGAAAGTAAGTAAATGTGGCAGCCACCCAGGACTTAGGTGTGACCCTTGAGGGACTGGAGGATGAAGAAGGCACCCAGGAAAGAAAGCTGCCTGCAGAGACGGGCAGAGCAGGAGGCTGTCTGGGGTTCACCTAATGGTCTAGCCCCTTGACAGTCCTTTATATCTGAGAGGCTAAGAGATGGGTAGCTCTAACCACTTACAATGCCAGTTTCAGGGGATCTGACACCTTCTTCTGACAGTAGGCATTCATGTGTTTCACAGACCTCTAGGCAGGTAAAATACGTATAAAAGTCTTGTTGAAAGCCTGAGTCTGATGTATATGTGGGGGTGGGGGGTGTCAGAAAACAGCTTTTGAGACTGGTTGTTTCCTTCCACTGTGGGCTCCAGGGACTGAGTTCAGGCTTTAGGTTTCTTCAGCAAACATCTTTGCTCACTGACATCTTGCTGCTCCTGCTTTATCTTGTGATGTAATTCTATTTCTGCACTAACTTGTTCCTATAATAAAATTTCAAAGGTACTGCTTCACAAAGGACCAGGAGAAAACCAGTTTCTTTATCATCAACACAAAAAACCCGACCAGGGCTTGACAGAGGAGAGCTCAGTAGGTGAAGGTGCCAAGGCTGACAACTTCAGTCCATCCTGTGATCCAAATGGTGGAGGGAGGGGACACACCCACATGCATAGTGCAACCTACCTACAGTAATGGTGTGTGCACACACTGCAAGTAAGTATAAACAAAAGCCTGTCATCACCTCAGTAGATTCCCCATCTGCTCTTTAGCCTTATGGCCCAGGTCTGTCCTGGGAGCCATTGACATCTTATACCTAAGCCATGCACACATTGGCAGTGTCCCTGGGATTCACTCTGCTCATAAAATTTACAAACTGTATGGTAATCAGTGATATCTAAATCAATGTCACTTTCTCTCAGAACTAAGTGTGTGTGTGTGTGTTTGTGCCTGTTTTAAAGACAGGGTCTATGTAGCCCTGGCTTCCCCAGGACTTGCTATGACCAAGCTGACCTTGAAGTCACAGGGATCTTCTGGCCAACTAAGTGCCAGAGTTGAAGGCAGGCCCCATTATTTCCAGCTTCTGTTTTTAAGATCAATTTTGACTTTGTAGCACAGGCTCCTCTGGAAACTGGAGGTAATAATGCCTCAGGCTTCCATACTGGATACTGAGTTTCAGCACTCACTGCATTATATTACTGACCCGTGTCTTTATCCAAATGAGAAGCTATTTTGAGTTAGGACTACCTAAGGGTTATATCTACAGGTCCAAAAGAGACAACTAGCTATCAAAGACTGCTCAGTAACCCATAAAGGTAACCACTGCCCGTGACATGCAGTTGATTTGAGTATATATAGACAGCCTCCCCAAGTCGCTTTTTCTTCACAATTTTAAGAAGCTGAGTCAGGGGTGGGTGAGAAACAGGGTTGATTCCTCCTAGCAGAGCACATGGTTCTGCCAGGACTAAGCACCTCCTACCCGAGTGGCCATTAACTTTGTCTTGACACAGGAAGTACCCCATTTTGAGGGGTGCCCCTGGGATGACAAACTTCCTCTTAACCCTGCTTGCAGTGGGTGCCATGGAAACCCTCTTCCCAGGCTTCCTTGCCATCTCTTCTTACAAACTCTTTGCTTGACAAAGACAGACAAGAAAACTCTTACCAGCTTTCAGGAAGGACCGACTTTCTGCCTTCTCTGGAATAAAGGACAGAGGCTGAGTTTCCAATGAATTGAGGGCAGAAGCTGGTGTACAATGCTGTCTGCAGGAGCTGTTTTGTCCTTGGGTTTTATCAGAGTTTAGTCCCTCCCTCCTTGTTCCAGCAGACACTGTCCTCCTCCAGCCCATGCCACACCGCTTCAGAGGTCACACACCGGGCCAGAGCTTGCTAATAGGGTATTAGAAACCCCATGAGGAGTATTAGAACGCATACAGTTGTAGGGCAGAGTAACTGGGGGTCCCTACCATTCAGCTGTCAGAAGGATGGACAAAAAAGGGGTAAAGATTACAATGTATATCTTCTGCAGGACCTGAGTAGCCAGCCCTGTCGGCTAGCTGAACACACTGGGATAGATGGCAAGTGTGAGGAGAGGGTGCTCTGGCCCAATGGGTGTGGCTGGGGGATGTTACGGACAAGGAGGGTATGTGTATTTCATGAGTGCTTTGATCAATCGTATGTGCTTCTCAGTTGCACACACCTTTGGTTTTCTGAGATGGGGGTCTCACTTTGTAGTCTGGCTGGCCTGGAAACCTACCATGTAGACCATGCTGTTCTCAAACTCAGAATCCCAGTGTCTCAGCCTCCAGAGTGCTGGTACAACAGGCATGTACACTCCACTATCGAGCCACACACCAGGCTCCATATACTTTTATAATTTCAGGTAAATATTATTGTTGTTCATGCAAAGAACTGGACTGCAGTTTCAAGCACCGAATTGGCACTTTACAATTATGTGTTAACTGTGACCTCTGTGGGCTCTAAGCAAGGACATGGAACATACAAAGTCAAACATCCAACCACACAAAAGAAAATCCAATAAATTAAAGATAATTCAGTGAATATTAGCGGCATCCACCTGTAATCCCAGGACTTAAAACCTCAGCCTTCAAATGGTGGGACTACATAAATTGTCATAAGCCTGAAACCAGCCCTTACTACAGAGTGACACTGTCTCAAAACCAAAAACCAAAACCAAAGGAGGTTGGAATGTAGTTCAGTTGGTACCTGCCTAGGATCCATGAAGCCTAACCAATCTCCAGAGCACAGGGTAATTGGCAATCAGGAAGTAGAGGCAGGAAAAACAGGAAATCTGAAGGCGGGCATGGTGGCACACGCCTTTAATCCCAGCACTTGGGAGGCAGAGGCAGGAGGATTTCTGAATTCGAGGCCAGCCTGGTCTTCAGAGTGAGTTCCAGGATAGCCAGAGAAACCCTGTCTCGAAAAACCAAAGAGTATATTTGGCTAAAAAGAAAATTCTGGATCTGCTAGGGCTTCATGAGAGTCTCAAATGAAAAACCCAAACCAAATCAATCAAGGAAGAAGAAGAATAAGGAAAAAGAAAAAAAAAAAAAAGCTGGGTGACATCACTGGATAGGAAGGACCCATAGGAGATGAAGACCAAGGGAGAAGGGAGCTTCAGCTTTGGTTGACTTTGGTTCTGTTACAGGCAGAGAGAAAGAAGGGTGATGGATCTGGAAAAGCACAGCAAAGTTAGAGATGCACCTGAACTCTCTATAAGCAAATTTCCAGGCAGGGTCAAAGGTCTACTTGCTTCTAGAGTGGCCCTGCAAGATCCCAAGTCAGCTAGGAAGGCAGTATTTCCAATACCTCAGGCCCAATGAACCAATCTTTTGTTACCAGGATACCCTAATGACATAGGTACACAGTCAAGGTTTCCAACTTTCTGGCTGGCTTTCAATCTTGAGTGCATCATGAAAACCAATCTCTTTAAAGCAGGTTTTGTGTAGCCCAGGAAACCAGTAAGAGGCAGTCTAGACTGGCAGGAACGAAAATGTTAACTAAAATGTTGCAGCAGCTGAGGGGCTATCATGTATTAGTAGGCTGATAGATAACTAAGGACTACGGTTTTGATGTGTTAGGGCTACAGTTTCAAAACCTTGAGGTACAGAGAAAATGGGAAGCTGAACTGGACTGAGACCAATGAAAGGAAGACAGCAGGTGGCCTCGGTCAGGGTGGACAGTAAGGGAGTTCGTCAGCTTTGCTATTTCTTCCCAGGTATAGAAGAGAGTACATCTGTTACCATTTAGTCAGCAACATAAGCTGCCTTCCATAGTTCTTCAGGAGACAGTAGTGGAGATAGATATATCCACTAGGTATGAAGGTAGAATTCAGCTCAGATCAGAAAGGTGTAAAGCCCTAGATTTGATGCCAGGCCCTTCCACTATGGAAGTGCTCTTAAGATCTGTGACACATCACCACAGGGGTGTCTCACATCAGGGGGCCAGGCACTTCATGGGCTGATGAAGCAGAATGAGGAAGGCATCAGAACCTACGCAAACTGCACCATATACATGGGGGATGGGAGTGGGGATTCTGTGCTGAGTATGCACAGACATTTTCTCTCGTCAGTGCTGAACAGTACAGCTTAAAACTATATACATGGGTTTTTTTTTTTAAAGACACTTAAGAGATAACAATATATAGGAACACGTGCATAGATGATATGCAAATACCAAGTTACATGGCGACTTTAACACTGGGACTTAGCAATGGGAATCCTGGAACCAATCCCCAAGGACAGCAAGGGCAACTGTACTTACTGACAAGGTGGTTAGGAGTCACTCCACATCTGTGTTTGGTATACTCCAGGCCACGTTGTGCTGGATCTTGTCTTTGCCTTCCTATAAAGACTTAACTCTTTCCTAGAGTTAAAACTCTTGATACAATCTGAGGAGCTGGCTTTACTGCTTCAAACAATTCTGCTCAGCCAGACTAGGGCGAATGCTTCTATGTGGTCAGAAATGAGCTGACAGGATTCTAGGAGCAAGTTGTGGTTTTCCACTCCTCAAATGGTCTCAAGGAACCTGAATTAAAATTCGTGTCATGGAGGCACAGGGGCAGGGACTCCAGGATACAATAGCATAATCTGGGCATTTCCCAGCTGCCTTCTTGGCTGCTACTGCACTTCACTTTGCACTGAAAGCTTTTGCTAAAACTGCCTCAGGAAACGAGAGGAGTGAGCCTTGTAAGCACAAAGGAGACAGAAACAAATGCACAAACACTGTCCTTTCAAAACCTCAAGGAACCGAATCCAGGGCAACAGATCGACAAGGCCAAGCTACCAGAGCAAGGTGGGGGGTGAGGACAGGGAAGTCTGCCCAGACAGGCGGTAGCAGCATCAGTGCTCAGAGCTCAGCCAGCCCTGGCTGAGCTGGTAGGATTTACAGCCACCCAGGAGAAAAGAGCCACAGCCAAAGACACCACGTACATAATAGCCACAGATCATAAGCCATTCCCCTTCCAGAAGACTCCAGCTAGGTATTTCTCCAACCATTAGTAATATTTCCAGGGAGAGATTAGAGCACTACTGCACAGGCAGGTTTTAAAAGCAAGCTGACTATTAGTAGAAGATAGTATTTTTTGTTGTATTCAGGATTTAGCATTTTTTGTTTGGTCAAAATGATCTGTGTAGAATAGACACTTTATTTGAGATAGGATCTTGTGTATCCTAAGCTGTAAGCTATGTATACAAGAGGACTTTACTTTTAAGCTTCCTGCTTCTCTGCCTCTGTATTGCTAACATTGTAGACATACACCCAGCTTTATCTGTAGTTGGAAGTTGGAACTTGAGGCCTCACACACAGTACAGACACTCTTATCAATTGATCTAGATCAAGTTCTAAGAATTAAGTTCTATTTTGTTTACAATAGATCTATTTTTAATTGACGTACAGGATTGTATAGGTAAATGACTGCCTGTATATTATGTGCACAATGGAAGTCAGAACTGAGCCCTGGATCTCTTGGAACTGGAACTGCAAGGAGTTGTGAGTTCTCTGTGGGTGCTGGGAAAAGCAAGTACTTTTAACACTGAGCCATTCCTCCAGGCCACAGCTAAATTCTTAGTAATCTGGCTTTCTCTGTTGAGGAATTATGTAATATGGATCTTTTGGGTGGAGAATATCTAAGTTAGGATCCCAAGTTTCTATTTTTTAAGGGACAGTGGAGTGCACAAGGAAGCAGCTGTCTGGATGCCTAAGGCATGATGCAGCTGGGCTGGGTTTCTGAGAGGATGGTGCATGGGGCTGGCAGCCAGTGACTTGCCATCCCACTCCACGCAAACAGAAACCACCACCACCAGAGAGAACAACGTGACCAGCATAGTGCACACCTAGGTTTCCTAACAGTGTTCATCCTAAAGCTTACTTTGTTCCAGAAATTACATAGACATGCAACCACCACACTAGAAAATAAAGTGACAGCATGTTTTATAGAAGAAATGCCCTTTTCTATTGTGTAAATGTTCTCAGGACTGCATTGTTTTACTTTTGTTTGTTTTGAAGAGGCCTTGGGCTGGACAGATGGCTCAGCAGATGAAAATGCTTGCCTTTTTAAGCCCACCAATCTGAGTTTGAGCCCCAGAACCCATGTGAAGGTGAAGACAAGTCCTTGTTGCATTAGCTGGCTACCAGCTAGTAACTAACCTGCAGTCTTCAGCGTCCAGGGATTGTGGGCAGGCATATGTATGGCTGAATGAGGACTACTTAAAAGTGTAATAATAAAAGCAGCTAGGTAGTTTGGTCTAAGACTACAGTTGATTAAAGAACCTACCTAATCAAAATGTTTCCCAATTGGGTTAGCCTAAGCTTCATTGGGCTTGCAGCTCCCTCTTCTGGATATTTGTAACTTGGATGACTACAGGCTACAGGTATCTATGGTCTCTGTCAACTGAAAGGCTCTGCAAGGAGAGCAGCCAATGCCAAACATGGCCATCACTTTTGGGAAGATACCTGCAACCAGCCATGCATTGTAGCTGGGATGAGGATAAAGGTCTGAGGTAGGTACCACAGACTAGCTGTGACGGGTTTTGCCCTGGCCATAGTTAAGACTGTGAAGATTCTTGGCATCTAAGTGAGATGAAGATGAATCCTTTCAGGTGGTGGGCACTGTTGACATGAGTCTGACCTGATGATAAAGTGACACATGAACACACACCAGGCACATACGCGAAAGCCTTGCTAATTTAACAATGCACTTTATACAAAATAACCAGTTCATATGGAAATAAATCTACATATCTCCAAAGATCAAAAAAGCTTTTTAAAAAGTTCTTTCAAAAAATTATCCAACACACAGCATCAAACTAACTATTGAGGTAATTGTCGCTCTCAGTGAAACAGCAGGGAACCAGCAGACCATGACAAAATATATACAATATAAAAATAAATACCATTCCCTTCTGGCCAGGACAGTTCACAGGGCATTCACTTCTGTAGCAAGATAACAATGTCCAATGTCATATACTGTGTGCAGACTTTCAATTTGGGGCTAGGGCTCATGAGTCAAATGAGAGAGGTATCCCCTGCCTAAAGAAATGAAGGAGCCACAGAGGCTACAGAATGAGGTGGAGGGAGGCAGCATTTCAATAAATTATTCAATATCCACACAGCTGTCACCATTGAACCCCAAGTGAGAGGATGGAGTGAGAGTAGCTAACTTAAGCCAAGCAAGTAGAAAGCTTGTCCCACCTTACCTAGAGAATGTTTTAACCCAAGACTGACAGAGAGGGATCCAGATCTTAGCACCAAGGCCAGGCTTGTGTCAGCCTACTGTGATTAGGCATGCAACTCAAAAGGAAGGTCTAAGCCAGGTCCTAAGGCTCTAAGGAGTTCAGTGTGCTCAAACAGATAAAGGTAGTCAGAGCCTTTCACCAGCAAGTATCAATCACATTTGTCACATTCATTCTTGGGGTTTGTTAGCTATTTTAATGGGGGTCTCACTACTTAAAGCTTTGGCCTGAAGTTAGACCAAGCAGACTTTAGAGTTCAGAGATCTTTCTGCCTCTGCCTGCTGGAATTAAAGGTCTGTGCCACCATGCTGGGTTCACATTTGAACTAAAGCAGTGCTGTAAATTCATGGGGGAAGGGGCAATGTCTCTTTATGTTCCACCCAAATGCCAAGTGTCTTTGCTATAGCTGTTGACAAGAGCTGCCAGCATTCCAGAAACCCTCCGGACTGAACACTCACCGATACACTGTTGTGAAGGGAACATCACATTGGGGTTCTAAGTATATAAAGGAGGAGGTCAAGGATGGAACAGTAAAGAATGCTAGAAGATCAAATGAGGTCATTTGAAACACCTGAGGATTTTGACATCTGACCTTGACTCTGGATTAAGCCTTCCTGGGGAATTTCAATTATGGAGTGTTGGGGTGACTGAGGATCAAAGCTGCACAAATGCTCTACCACTGAGCTATGCCCTACCCCTCATTTCACTCTGGTGTCGGCATCTAAGTTGCTCAGGCAAGGCTGAAATTATGATCCTCCAGCCTCAGCCTCGAAAGAGCTGGGATTACAGCTCCATTCCACCAGACCTACTTTATTTGAACCTGCACATGCTAGGCGAGTGCATAGAACTATATCTTTAGCCCCTCCCCCACCTCTGATTAGGTCTTAAGAACAGTTTATCATTTATAGATTTGAACATTCATTAAACAAAAAAAAGGTCTGACCAAGTGGTATGACTTGAAGTCATGTTGGTGGCAAACTAGTGAGAACTACACTGGGACATTTGTGTGTTTAAGACTACATTCAACATGCACACCTTTTAGTGTCAGTAGAAGTTAACATAGAGAACAACCATACAGCAAACAAATGTCATTGGATAATAACACCATGGCCAGTCAAGAGGCAGGCTAGAGTAATTGACATTTAAAGTTGAAATTTGATTGAGCTGAGGGAGGAGACTACAGGTCTTAAAGTTTTCCATATAGTTTTAATATATGGACTAGTATGAGATTTACCATTTGAGAGCACATGGCCTAGGGCCTAGTCTCAGTGTGAACTGAAGAGCAGTTCACAGGCTCAGATAGGTCCCCTATCAGGTGACCCCAAACCAATCTGGCTCAGAGAGCAAGAGTGGCTGTACATTTATTTTAAAGAGATAGGATGGAAAGTTACATGAACAAGATCCCTGCATATTCACATTCTTCTAAGGGGAGGAAATTTAGCCAACACTCTTGCTATCTTTTTCTCCCTTTAAAAAAAACTATTTCACAGTAGGGCTGGGGTTGGGGGACAAGACACACACTCATAAGCCTTCTAAAAGGCTCCACTTGTGCTTTCTGAATCTTTTCTTTCTTTCAAGTCCTAAGGGTTCTAAGTTATGACTAAATCTGATAAAGCTAAGTCTAACACTAAATCAAAGAGTGCTTCCAATTATGCACAACTATGTCTTCCTAAGGATCGCTGAGTCAGCATACCAGCAAGGTCACAGTGAGCATAGATGCAGGTCCTGGCCTAAAAGTGAATCTGTGAAGACATCCTTATATACTACCTTCTAAGTATTCCATCTTCTAAAAACCACCATTTCCCTACTGAAGAAGACTGCAAACACAATTATTTGCATCTGCTTTTAAAATATTGCATCTGTGTAAGATACCTGGAAGAGAAGTGCTGGAAGCAGAAAGGTAAAAACCAATGATCTTGTCTGCATTTGAGAGAGTGAGGGGTGGGATCACAGAGGCTCAGCACTGGTTCTGGCTGTTCCAGGAAACCTAGCACTTCAAAGACCAATAAAAGTTGGGGCCAGAAGAGGAGAGGAAGTACTAGGTCCTGTAAGTACTAGGCACCACAGGACAAAACAGGCCTTTCTTACAGTGTTAGAACTTAATACAGTAGTTCAATTTCCTATTTAATTTCTTCCATAAGCTAGGAAGGGATAAAGGAACTTTCTTCTCTCTGCAGTATTGTTCACAGCACTTCTTTAGGAACAGGTAAAGGGGGTGAAATGGGAGTTGGAAGCAGCTTAGCAACCTCTAGTTTTAGCACCTTGACATTGTGGGGCCTGATTGTTGCAGCAGTCCTAGTGAGATTTGCAGGCCCCCACTATTAGTGGTGGACACGAAACTTGTAGCAGTTGCTTAAGTTATACAGCTCAACAGCACAATTCTGACTTTGTTGCTCTTCTAAATTGTATTGCAGATGTCTGGCTTTTGATTCAACTAACTTACAAACACAAATTAAACAGGAAAGAAAACTCCCTATTTGTGTATGCCATACCTGGGAGACACTCTCTGGGTCCTCAGCAACACCAGCAGGTTGGTAAGCAGCCACTTCCGTCCAGTTATCTCTACAGCCTGGATGTGCCCAATTGTTTCCCTGCAATCCTCACAGACTAGTCTACATTTCCCGAGGACAGTGGAACTGGAGGGATTCTCCATTGACCTCCCCACACCTACACTAGATACTAGGGCAGATTAGTACATTATGGAAATCTCTATTATCCCAAAGCATACTTAAAAATCATATTCCTTTACAAAGACTTGCAAATCCAGGGCATTTCCCTTGGTTTATTCTGTGTGGGATATTCAAAAATTTAAACATAGATCCTAACTTTGGTGACATCTCAGCTAAAATAAAATACAGAAGGCTAAACAGGGAGAATCCAGTGTAATTCACTTCTAAATCCATAGTAATGTAATTTAATACTGTAAAATTGTTTCCTATCACAGACACAACAAATAATTCCCAAGAACTAGCCCTTGACAGCTACTTTAAATCAACATGACTGAGTCTACTATGATTCACTTAAACTGGATAAAAACTACACATACTGAAATAGTCCTAATTTCAAATTTAAATCTATAGGATATACTTTCCTTATTCAAACCTGTGCAATTTCTTTATTGAGACTAACATACATAACAAACCTGAGTAGTCACTTTCACAAAACGTGATTTGTGCTAGAAAGCGTTGTATGATGCCTTCTAGATCACAGGCCTGACAGGCCCATGAAGAAGCCACTTTATCTTCTAAGAAGTAAAACACTCTAGAGTCCAAATTCCTGGCTTACAACTATCTGGTAGAGCTGGTGGAAAAGCAGGAAGGGACATGCTTTCCCAAGTCCAGAACTTAGGCCACCAGAATGAGAGCAGCCTGTCCTATGGCTGCAACACCCAGTAAGCCACATGACAGCACCGTCTAACCAACTGTGAAATGAATGCTGAGGAGGACACGTTGTCTCCGAGGCCGGCTGGACAGGAAACAAGTTAGCGACATATATATCCTGCAGTCTTCTGGGTCTCTTCTCCAAGCTCCTCAGGCATTCAGTGTGACCTGACTGTACAAAGACAGAGACTCTTCCAGTACAGTGTGCTGGCCACATCGGGGTAGGGCTCCCAACTCCTCCATGTGCTCACCTGACTGTCCCACTATATATACAATACATTCACCACACAAAAAAAAATAAAAATAAAAATAATTAAAAAAAGGCAACATGAAACTTCTGTAAACTGGACCCAGCTCCAAAAACATTAATACTACAAGTAGTCCCTTCCCCAAATATATACCTGAGATTAGCTGCTCATGAAAGTTTAAAAGCACCACTCCAGCCTTACATGTACCCTCCACCCAAGTTTAAAGTGATTTTTCCCTGAACAAGAGTCTTGGGATTTGGAGAACCAGCAAGAACTCCAGGTACATTGCTCTGGTTTAGTTTGTCAGCTGTGCAGATGATCCCAGCTACAGGCCTGCCAGTCATCTAAAGAGCGTGCACCTAAGGCCTATGCAGTTCAGCTCTGAGGAAGGCTTGATTCACAGTGAAGAGGTGGAGCAGGACGACAGGACAGAGATGTACAACAGTCATTCCTCCA
Organism: Mus pahari; assembly: GCF_900095145.1. Classification (NCBI taxonomy): domain Eukaryota; kingdom Metazoa; phylum Chordata; class Mammalia; order Rodentia; family Muridae; genus Mus; species Mus pahari. The sequence goes on along the minus strand of NC_034591.1, from coordinate 136,324,365 downwards.
AATCCGCCAGGCCTGCCTTCGGGTCTCCACATGCAGCTGTCCACTTCCTTGGGGCTTAGTTCCTCCCTGGACTAGCTCTGAAAGGACAAAAATTATATCAACTGCCTGGCCTAACAATAATTGAATATGCCAAAAACAACCCACACAGGCTTGTGGGAGCAATAGTTTACCCCCAGAGGCTAATCTGAGTGAGTCCTACAGCTCCAATTTGGACCCAGGCCCCAGTGCTAAGCTGGACAGAATACCCAGTGCAGTTATGCACATCTGTAACCTAGCACTTGGAAGGTGGAACAAGAGTGCCAGAGGTTTAGAGTAACATAATTAAAGTGGATTAGGTCACATTGAGATCCTGCTTCAAAAACAAAAACCTACCAACCAAAACACATCCTGGTCAACACACTCAAAAGCTATATAAAACTCAGGGGCAATCAGAGCTCAGCTGAAATTCATCATCTCCTGAGTTGAATTCTCCAGGATCAGAAAACTGCATGTACAAAACTATTCAGTCCCTACAAAAAACAAAACCACCCCTATTCTCAGAAAAATGAAGTCAAGTAGAGGTTGGACATTCCTTATTCCAATACTGAGAACCCAAATTTTTCTTTCTTTTTTTTATTTTGTTTTGTTTTTCAGAGACAAGGTTTCTCTGTGTAGCCCTGGCTGTCCTGGAACTCACTTTGTAGACCAGGCTGTCCTCGAACTCAGAAATCCACCTGCCTCTGCCTCCCAAGTGCTGGGATCAAAGGCGTGTGCCACCATCGCCCGGTCAAATTTTTCTTTCAAGATAAGGTCTCTGATCTGGAGAGGTGGCTCAGCGGTTAAGAGCATTGGTTGGTTGAGCACCCGGGCTCAATTTCCAGCACCCATATAGCTAGCAGCTCCTAACAGTCTGTAACTCACTCAGTAGAAAAGCCTGCCTCTCTGGCTCTCCAGTCCTGGGATCAAAGGTGTGCACTACAATTCCCCAGTGAAATCCAAAACTCTCTCAAGGCCAACAACCAGAGCACTGGCTGTCCTTGAACTCACAAGTGCTGGGATGTGCACTACTGTCTAAAGAATCCAAAACTAGATTTAACAATAGAAAAGTCACATTTTGCAGCATTTTGGGCTGAGGTTTTCAGGTTGAGTCTATCAACTACTAAACTCCATGCTAATATCCCAGCATCTAGAAACCCGAGACCTGAATACCCCAGGGCCCAAGATATCCAACCTGCATTTATTGCTTACACCTGTCAGCTATTAGGAAATAATCTCGTTTTTAGTAATTCTTACCTGATCCAGAGGAAGTGTTGGGGTCTTATGTGGTGGCAACTGTTCTGGTGATGCTGCAGGTGCCGGGGTCTTTGGGAATAAGGACTGTGACTGGACTGGATGCATTTGCAAACTACAGCCAGAAGAAAGGCACAGTTAAGAGTTATCACGAAGACACTGCTGTAAATTTAGAAGTTTGTAAATTTAGAAACATCAATACTGGAACAAAATGTCCTAACATGCCTATTGGGGTGATAGAGCAAACACCTAAACACATCACAGCCTAAACAAAGGGGCCAGTGAATAAAACCCAGCATTGGGGAAACTTCCCCTGGAAAACTGGCCTGAGCTGAGAAACAAGTCAAAGATATTAAAGATAGAAAAGATTTGTGGGGTTGGTGAGATGGCTCAGTGGTTAAGAGCGCCGACTGCTCTTCCAAAGATCCTGAGTTCAAATCCCAGCAGCCACATGGTGGCTCACAACCATCCACAACGAAATCTGATGCCCTCTTCTGGAGTGTCTGAAGACAGCTACAGTGTACTTACATATAATAAATAAATAAATAGATAAATAAATAAATAAGAAAATATTTGTATACAGAGACTAAATAGACACCACAACAAAATGAAAATACCTGAGCCTTGACTAGATTCTATAGCAGAAATAAATCAAAAGAAATAGAAAAAGCAAATCCCTGGAGGACATTCCAGGGACACAGAGGGAATTTAAGGACATGGTAGCGACCACCATGTATTTCCACTTTGAGACTGTGGAAGGGCAGTATCCTGATGCTTAGGTGATAACACACTGAAACACTTATATGGCTACAATGTAAGCTCCAGTGGTTTCCAGAAAGGGAAAAAACAAAACAAACAAACCACCAGGCATAGTGGCACAGGCCTTTTACCCTAGCACTCCAGAGGAAGAGGCAGGTGGATCTCTGAGTTTAAGCCTGGTCTACAAAAGACAGCCAGGGCTACACAGAAAAATCCTGCTTTGAAAAAACAAAACACCAATCCAAACAAACAAAAAGCCACAAAATAAGCAGTTACGGAGAGATGTACAAACCCTGTAGGCAAGCAGAAAACGGTAGCATGTTGGGGGAGGCGCAGTACCTGGTGGAGGCCATCCAGAGTTAGGAAGTAAGACCTTGCCTCCAAAGCAAAAGAACAAGCTGACGTGGTGGCACACAACTTTTATTCCCAGCATCTGGGAGGCAGAGGCAGGTAGATCTGTGAGTTCAGAGGCAACTGTGGTCTACACTAGAGAATTCCAGAATAGCCAGCAGGACTCTGTCTCAAAAACAAAATTGTTTCAAACATCCTCAACATAAAACCAAACAACCCTTCCCCTCAAAAAGCCTCCAAATGCAAATGCAAAAACCAATAATAGGCAAACTGAAAAGTGTGAGAGCAAGTGTGGCCCACACTGTAAATCCCAGGACTAGGGAGGCCGAGGCAACAAGATTTGAGTTCCATTCCAGACTGGGCTACACTGCAAATTCCTGTCTCAAGCAAATCACAAAACAATCACAAAAAAAGTCAAAAGTGGGTAGAGAGACTTTGGTGTTAAGAAGATGGGATATCAGTGGCAGGGGCCACACCAGGTTTTAAATGGAATGGTATGGTGATTAGTCTTTATAATCAATCCCCCCTTTAAGTTTTCCGAGACAGGGCCTCTCTGTGTAAGAGTCCAGGCTGTCTTATTTAGCCTCTAACTCACAGAGATCCACCTGCCTCTGCTTCCTGAGCACTGGGATTAAACATGTGCACCACCATGCCTGGCTAGACAGTTATATATAATTCAGTTGGACACTGTAAAGTAATAACCTTGAACTCTTTTCTCTCCTTTAAAAAAAAAGGGGGGGGGGAATCTTATTTATGTAGACCTGGCTGACCTCAAATCTAGGGATCCGCCTGCCTGACAGGGTTAGAGCTGTGCAACTACCTAATACCTGGCTGACCTTGAACTCAGACTTCTTGTGCTGGTTTGAATCCCTAGCCAGGCTTATCTTTTCTATATACTATTAACTTGGTTTTTCCTGTGAATCGCTAATTTGGATAGCAGGTAGATAACTTCACTATGTGCACCCACACACCTTTGGGTGGTGCCATGGATAGGACCAAGTACTCCACATGTCAATAAAAGTATTCTCACATGTCAATACATCCCACCCCTAATAAGTTTCTTTTTTGTTTTAGTTTGTTTATTCTTTTTTTTTTTTTGGTTTTTTGAGACAGGGTTTCTCTGTCTAGCCCTGGCTGTCCTGGAACTCACTTTGTAGACCAGGCTGGCCTAGAACTCAGAAATCCACCTGCTTCTGCCTCCCGAGTGCTGGGATTAAAGTCATGCACCACCTTGCCCATATTTCCTTTAATTTTTTAAGACAGGGTTTCTCTGTGTAACAGCAATGGTTGTCCTGGAACTACCTCTATATAGACCAGGATACTCAAAGAGATCCGTCTGTCTGCACCTGCACAGTGATAGGACTAAAGGTGTCAACAACCACCACCTGGCTCCTAACAGGTTTCTTAAAGGTATCACCACTAACTCTCACGAGGACATTTGATTTAGTCCACATTTAAAAAAAAAAAATTCAGGGTTGGAAAGATAGCTCAGCGGTTTAGAGCACTGATTGCACTTCCAAAGGTCCTGAGTTCAAATCCCAGCAACCACATGGTGGCTCACAACCATCCTCAATGAGATCTGACACCCTCTTCTGGAGTGTTTGAAGACAGCTAAAGTGTACTTACATATAACAAACAAATAAATAAATAGATTAATTCAGCAATAGGGAAGAATGAGACAAGGATAACTTCAGCCATGCAGACCCAGGCTTCCTAAAGCAGACCCTATAGTTAGTAACAAGTCAAGTAGGCAGAAATGCTGGCCAGCCTCTACCCATAGCTTTCGAATTATAGTTATTAAGTGTACAGGCATGGTAGTACACACGTACAGTCCCAGCGCTCAAGAAGCTGAAGTAGAACAGTTCCTCAGAGTCTGAGAACAGCAGGGGTCACATTGTGAGCCCTGGATTAAAAAAACAACCACTCTCCCCCAATCTTTTCTATCTTTTTAAAATATCAAAAAAAATCTAGTGACAGAAGTACTTATCTATCACCACACACAAAAATCAGTCCAAATGTTGATTCATTTTCACCAGAGGAAGAAAATGGCAAAGACACAACTGTTAAGCTAGTCCCATCAGGTCTGTAATTTACGTATGTATGTTGGTATTGGACAATCACTTTTTCTTCCTAAATAAAGTATTATTTTCTCAGAGAAACCTAATGTAACCTTACCCTGGTGGTCTGTGAACTTCTTGAAATGAGCCTCTTAATCTGCTTCCAGTGCCAGTCTGCTCCATCATCGAAGCCTGAAAGTGACCTAGACCCTCTTCCTGACAGCAGTAGAGGGAACCCTCTGGAGAGAGGCCATTGGGTTGGGTGGCTACTGGATGGGGAGGTGGATGGGCAGGCACAGGGGATGGGTATGCCCTAGGCTGAAAATGACTGGCTGATCGCTGAGGAGTGTATGGAGACCCTGTCTGCAGCATCACACTGTGGGGTGGGAAAGCAGATGAACCAAAAGTCATTCCTGAACTCAGAGATGGTGGTGGAGTTCCATAAAGATAGTCACTGGTTGACAGTGAGTTTTGCCGCTTAGTAGCTGCATTATGGTTGTCAAGATCTAGAAATTCTTTGGGACTCTCTGGCCTCTCCACAGATTCATCCATCTTTTCTTCTTCTGGACCAGAATTGTGTCCATCAGGAGGAACAACTTTAGCAGTCACTGCATCCATTTGAGTTGGAGAAGTTAAGGCAGCATTTAGGGTCTCACAACCTTGCAGACTAGACAGGACATTCTTCTCTGGGAAGAGGGAGCGTGTAGGGTGACTCCCTGGGGGTCCGCTTGGGATTCTCTGGGAAGGGAGAGATCTCTGCCAATCAGAAAAGCCCTGTGGACATGTATAATAAGGAGTCCGCTGATAGGGGTGGTAGGAAGGCTGAGAGGAAGGCTGGTAGGAGTATCTTATTCCCTGCTGGGGGCGGTACCGAGGAAAGAGTCCAGGGTGGGGACCATTAGCCTGGAAACCCCTGGGAGAAAAGGACTGAGGCTGTGATCCTGGGGACTTTCCTCCCATCATAGACCCCAAGCCTTGCAAACTTGGACTCATAGGGTACTGTGTAGCTGAGTTAGAGTATTCTATGCCAGGCATGTATAAGGGTGAAAACTGGTTCACAGTGCCTGCCATCAAACTGGGATCTGTGCAAGGAGGTGTAGTTGCATTCGGTCCTGTACTTGGCACAGCTTCTTGCAATGTTTTACCCCTGGGGCAGAGTGGCTTTTCTGAACCACTACCATCAAGGCCCTTCCCCTCTGATCTACAGGGAGATGCTTCACCAACGACCCCATTTTCAGGTAGATTCCCTGTCTCTGCCACTATGGAAAGGTCTCTCAAACAGCCTTGCACAGCTGGGCTGCTGTAGCTATTGTCCAAAGGCCAGGTGTTCTTGTTCTTTGATGTTTTATAAGTGTCTGCAGAGTCTGAAGCATCACTTTTGAGTTGAGAGTCCTCTGTTTCCCTTTCTTGTGGTGAGCTTTGCCTGGTACAGCTGGCTTGCAAGGGAGGTGCTGGGTGAGGTAGCTGTTTGAGGTATACCCCCTCTGAAGAACAAATGCTTGCTGCTTTCTCTTCATGTCCAGGCAAAGGCTCTGCTGGCAAGGGAGAACAAAACAGTAACTTGGTAGCTGAAATGACATCATCAATGGACAGAGTAATGGAAAGAACTTGGCAAGCAGCCAGATGAACTGGGTCAAGGCTGAGACAAACCTGAGCTAGACACTGTGACACAGTGAGTCTCTGAAAGGTGTGATCATTTGGGGGTCTGCACACCCTTGAACAGTCAGAACACTGTGCACAGCTAAGCTATCAAAAAATAAAAAACCTGGGTCTCTCCTGTGTTATCATAGTCACATTAGAAAGAGGCCAAGAGATAGTCCATATTTCCGAACTACCAGGAAGAGGAATCTGAAATGTGGAAGAGAATGTGGTTCTTCTCCAGGAAAAAAAGAATTTACACTTAAGATCTAGTACCAATTTCATGTGGAATTTTCGACATCTTCCATAAAAGTTCAAGTGAGCCCATTCCCCAGAAAGTATTAAACAAAATCAGATACTGGACATACACATAAAAAATAAAGGATTCATTTCTCTCTCTTTAAAGATGTACTTATTTAATGTATATGAATATATTGTTGCTCTCTTCAGACACACCAGAAGAGGACATCAGATCCCATTATAGATGGTTGTGAGCACCATGTGGTTGCTGGGACTTGAACTCGGGACCTTTGAAAAAGCAGTGAGTGCTCTTAACCACTGAGCCATCATTCCAGCCCCATTTTTCACTTTCAAGTTTATCTTTATGGCCTTTAAATAACACTTCTGAAAAAACTGTTTCAACCTTTAGATTTCACTGTTCTCCACAGTTATGTACTCAAGACAGATGGAAATAATTAAGACACTGAAAATGTTTCATAGTGATCACTTTTACAATGCACTATGAGGTGCATCACTAAAGAAGACAGTGGAGGGAAGGATCAGGGTTAAAAGAACCATCTCTTTTGCAGAGAACCTGGATTCAGTTCTAGTACCAAGATGGCAGCTCACAACAATCTGTAACTTCTGCTCCAAATAACCTGATGCCCTCTTTTGATGCATACAGGCTTCTGCACATACATGGAGCACACAGTAAAAAAGACTCGTAACTTACACATCAACTACACAAATATGATGTTGCTCTACCTTTACAGCTCAAACTTAGCACTAATATTTCTCATTATCAAACAGCAAATCACTGTGCTCTCAATTTCTGAACTTTTAAACAAAGATACTGCATAGAGGCTTAAGAACAATAGCCATGTAGGGCTAACAGTCTGCCAGATTTTCTGAATTATTCAGAAAAATGTAACTCTTTTCTTTTTCTTCTTTTTCCCCAAGACAGGGTTTCTGTGTAATAAGCCCAGTGGTCCTAGAATTCCCTTTGTAGAGATCCACCTGCCTCTGCCTCCTAAGTGGTGGAATTAAAGGTGCACACCTGGAAAAGCCACCACTGGAGGCTCTTCTATCTCGTCCCTAAGCATACTTTTAATATCTCCACCCCCAATATTCAGGGCTTCTTTACTCTCTCAGGCTTCCCTCCTCACAGTATTACCACTTGTTGCCATGTATCTGATCGTTTCTATATCAGTTTAGATGACATGGGCTTTTCCTTCTCTCCTCCATTCTCCTCCTTTGGGAAGCAGCTGAGGTTTTAATGCTAGATTGCCCTGTGGTTTATCTTTTAGACTATAAAATTATCCTTGAACTCAAAACAAAATAGAACACAGAGAGAGACACACAAATAGAATGTGCATGGTGGTAACAGCAGATGATCCCAGCACCTGGGAGGTGCAGACATGAGGGACCATGAATGAGTTGGATATACAAAAAGAACCCAGACTAGGGCAATCAAAATATAGCTCTTCTGGTAAAGGCACTTGCTGCCAAGCCTGAGACTCTGAATGCAGTCCCCAAGACTCACTCTACAGGGTGTACTCTGACTCCCCACAAGCACCCACCCCAATTCAAAACAAACCCCAAGGATATTGGTAATAGCTTGTGCAAAGGCAGGCTCTAATTAAATGAGTTTTCATGGGCATGGTGGGCACACCTCAGACGTAGAAGTATGGAGAATCCTGAGTTTGAAGCTAGTCTGCTCTTTATAAAGTTCTAGGACAGCCAGAGTCAGAGATTCTGCCTTAAAAATCAACAAAAGAAACTACAACACATGTAAGTGCCTTTTGGGTGTATGTAAATCATGTAAATTCATGAATTATGTTTTTGATACTTCTAGACCTTAAAGGACTTCAGTTATCCCAAACTCCCTTATAGAAGGCTTGACATCATTTTATATGTTATCTTCATATTCTGTGTGAAAAGATTACTCATGAAATAACACACAAAAGTCAGGGGGGGAAAAGGGCACTGTAAATTACCTTGGTCTTCCTCGGGCTCTTGTGTTTCAGTCATCTCCTGTGTACTCCCAGGGTTGTCCAATGTAGGCTTGGGCGCTGACACACATACTGATGCTGAATGAGCTACCTGTGGAAAGGGACCAGGTAACTGGGGAGGAGTGGGCTGGCGGGGGTGGTAAGGCACACCTGGGGGACAGACTCGGGAGGAGAGCTGCTGCATGGCAATCATTTCAGGGCTGTCCATCATGGATTCCCCTCCTTGTGCCCCCCTTAGGGCCTGGGAGGGCCCTCTGAACCGAGGACTTGGTGCTGGAGTTGGAGGTGGCTGCAAGCGATGTCCAGCAGACTTACAGGGTGGCTGCATATACCCCGAGGAAGGAAATCCATGAGGTAGAAAGCTTGACTGTTTAGTCCACTGGTTTGGTGGGATAGGTTGTCTCATCACTTGGCCATCCATCACATGACCAAGGTTATGAGGGTGGTGAGAGGGTCCTGGCCCCAGGTGGGGCTTCTCATCTGGCCCCAAACGTCCAGGGTTTGTAGTACCATGGTTCCCATTCCAAACAGCAGGGTGTACTCGATTTAGATACTTGTATGAATGATAAATGTGACCGGGAGGAATTTCAGAGCTTTCAGGAAAGTCTGGGGGTCGGGCTGGAGTCCCACCATGCCTAGAAGGAATAAATCCTGCCTGGAATGGAGCTGGTGGATACATGTTTCCATCTTGACTGGGACAGTTCATCTGCCCAAGCTGTAAGGATGGGACATGTGACGCCATATTGGAAAGGTCTGGAGCACTGAGCAGGGATCCCCGATGGTTACTAATTCCAACTGGAGCCTGACAACAGAAATGGGAAGAAGAGAAGAATGTGAATTCACAGAACAAAACAAACCTTGACTATCAATTATTGCTGCAGAACCTTCCCAGCTATACGGCTTACCTGTATAGCAAAGGGTGGATGTTGCAAGGGCTCTCCTGGTGGTGCCTCTGGGATTCGAGAGGAGCCATGTAAGTTGGTGGGATCTGATCCTTGAAGAGAGCCAAATGTTCCTGGTGCTGCTGGCCTCTGAAGGCAATGAGTAAAGCAGAAAGGGCGTGAGGGAAGAACAATCAAGGACAACAAGGGGTCCTTAGGGATAAGGAATGCTATTAATGTGCCCCATGGCCAGGAACAGCCTCCAATCTCAAAGCAGCTTCTCTCTCCAAGAAAAAAACTAGTTCTCTTATCATTTCAAAACAAAAGCAAAACAATCACCTTCTGCACCACAATTAGAAAAATTTTAGGCATTCTGGATATAAGTACAGCCTATAATTATTTATACATATTTGAATGGGGTTTCATGAAGCCTGGCGGGCCTCAAATTTGTTGTGTAGCTGAACTACCTCTGTCTCATCTGTCTGTCTGTCCGCGTGCATGCCCCCCCACCCCCACCCCCTACCCCCTTTTTAAAAACTGGGCTTCTCTATGTTAACAGTCCTGCCTCTGCTTCCCGAGTGCTGGGATTAAAGGCCTGTATCACCATCTGGCCTGTCTCCATTTCTTAAGTGCAAACATCACAGCTGTGCAACCACCACACCCACTTTTGTGCTGTGCTGGGGAACAAACACACACGTTTTCATATATGCTACATCCCCAGCTCTTTATAATGAAATTTCAACGTTTAAACATAATATGTAGGTGAGTTTTTTTCTTACCATCTGGTTTAAAGGGGGTGCGTGACTAGGCACCCTACCACAGTGCAGGGGGCGAGAAAAGCCTTCGCCATTTGATGTGCCCACCTCTGGAGGGAGATGTATGGAACTGCTGCTCTGATCATCCCTTGAGGAGGCAGCTCGGCGTGCCGGGGGCAATGATTTTCCCCCATTCTCCACTGGTGGCTGTTTCCTGTTGGACCCTTCTGTGTCTCTGGAGCGCGTCCAAACATGGCTTCCACTACTTCTTCCAGACCGACTCCTTCTTTTTTCCCGTTTTTCATCCTCTTTGATCCAAAATTCTTCATCTGTGTCTCCATCTTCACCAGGAAAATGTTTTGTCATGGCCCGATGGAAACACCGCTCTAAATTGTCAGACATCTTGGTATACTCTAGAAGGAAGACAAGACGACTGACCACTGGGATACATATTTTACTAGACACAAAAGACAACTATTGAAAATAATAAGGAAAGCTACTTCTGGAAAATATTACACTGCAAAGCTACAGATACAATATGAAGATCTGGTTTCTATAAGTATTCTGCTCAAGGCTGTATGGCTGTGACATAAACTGTAGTATGTTATCTCAAATTAGTTAAATTTTAACTCTTTAGGCTAAGTTACTCAAACTAGTATGTAGCACCATTGAATCTGCTTGTTTTATAGGCTGTACTACCATTGAGTTTGCTTGGTTTATAGGCTGTAGCATTTTTGTGTTGATGCATAAATCATTAGAAAGTTCTGCTGTGTGATAACTGGAGAGACAGCCCAGGGGTGTTACTCAGTAGCAGTAGTGCTTGCTGAGCATCCAGGAAACATTAGATTCCATCTCCTATGTAAAACATAATGGCAGAATTCAAGGTGAATTCGATCTTGTCTGTGGTAAAAAAGGCCCAGTACAACAGACACCGGACCTCTCTCCGTCCACAAGGCTGAATGAGAATCCCTGGGATACTGTTTAAGAAACCAGAACCACAAATCCCAATACTGTTGGTGTACATTTTGTCTGTAGTCCTAAGGCAACATAGGAAACCAGCAATGGTGGAACATCTGAGATTAACTGTTGCTCTTACAAAAGGCCTGGGCTTAGTTCCCAGCACCCATGTGGTGGCTGACATTCATAGCACCAGATCTAGAGGATCCAACAGCCTGTTCTGATCTCAGTGGGTATAAGGCACAATAAAACACTCATGTGCACTTCGTTTAAAAATCCAAGGTAAGCTTAGACTACAGCAACTCCATCTCAAAAGAAAAGAGTAAAGTCTGAAAAGCAGGCACGTGTGCAGAGAGCATCTCATCCCACGTAACAGTGCAGAAGACACATGGTCAGCAAAAAAGGCCGTAGCCACCTACCACTACTGTCGCCATTGTACTTTCGGCAATTTCTGAACATGGTCTTCATGTCATTTACAAATTCCTCCTTGGTACAATATAAACCTCCATTTAATTTCTTCTCCATGCTTGAAATATCCATGGGGATCTAAAATGGAACATAAAATACTGTAAGTGGCACAGTGGCTTTAATCCCAGCACTGGAACTCAGGAGGACTGACACAAGTTTGAAGCTAGCCTGTGCTACATAGTGACTTCCAGGCTAGTCTTGGTAACAGACTAAATGAAGCCTTGTCTCAAAACAAGATAAAACCAATGAACTGCATGCCGCCTCCAATCACTTTCTATGATGAAGAGCAATCATGAAATTTTAGGTTTTCAAGAGTCTGGTATAGCTAAAAGTATTGGCATACACTTTTAATCCCACTGTTCAGGAGACAGAAGCAGGCAAATCTTTCTGAGTTTGAGGGCAGTCTGGTCTATGTAGCAAGATCAGCCAAGAAAACACTGGGTCCTGTCATAAAACAAACCTAACAATGCATACACATGCGTGTCTGTCTGTCTCCCTCCCTCCCTCCCTCCCTCCCTGATATTAAGGAGGACAGAAAAGCAAGGGAAAAAAACAGTTCTAGAACCTTGAGTTTGAATAGCTTGTCCTCTCAGGTAGTAGTGTGGCATTATGAGGCTATAGAACATTAGGAGGTTGGGCCTAGTTGGAGGAGTGGATTGTGGATTACTGGGGGGTGGGGAGGGGGTAGGGGAGGCAGTTTTAAAAGTTATACTTCGAGCCACTTCCAGCCCTAAGTTCTGGTTGGCCACCATTAGCTCCTACCACCACAGAACTGACCATTACCATCGGTATTTGGTCAGTATGATGGAAAAATTACTAATATAGAATCCAAGCAAGATGCAAATGCTTAAGTACAATTTAAAAGATACCTTAATAATCTGGTAATAGTTGGGAGCATAAGATTCATCCACAGGTTCCAAGAAGGGCCAGGAATCCTTGTGAGCCTTCACCACATCTAGAACTGGAAACCAAAAAAGAGAATATAACTGACACATTAATATGAAAAGATGTTCATCAAGAACACCAAACCTGAGAATGGTAACTAACCTTTATACATGGCTGTGAAATCGTCATCCAATTCAAAGCTGTGAACCACAAAACACGACATTGGTTTAATTGTGACTGACATTATTCCTTAGCTTTCTTGGTCCAACTACAGATTGAACAGTGCTTTATACCTTCCTTAAGCAAGTCCAAATACTCACTGGAAACATAAGGATGGTAGATGGTGAACTTTGAAAAAGGACTATCATATTCCCTACAACGAATTCCATCTACAATGAAAGACTGGCTAAAATGATCTAGAACTTTATTATGACTTTGTAACTATTAACATATAAAATATTAACCATATTTGTTTATTTTTATGAAAATAGGGTATTATTATATAGTTGTCAGGAAATACAATATCTAGACCAGGCTGTCCTGGAACTTTATTTATTTATTATTATTTATTATTATTATTAATTATTATTTGCCTCTGTTTGTTATTATTTGCCTTTGTTTATTATTTTTTATTATTTGCCTTTGTTTATCCAGTGGTGAGATTAAGGGCATGCACTTTTTTTTTGAACCTTGTCTTCCATTGCCATGGTTCTATTCTGGCATACCTTCATGACTAGCTGGTATTATGTGCAACTATTTTAAAAAGTAAAACACTTCCTGAACATGATGGTCCTTTTGTAATGCCAGCACTGAAGAAGCTGAGGGAACAAAATGGCAAGCTCTGGTCTTAAAACATAGGTCTGAGCTGGAGCTTAGTGCTAGAGCACTGCCAACACGAATACTTAAAGTGTTAGGGATTCAACACCTAGCACTGCCAAACAAGCAAATATAAAATATTCTATATGTGCCGAAGGAAAAAGTTCCCATTAATAATTCTGGTGGCATTGAAATGTAGGGGTAATAAGAACCCATCTTTTCCTGTGCCAGTAGATTTTAAGACTGGAAAGGAGGGAAGTGATTCACTTAAAGAGTATGTATGTACACACAGCATTTGAGTCAGATCTGGTTTTAAGGCCTACCACTAACACTTGCTATGCTTTCTTACCATTAAAATGTAGAAGCCACTGCCTTCCAAACAGGCCTTTCTGTTACGAGGATTAAATGAGATATAATTTTTAAAAAAGATTTATTAATGAGTACATGGTTGCTGCCACATACCACAAGAGGTCATCATATCACGTTACAGATGGCTGTAAGCCACCAAGTGGATGCTAGAAACTGAACTCAGGACCTCTGGAAGAGCAGTAAGTGCTCTTAACCACTGAGCCATCTCTCCACCCCGAGACATGTAACTTTTTAAAACTTAGAATTTTATTTTTGACAATGTGTATGTGTCAGATCCCCCTAAAGCTAAAGGTACTTGTGAGTTGCCACCTGAGTATTGGAAATCAAACTCCAGTGACTCGAAAGTGTTAACTGCTGGGCGTTTTGATTTTTCAAGACAGAGTTTCTCTGCATATTTCTGGCTGTCCTAGAACTAGCTCTATAGACCAGAGCTGACCTCAAACACACAGATATCCATGTGACCCTTGCCTGGTTTGAGAGATGCTTTTTATAAAATATGCTTCTTTTTTGTTTCTTGAGGCAGGGTTTCTCTGTGTAGCGCTGGCTGTCCTGTAGAACAAGCTGGCCTGAACTCAGAAATATGCCTGCCTCTGCCTCCCAAGTGCTGGGATTAAAGGAGTGCACCACCACTGCCTGGCCAAAATATGCTTTTTAATTTCATGTATGTGTACTCCTGAGTCATCATGGTCCATGTGTCAGAGGATAATTTGCAATGGTCAGTCCTCTCCCTACAGGATATCTGTAGGTTCCAGGGATACAAGTCAGATCATCCGGCTCTGCAGCAAGTGCTTGCAGAGATAAGTGCTCAAGGTAGCCAGCTGCTATTACTAAATACTCACAGGTCCTTGGTCTTCTTCCCTTCCCTCATAGGAGAATTCAGGTCCAAATGGGAAAGTTCTGGGGGTAGTTCCTTGCCTTGTGCCAATAGCCATGCTCGTTCTTCCCTGAGCTTTCTCCTCTTAGCTCTATCTATAATAAATACACAAACATAATACAAGTAAGAATCTGTGCTTGCTGCTCCTGGGACTTCTGCAAGCACATCATCAGTTATGCGCCAAGCAACTTCATTCACTTTATTCAAGTACCACATCAGACAGAATTTGTGTCACTTTAACCATGAAACTCTTGCTTTTTTTTCGGGGGGAGGGGGATTGGTGAGGTGGGAGACAGACAGGACTTCATGTACCCCAGGTTAGCCTCAACCTTATTGGAGGTTGTCCTATGGAGGAAGTCCTGGGCAGGAAGCACCACGTAACCTGGGAGTGGTGCCCCTATCTGTAATTTAGCACTTGAGAGGTAGAGACATGAAGCTGTTCAAAATGAGTTCAATGTCAGTCTGAGATACATAAAACCCTGTCCAAAAGACCACCAAACCAACCAACCAACCAACACCAAACATTTCCTAAGCACCTATGAAAGTAGCTGCCAACATCTTTAATTCTATATAAAATGTATAGGACATAGCAGAAATCCAAATAAAAAGCAGGGTATTAAAAAGGACAAATACAATTGGCTTTGGACAGAATTTAAAGAGCAAGACTGAATGAATTCAGATGAGGAAACATGACAGAATACAATTTACAAGACATTTAAACAGAAATGGCCAGAACAGCCGAGATGAAGGATAATAGCCTTATGTTCTCACCCTTGAACTGTGACATACCTTCCACTGCCTTCACCTTTTCCTCCATTTCCCGCTTTCTCTCCTCCTTTAACATCTGCTCTTGCTCCTTCTTCTGCACTGCAAGAAGGAGCTGTCGTTCCTCCTCCTCCTCCTTGCGCTTCTGTTTTTCTATCTTGGTGAGCATGGGAGTTTCCTGGAAGGGCCAAAAGTGCATGGAAGTTAATAGACAGCAATTGCAAGGCTTCTTCACCGGGTTAAGAGCTAGTTTACAGATTCTAACATATACTAGTAGACAGAGAATTTATACCTCATATACAGGCTGATTTTATTATCTGTGAAATGTGTGCAACAAAGTACAAAAATACACACATATGAAAACATAATGGGAGACACATACCAGAACCATTAGCACTGAGGAGCTACCAAAGACTCTTTTCAAAAAACCAAAACAAGATGGACATACTGGTGTATGCCTTTAACCCTAGCACTTGGGAGACACAAGTTAAGGGCAGCCAAGGCTACACAATGAGACCATGTCTCAAACCAAAATGGGCTGGAAAGAGATGGTTCACTGGTTAAGAGAACCTGCTGCCCTTGCAACATCTATATGGATGGCAGCTTAAAGACACACACACAGAGGCAATCGATCAATCAATCAATCAATCCCCCACCCCGATGGAGCTGTGGTTTTATGTTTTTATTTTTTTGAGACAAGGTCTCTATGAAGTCTAGGCTGGCCTCAATTTCACAGAGCCCTGTCAGTGGAATTAAGGTGTGTGCTGCCTTGGGGGTGGGGCTATCAGGGAAGAGTCTCTTATCAGGTGGTCTGAAACTTTCTTTGGAAGGAGTCCTGGACCTCAATTTAATGACCCATCTCAGTTTTGTCCTGCCAAACCCCAATACCCCCTAAGAGGGTTCTACAGGTTGTCCAGGAACTTGCTCTTCACATCAGACTGTACTTGAACTCAGAGATCTACCTGCCGCTGCCCCCTGCCGCTTGAGTGCTGGGAGGAAAGGCATGTGCCACTATGTCTTGAGGTATATGTATATATGTGTATGCCAGAGATGCCGTCTACTTGCTTTGGGCTAGGGTTTCTCATGTTTTGGAGCTCACCAGCAGCTAACTAGATTGGCTGTCCAGGGATCCCCAGAAATCCTCCTATTCTCACTTGCCCAATGCTGGAATGGTGGTACACACCACTATGCTCAGCAATTTTGTGTCAAGGATTAAAGAGAAGCCCTCCCATTTATGAGGTAAACATTTTACTGACTGAACAAACTCTCCAGCTTCTGTACCTCCGTTGATGTCTCTGGCCCAAGCTGACCTCAAACTAACTTTTAGTTCAAGTATAACCTAATTGGGAACATGAAGCTTGTTTTTCTACAGTCAATTCTCTCAAGATTTAGACTGTGGAAACTGTACAAGTGGGCTTTGTCCAGAGGGCAAAGATGAATGCAGATGGCTGGCTAGACAAGTTAACATTTAACACTCGGAACTGTTTTTGATTCTTTTTTTTAAAATTTATTTCCTCTTTTGTGGCTCTTGAAACCAGTTAAAGATTTATATTTATTTTTTCTCATGTGTGCTATGTCTATGTGAGTGAATGCATGTGTACAAGAGTGCCCTAAGAAGAGAGTATTGGATGTTCCAAAGCTGGCATTCCCCACATAGGTGCTAGGAAGTTCACTGGGACCTCACAGCAGAGCAGGAAGCACTCTAACTACTGTGCCATCTCTTTAACTCCCTTGGAAAAAAAAATTAGATTCACAATTGATTCAGAATTCAGATGTGATTTTTGTCTGGGAATTGAGTGGACTTTTCAAAGGCTGTCTTATTAATTTTGTTTGAGCGAGTCTCACAGTCAGCCTTGCCCAGAACTTGCCCTGGTCCTTCTGCTACCACTTCCCAAGTGTTAGGTTAAGAGGCCTGTCACCACCCTTGGGATGATGTCAACCAATTATTTATCTATTTATTTATTATGTGTGTGATGGCACAACTGTACCATAGTGTGGATGTGAAACTTGAGAAGTTGATTCTCTCCTTCTACCACATGGGTCCGAGAGACTGAAATTCTCTTACTAGGCTCCATGGCAAGTGCCTTTACTCAACAGAACATCTTGCTACTTCAATGTCATTCTACAATTTAAATTCTCTTAACTTTACTTCAAGGCCAACTGGGCCACACAAGATCTGACCTCATAAAGACAAGGTCAAACCCAGATAACGTGTACTTTCTCTTCCCAAGAAAAGAGTTCACAAGTTAGAGATCTGATTCACATAACACTGTACTGATAGAGCCTCAGCAGAAGAAACAAAGTGCTTTAGAATTTCAAAACAACAATTTGTCTAATGATAACTGGCAAGGACAAGTCCTTCAATATTGAATTTCTGGTCACTGCCTACCGTCACTGTCCATGGGTATGCTTGTTAGTTTTTGTTAACTTGACATATAAGCTAGTCATTTGGGATCGCCTCTATTCCACTGCCCGTAGGCAAGTCTACGGGGCATTTTATTGATTACTAATTGATGTAGGAGGGACCACCTACATCAATACAAGGGCAGTGCTACCCCCTGGGATGGTGGTCCTGCATTGTATAAGAAAACAAGCTGAGTGAGCCACAAGGAACAAGTCAGTAAGGAGCACTCTTCCATGGCCTCTACTTCAGTTCCTGCCTAGACTTCCTGCCCTGACTTCCTAGATAATGGATTACAGAGTGTAAGATACAATGCCCTTGCTTTTCCAATGCTTTTGGTCATGCTGTTTATCCCAATAATAGAAAGCAAACTGCCGGGGCTGGTTATATTTAGTTCCAGAACAACCAGAGCTTCATAATGAGATCCTATCTCATAAAAAAAAAAAAGTTTCTGCTACAAAAACTATAGTGGCCAGTGTGCAAATGCCTTATAGGCAAGAAAAAGACCTATTAGAATCATGAAGGCATTGTAATAAGATGCTAATAAGGAGCCACTGCGAAATCCTTCAAGGGATTATTAGTAAACTTTAGTTGAAGCAGTGCCCAAGCTCTGTATCCCAACGCATGGGTGTAGCTTCACTCTCACCCCCAGGAGCACGCAGAGACCACACCATCATAAACTGTTCTCTAGGCACCCAGAAGGGTCCACGAAACTAACAAACACCTCGCTCGGCAGGCAGCCCTAATCCCCAGATGTCTCTGCACTGATATTTTCCGCAGAAGTCACAATTAGAAGATTCAGGAAGGAGGAGGCAAGCCAGGTGTGGCAGAATTGTTAACTAGAACATACCTAAGGTTTTAACCTTATACATGAAGGTTTTCATGGAGGCACAGGTGCTGATCTGCACCTCCTAACACTGAGGTGATTAAGTTGTGACTCTCAGCAAGCCTAGCCCACATAAGCAATACGTTGTTCTTAAAATACCAAAGCCCAGTTGTAAAAACTCAAGAATGCCTCTCCATTACTAAGTGAGGAGAAGAAATGGTTGAGAAGATTTCACTCCAGGTTGATCTTGAGTTTCTGATCCTCTTGAACTTCCTTTCTGCGGCAGTGGGAATATTCTACTATATTTTCCCTAAATAAAAACTTCCAAAGAGCACAATGTTTCATGTTGGCACTGAATGAAAATGCCAAAGGGGGGGGTGGGCTGGTGAGATGGCTCAGTGGGTTAAGAGCACCCAACTGCTCTTCCAAAGGTCCTGAGTTCAAATCCCAGCAACCACATGGTGGCTCACAACCATCTGTAACGAGATCTGACTCCCTCTTCTGGAGTGTCTGAAGACAGCTACAGTGTACTTACATAGAATAAATAAATAAATTGAAAAAAACAAAAATACAGGCTCAAGGCTAAAGAGAATGCCCCAAACTCACAAGGGAGCACATGGCATGGTGACAAAGCAAAACAACTGACCTGATGTAAAGCTTTGTGTGACCACTCGCCAGACTACAAATGCAATGGAGGACAGTGTCAGAAGGAGATAAACATTTGGAAAGGGAGAAAGCTAGCCAGGTTTTTCGAAGACAAAGCAGGCTAAAAGTCTAGGCACAGATGCAGAGGCCCGCTGCATCTGTCCACTTGCCTGAGCAGAGACAACCTTTCACTTCACTCTCCACTTCCCCTTGTCATACGTCCATGGTCACCAGCAAGCTCAGTGAATAAAAATATAAATTTGTCATTTCCCAAAGCAGGACACTAGTTCAAACCACGAGTACATAATGTGAACACAGTCAAAACTTCAAACAAACCTGGCTTTTAGGTACTCTTTGAAAGAACCTTTAGAAGTATTTATCTAGTTCTTGCCTCAGTGTTTGTGCCACCTAATACTGTACCCTAGATTCCCACCTGATGGAGTCTCTCCTGTGACAGAACACAAACTCCCTCCTGCTCTGTTCGGCTCAATAGTGATTAACTAGACTCCTGGGCAAGAGCTGCTCTCTAAATCAGCTGATTTTACCTTAGCCAGCTGCACATAAGCACCTCGTTTTTCTTTCCTACTTCATTAGGAGAGCCAGGTCAACTTTTTTCCACCATATATCACAACATAGCTCATCATGCCATCCACATAAGCACGCTGCTCTTTGACCATACTATTCCACTTTCTGCCTCAGAGCATTTGTTTACATAGCTCCTGTTGTATGGAAGACCTCAGGCTGTAATCCCACACCACTGCCCACCATTCACCATCAGAATCCCAGACACCCCACATGCTAAGGCCAAGCATCTCTGTCTGCCTACATCCCTCTTTCTTTGCCTGGCCTCAATGTTTCCCCTCTTTGCATTCACAAACTTCTTGTAACTATAAAACTTATTACTCACCTCTACTTTAGATTAAATGTATGTTTGTCACCCAAGAACACTGTTAGGATAAAAAGGAATGCACCCCAATCTCCCATTTTCTAACTCCCATTTTCACAAAAAGAGTATACATATAATAATCAACAGATACTTGAGAGTTAGAATTTTTGTTTTGTTTTGTTTTTTGTTTTTTTTCGAGACAGGGTTTCTCTGTAGAGCCCTGGCTGTCCTGGAACTTTTGTAGACCAGGCTGGCCTTGAACTCAGAAATCCACCTGCCTCTGCCTCCCAAGTGCTAGGATTAAAGGCGTGCGCCACCACCGCCCAGCTTAGAATTTTTTTTTAAAACAGGGCAAGGAATAAATAGGAATAAAAGCATGTGAAATGAGATGGAACTATCCTTTCAAATAAACCTCTATACTCTCAAACACACTCACCTCTAGCTTGATGGATTTGATGGACAGGTGGTCAGACATAAACCTATGTTGCTCTGGCTTTGTGCGCTGTGGACGTTTTCCCTAAGTTAGAAGTGAGGAAAAGAAAGGAAAAGAGAGATTAGGGTGTTCTCAGCTACCGCTGCTACAACTTCAACCAGCAGAATGGCCACTGAGGCACACCGTAACCAATTTACCAAGGAGAGGGGCAAAGCTGTCTATCTTTTAGGATGATAAGGGAAAACAACTATTCAGGTGGGTAAGGCACCAACCTAGTGCATTTGCTTAACAAGTAACAACTCAAAAGCCATGACAACCAACCATTTCCTATAAAAATCTTCACCACAAACAAAAGAAGTCCCAACTTTGGGAAAACTTTATTTGACTAGATGTGGGAGGCTAAGGGAAGAGGATTCCAAGTCTCAATCCAGCCTTGGAACGTTGTAGGGCAATGTCTCAATATGTACCCACACAAGGTCAAGAACCAAACACACCCACCTCAACAATTACCCTCACTGAGTCAAGAAAAGCCTCTCTTCAAATGACAAAGCAACCATTGTTTATTACCACTTTCACCTGAGGGAGGCATCAGGCGCACCTGGCTCAGAGGCTATAAACAACTGCTATCAAGTCTTACTATTTGAGTTTGATCCTTGAATACTACATAGTGCACTCTGATTGACTGACTGACAGACAGACAGACTGACACACACACACACACACACACACACGATATAAACTCAACATATCACTGTTTATAAAGGAAGTCTTGCTAATTTATCATGCAAATATCACAAGAAGCCAATACTAATTTCACTCCAACTTTTTTACATGGAAGAAAGATGCTATTCTTGATACAAGGGTGATCATTTCGTGCATGCATTCCTATCAGCTCATCACCCCATGAGCAGAAATCTGACTACCTCTGCACTTCAAATGCTAGGAATGCTGGGATAAAATCTGTATCCACCATGCCCATCTTCTATCAGCGTTTGTAGAGACAACGTATATACATTCAATTATTAAGTTCCCGATGCTGATAAGCCACCATTCACCACTTTCAGTAGTCTGCCTCCTTTTTTTTTAAGTGAACATGTGTCAAATGTTATACTGAACTAAATAAAAACAAAGCAAAACATAAAACAGCAAAAAAGAAAAAAAAAAAAAGATGGGTGACAAACAGGCCTTAAGAGAAACTGATTCATTTTGGTCAATGTCAGGATAAATCCCTGGATAATCTCTACATTGTAGATTATAAATATTGACAGTTGCTGGTTTTTGCTGGGCAAAAATAATTTATAGCTCTAAAATGACTCAGTAGGTTAACATGTAAATGCACTAATCTTTGGAATATAATTAAAAATAAGTAAGTTTGAATTTTCCTGTTCTCCAAAGTAATCTTTGAGTATCATGAGGTGATCTCACCATTTGCTTTTATTGACAATCTGATTATGTTTGTGCAAAATTCTATTATACCATAATGTTTATTCAGCAAAAGTTGAGGAGTAAGAATAATTTAGTCTACATTAGATGCTTCAGGAAGATGTTACATATCATCAGTGTACTAAAGAATATACCTATGGGGCTGGAATAATGAATATTCTCAGAGCATTTGTATGATGTAGTATGGGTTTATAACTGTATAGTTTACTTATCATTACAATACCTCGCAGCCCTGACATAATAGGAAGAATACATTACTAGAAATGAGGTCAACAGACACTACATAAATACACTAGAGTTGATATATGTACAAACTTTTATTCTTTCATTCCTTCTTTTTTTTCAATTATTTTATTAGATATTTTCTTCATTTACATTTCAAATGCTATCCCGCATGTCCCCTATACCCTCCCCTCTCATTCCTTCTTAAACTAGCTTTAAACTATCATAAACAATGGAAGGAAGGAATGGGGTCTTTTGTTTAATCCTCATAAAAGCTTCTGTGTAAAAATAGTAGTTTACCTTGCTAATCAGAAAACTGAAATTGCAATTTAGAGATAACACACAGGGTCACCAGAGTACAGCAGCTAACCAACACCTGAATATCCAGCCAGTTCTTTCACAATTACTTCAGGATCACCATTCAGGCTGTCCTGTCTTTCTTTACACAGTGGTTAGGTGTAAATTTAATTACTATTTGTATCATGTTCTTTTGTACTCTTTCAATTTTCAAATCTGACAGATACCATTTACTTATTTTTTTAAACTAGGATAGGATATGGTAAATAAATAGACAGCTCAAGCAAATAAATGGGAAAGTTTTCTGTGACCTATTCTTAAACCACCTCTTAAACTTTCATCTGGTCTTCAAGTTTTGATTTGTTTTCAGTAAAAGTAATCTCTTAGATTCACATAAAAGTCAAAAACACTGTTAAGCCCCATTTAATTGTTTCCTTTACCCCAATTTCATAGGCAAAATTTCAAGACTATCTGTTTTCATGTGGGAGGGCTGGAGCAGGTTTATGACAGGGTTTCAACGATAGCGCTCTGGCTGGCATGATCTTGCTCTGCAGACCAAGTTTTCTACGAAACTTTTGACAGATCCTCTGTCACCCAAGGGTTAGAATTAGTTGTGCTCCCCAGCTTCATTTATTTAAATTATTACTGTGTGTGAGGTTGTGAATATACACAGGATGACTTTTAAGAGTTTATTTTTGCTTTCCACAGTAAGTTTCAGGATGTGAATTCTGGTTACAATCTCGGCCCAACGGTTTACAGTTTTTTAAATTACATCTTATTACTTATTGTGCTTGCATGTGTGTATGTGTTTGTGTGTATGCACATGCAGGCTTAGTGGTATATAACTTTAATCCCAGCAAAGGGTCAGTCAGAGATACATAGCAAGACCATCAAAACAAACCCACCCAAAACAGAGGCTAGAGGCGGTTCATCACCTAAGAGCACTGGCTAGCCGGGCGTGGTGGCGCAGGCCTTTAATCCCAGCACTCGGGAGGCAGAGGCAGGCGGATTTCTGAGTTCGAGGCCAGCCTGGTCTACAAAGTGAGTTCCAGGACAGCCAGGACTATACAGAGAAACCCTGTCTCGAAAAAACAAAAAACAAAAACAAAAAAAAAAGACCACTGGCTAATCTAATCACTCTATGAGGTGACCCAGGTCCAATTCCTAACATTTTTTGATGGCTTTAACCACCAGCAACTCCAGTTGCAATGAATCCAACTGCCTTGGGCTTTGAACACAGGGCACACAGGCAAAAATGCATAAAAAGAAAAAAAGACTTAAAAAAAAAAAAAATCAAAAAGCTGTGAACATCTATCACATAATGAGGCTGGGGGCTCACCTGACATGCCACCCTCTTTCAGCCATTACGATTGTGCCGCAGAGTATACAAGACCTTGGAGTGTGTCTATGTGTTTGTATTTGTACAGGTTCGAATATGTAGAAGATCTGGTAATGTAGGTCTTGCACTATGAGTTCTTTTGCTGCTGTTTATTAACAGGGCCTTCCATATGGCTAGGCAACACTGGGGTACCGTCTTCTCATACTCATATATTCTCATTCCCCTCCCTGTTTGGATACCAAGCCCAGAGCAGACAAGAACTACATGCAATGGAGGAAAGCCAGCAGTGGGAGAGGCAGTCCTCACCAGGGAAGAACATACCAACTGGAGCACTTCATTTATTTAGAAATGCTAATAAAAAAATAGAGACCATGAAGAGCATAGGGATATATGGTAGAATTTGGAAAGAGAAAGGGGAAGGGAAGATGCTATAATAATTATAATCTCAAAAGAGACATGTTCTACCATGCCTGGCCAACCCAGTAAAAACTTTAAAGAAATATTTATTGTTTAACTTTACTGGCTTCATAATATTTAAAATATTACAGTATGCTGAATATAATCCAAGTGCTAAATGCCAAGTACAGCAAAAACTACTATATAGAATAACATCTCTGTAACTCATGTCTTTGAGAGGCTTCTAATACACTGATTCAGGTCTAAAAACAGTAGCTGCCTACTCTTTTCTCCTTCACAAGGTCTCATTATGTAGCCCAGGTTCAGGTTCGCTTCAAACTCTCAACAGTCTTTCTGCCTTGGATTCCCAATGCTGGAATTACAGATAGAACCCAGTACACTAGGTTTGTCATACTATTTACATAGATTATGCTGGGAACTGGTTCAGACTAATGATTTTCAACTCCTTCGGGTATAAATTTAGGCTTTTCTTCTAAGAATAGATAGTTTTTCATATATAAGAATTTGAAAATACATGTTTCCTAACAGTTTTAAGATCCCCCGCCCCAATACACTAAGTAGAACTCTAAGACTTCTGATAAAATTCCTGGTACGATAAATGGGGTTATCTATCTTCAGTGGTTTTTAAAATTTTGACCACATCAGACACCTGGATATGTTGTGAACAATTTGGTGGGTGGGAATGTGTTCTCTGATGATGGATCCAGTCATCCAGCACCTGCAGGAAATCTTACTTAACATACATTTTAATCACATTCACAGTTTTCCACGCAAACATTCTACACCTTTGCAGTTTACATTCTTTTTTTGGTAGAGGCTTTGGATGCAGCTCAGTGAGGAGAGCACTTGCCTGGCACACTTAATACGGCCCTAGAACCAAAACAAACTTGTTGCTGTTATATTGAAAATAGCAATATTAACATTATAGTCCAGGTTTAGCCTTGACTTGATGGACTAAAATGTAATTTTTATTCGGTGTGGAGGTAGCTCTCACATGCTAGTATAAACAAGCAGACATGGGAATCAAAGTCTAAGCACCAAGGAGAAGTGAACACTTTTATGTATGTGAGTACACTGTAGCTGTACAGATGGTTGTGAGCCATCGTGTGGTCAGTCCCACTTCTAAGAAGCTTTTTGCAACTGATAGCTGGGGGGACAGGGGCACGCCAGAGGGGGTGGGCCTGTTTTCTCCAATCCGTGTCACAATCAGTCCCTACCTGAAGAGCCATAGGCAGCTAACGGTTGATGGAAGAAGAGTCATAATCATCAGTGGTACAGACAGTGATAAACTGCTGTTGCTCAATTACATAAACCTCTATCCAATGAAGGAACTTTTATGCAGTGAGTCATAAACAAACAAACAAACACAAAAAAACACAAAAAAAGATAGAAACATAAGAGAGAATGACCTACAAGAGGGATATTACCAATGTATATTATAAATAAATAAAAATACAAAGGAATAAATCATTGAACGCCAAGACTCAAGTGTCACCAGATGGAGCTCTAAGTGGGGCTTAACAAAATGTGTGTGTGTGGTGGTGGTGGTGGTGGTGGTGGTGGTGAATTGACCCAGACAGAGATAGAATGCACATGAGTGTAAGTACGAGCCTAGAGCTTGAACTACAAATAGTTGTGAGTCACCTAACATGGGTGCTGGGAACTGAACTGAATTTGGGTTCTCTGCAAATGCAACACGAATGCACTTCTAACCCCCGAGCCACAATTTTGAACAACATCCAAAACAGGAAAAGGGGGGCAAAAAGTTATTTGTTTGAAAATGCCGTGTATGGGGTATATGTAGACGGATATATGTAAAGTTTATGCTCAAGTCAGAGAAACTACTAACAGCTTGGGTGTAGTCAGGTAAGGAACTGGCACAGATCTATAAGGCCGAATGTTCAAAGACTGACATTGTGAGGGAGAAATAGGTTAATGCCTAAAATGATCATTTTTCTTGGGGTATGGGGGAGAGCAAACTTGGGCCAGGTTTCTAGTAAAAGTAATAGGAAAACAAGAAAGCTGGTACCAGTTTACAAAAAGCAAAGATTGCAGGTATTGGCCATGGATTTGCAGAGCTAAGGGAAACATCATAAATGACACCAGGATACGGAAAGCGGGTCCACACAGCTCCTACATTAACACTCAGTCCTATCAGGAAGGAACAGTGTGGGCCCAAGCAGCAGGCAGGACCTACCTTCTGGGCAATCATGTTGCAGATCTCAGGCAGGAAGTCCTCGCTAAGGAGCTTGTAGAGCTGCCGCTCTCGGAGAGAGGTCCGCTCTCGGAAGCTCTCCGTGACCCGTCTCCATTCTTCTTCTGTTTGACACAGGAGCCACCAAGTACCTTGGCCTGGCCCTCGGGATCCTACAGAAAGATGGATGGATTCACTATAATAGAACCTACACTAGATTTTGTGTTCCTATTACCCTGGGTCATGACTCAAACAAAGGAATCATAAAAAAGAAGCTGCTCTCGAAAAGAACAAAGGAATCATAAAAAAGGAGCTGCTCTCGAAGAGCCAAAAAAAAAAAAAAAGGAGCTGCTGATCTTCTCAAGTCTGATAGTTTACTCTTTCTTTTAGAATAGGACCTCAATACGTTGCCTGTGAAAGTGTTGAACTCCAGAGACTAAGTAACCCTCCCACCTCAGCCCGGAAAGCATTGGGATTACAAGCATTTTACCCAGTGTCTAGACAATAATACATACTTGGGGGGGGGGGGTGGTCTCATTATAGACTAGACTGTCCTTCAACACTCCTACCTCTGCCTCCAAAGTGCTGTGATTATTACACTTTTGGTTTTGCTATTAGTATCATTGTTTGTAACTAGACAAATGCCTAGCAAAAACAAACAAGGAAAAAACCCAAAAGAACAACAACAAAACCCCTCTTATCGTGACTTAAAGAAAAATTTAACATTCCAGAAATGGTTAAAAATATATATTTTTCTAGAAAAATGGTTTTGAAACTGAGATTGTAGAAATGTGTGCCTTATCTCTTTTAGGATACTACAAATTGGCTATTTCCTTCCAAATATAAAGCTTTTGGATACGGAATTAAGATCTAATAAAGAGGTAAGGTGTGGCATATTCCTTTAATACCAACTCTTGGAAGGCAAAGGCAGGTGTCAAGCTGGTCTACAGAGTCAATTCCAAGAAAGCCAGGGCTTCATACAGAGAAACCTTGACTCAAAAAACTAAAATCTAATAATGCATTTATGGGTGTATGTGCATACGGACATGCATGCATTCAATCCTTTCCAGGTCACTAACTGCTTGCCTACACAAATGCGGCAGGTGACAGAACAGAACTAGTTCTCATCTTAAGTGTCTGAGATGGATGGCAGGGGAAAGGATGAAATAGGGAGCAACAAGCTGGAGGCAGCTGGAATCATCCTAATATACTGTATGACTGTAATATATGTGTGAATTGTGCTGAGAGACAGCAACAAAAATCACCATTACCATTTCTTGTCTGTGGGTCAGATGTCAAGGAGTTTTCTTCCTGTTTTTCACTGAAAAACAAGAAAAAGAGAAAATAATTAAAACACTCACATGCCCAAACTGTTTCGTCTTTCTTGCAGGTATGGATCCAGTAAACATAATGGTGGCTAGGGCTGGGGTCTGTCAGAGTTCAAAGTTAGGAAGAATAATTCTAAAGAGAAATAAAACACGCTTGCTACAGAAAAGGGGAGGTTCTGGTAGCACCACAATGAAGAGGGAAATGATAGTTACAATTCTGGTGCTCTCTCTCTCTCTGTGATTCTGGGCTACACTAGAAAGGAAGCTTATAATTACCCTTATCTAAGGAAGATGCTAAGAACATGGACTATGAAATGGAACTGCCTCTGCTCAAGACTATCTCTTGCCAGTAGAGGGTAGTATAAGTCCACGTGTACCAATCCAATGGTTCTACAGCCCCAACAGTAAGGTAGGTGTAAAACAGATTTCTGACTATACAAGAATGTGTGGACTTCTCAGGAAATCCTTAAACAAATGCTCAATATATAGATCACAAGTGACTACAGACATTTTCCAAAAGGAAGGAGGACTAGGCAGTTGCAATCTTCTTAAATTTAATAGATCTTACATACTAGCCATGTGATTTCTAAGAATTCTTCCCTTTACCACCTTCTTGTTACTACAGCCTTGCTATGTAGTTCAGGCTAGTATGGAACTTAGGATCCTCCTGCCTCTGCGGAGGACATCCTTTCCCTCAGTCTCTCCTCCATTTTTGTCCCTGCAGCTCTTTTCCACAGGAACAATTAGCTGGTCTGAGGCAGCTATATATACACAAACAGCAGAGGACTCTCTGGTCTTTCCTCAATGAGAGAAGATGCGCCTAACCCTCGAGAGACTGAGGCCCTAGGGAGTGGGGAGGCCGGGCAGAGGGGTGATGTTGAGGTGTGGGGCAGAAACAACTTCTTGGAAACAAAGTGGAGGAGAAATGGGATGATGAGCAGACCAGGAGGAGGGTAATGACAGGATTGTAGAAAAAAAAAAAAGAAAAAGAAAAAGAAAAGTGAGAGGGGGGGAGAGAAAGAGGGGAGAGGGAGAGAGGGAGGGAAGGAAGGAAGGGAGGGAAGGAGAGAGGGAGGGAAGGAAGGAAGGAAGCAAGGAAGCAAGGAAGCAAGGAAGCAAGCAAGCAAGCAAGCAAGCAAGCAAGCAAGCAAGCATGAGTGAGCCGGGTGTGGTGGCGCACACCTTTAATCACAGCACTCGGGAGGCAGAGGCAGGTGAATCTGAGTTTGAGGCTAGCCTGGACTACAGAGTGAGTTCCAGGACAGCCAGGGCTACACAGAGAAACCCTGTCTTGAAAAACCAAAACAAACAAACAAACAAACAAAAACAAAAAAAAGGGGGAGAAAGGGAGGGAGGGAGAAGAAGGGGAAAAGAAGGGGGGAGGGGGAAAGGGAAAAGGAAGAGCAAGAAAGAACATGGAGAGGTTTGCAAGGGTTTGGAGGGAGGAGGGGGAAGGGGAAAATTATAATCTCAAAAATAAAACACTATTGTTAAAAAGAGAAAGAGAAAGAAAGTGGGCTGGGGAGCTGGAGAGAGCAGCTCAGTGACTTGACAGCATAGGCTCCAAAGAACCTGGGGTTAATTCTCAGCACCCACATAGGATAGCTCACAACTGTCTGTAACACAAGGTCCAGTGGATGCAACTCCCTCACACAGACATACATAAAAGACAAACACTAAATGTACATAAGAATAAGCAGATAAACTAATTTTTAAAAAAGAAAGAAAGCAGGCTGGTCAAGCCCATGAAGGAAGTCAGTAAGCAGCCTCTATGGCACCTGCATCAGCTCCTGCCTTCAGGTTCCTGCACTGTTTTTCTGTCCTGACGTCCCTCAATGAACTGTGCTATGAAAGTGTAAGCCAAATGAGCCCTTCTCTCCCCAATTTGCTTTTTGGTTATGTTGTTTCATCACAACAAGAGAAACGCTAACTCAGATAGCCAGGTAGTCAGGCATGGTGGTGCTGGGGAGGAAGACCATAATCAAGGACACCAACATCAAGTTTTGGCCTCCACATACCCACACATCCACATACTCATACACAAATGGTGACCTCCCTAAAAACTAATGACATATAAAATATTTTATTTTCTTTTTTTTTTTCATTGTAGGAATGTCCATGTTCAAGTACCTTCATTACTACAGTAGAAGAAAGAAGGCTGATAGCGATGGCACACACCTTTCGTCCCAGACCTGAGGAGGCAGAGGCAGGTGCTTCAAGGCCAGCCTGGTCTACAGAACAAGCACCAGGAAGGCCAAGGCCATACACACAGACACTGACTTTTAAAACAAAACTACAAAAAAAACCCAAAAACAAACAAACAAAAAAAACCAGCGAAATCTGTAACCCAGAGCCCTGTATATTCTATCAATTCACTATATCCATAGCCCACAAGCAACCCCAGAACGAATTTGCCCTATTTTCTAATGGTATAACAAATTTTGAAATATACACTAAAAGGAATGTTTATCAAATACTATGGGTCAAGCACAGCCTTCATCTTCTTGTACCGCCCTATACTGTCCTGTGCAGTTTAATCCTCACCAAATGAACAACCATCATCCAAATAAAGTAAGAGGCAGATAACCTGATAAAGGTCATACAAACAAGGCTGCTTGATAATTTCACGTGGACTCTGACTCAGGTCTATGAAAATGGACCAGTGAGATTTCTTACCTGGATATAATCTCCTCCTGTAGTTTTTTTCGTTTTGGAGGCCTTCCTCTTCTTTTGCCTGTTTTTCCAGGAACATTTGAGACATTTTTTTGCCTTTCACTTTCCCTAAGAAACAGTATCATTAAATAGAAATGTTCTGGCATAGTACTAACAACTAATATGATTTCTGTTATTAGTAATTACAGTGTTTTCTGCCAAAAGGATACTAAAATGGATTATGCAAAATAGAAGAAACAGGGAATAGAGTAACTTCTCTTCCATAAGGATTTATGTAGAATCAGAGAAAACTGACATTTACGGTATTAAAAACAACCTAACACCTTCCTAGCACCAAATACTGTTCATAACAGTAAGGAAGTCTCGATAAAACCAGAGCATCCCTCTAGAGGCCACAGGAAGGAGGCCACTGCTTATTTAAGCACTTACAAGGCCTTACTTTGCATCATGTTAAGATTCTGCCATAGGATTATGGACCCTTGAGGCAGATTAATAATCCTAATAGGAGAAAGTACTCAAAGCTACTGTATTAAATAGTCTGTGGAACTATAAAGGTTCTTATCTGGGATTTCTCCATGTTCCAGTCTTGTGGCAGAGGCTATAGAGTAATTCCTTTGTATTTTTAGTAAAAAAAAAAACCTCTTTGTGTGGCAGGCATGCTGATACAATTAATTAGGCCATTGAAAAAAAAAGTGCTGTATGGATCTGATACACTAACTTTCATAGCATTTTTAACAGAGCAGTTATCACAACCCTGACATTAGAGACAGTACCTGCTCAAGGAGAGTTCTCCATTGGACCTTCCTTGTACTGGGTCTTCTTTGTACATTCGTGTCCCATAGAAGTACCAGTAGAGTGCACCTGAATTGTCTTCACCCAGAGGTTCAACTCGGAGACTGTCTGCATCCAGACCCTATGCAAAAGAAGAAAGCCAATTTGGGAAAAAGAGTAACAAAAAACAGGGGGAAAATAAACAGTCAACTCAAAATTTACACTCAGATACATATCGTATTTTAAAATGGCAATGTGCTTTATGCAATTTTCTATCAGGCAGATGAAATTCAGGAAGATCAAAATTGAAAGACCTCTTTGATGAACAAGATGAAGAAATTACATTATGCTCCCCCCTATACCCAGCCACGGCTTCCACAGCTGGCTCACACAAAAAGAGGAATCAAAAGAATTTTGGCTTAGAATTGCTACCTTATGTGTACTCGTGTGAACGGAAGGGCAATAACACTGTGTACAATCAGAACTTTCTTTATTTTTTAAAAAAGATTTATTTATTGTTATATGTAAGTACACTGTAGCTGTCCTCAGACACACCAGAAGAGGGCATCAGATCTCATTAAGGATGGGTATGAACCACCATGTGGTTGCTGGGATTTGAACTCAGGACCTCTCGAAGAGCAGTCAGTTGCTCTTAACCACTGAGCCATCTCACCAGCTCCAATCAGAACTTTCAATACAGTTCTCTCACAGAACAGCCTTATACTCTCAATTCTCCTGCCTCAGCTTCCCAAGTGCTGGTCTTACAGAGGCTGAACAAGCTTGAGCCCCTATCAAATTTCCAATCAGATCAACCAGACAGATCTTCTGAAGGCTTTGCTTCATGTAGTTTTGTACTAAACCTTTGCCATATGTATGTATGTATGTGTGTGTTATGTATATGTTCGGGTGCCCATGGAGGTCAAAGAGGGCATTGAATCTCATGAGATCCAATAACTACAAGCAATTGTGAGCTACCCAATGTAGATGCAAGAGAACTGAAATTGGGTCTTGTGGAAGACCAGTAAGGACTCTGAACCACTGAGCCATCTTTCCAACCAATACAGCACCTAATTTTTTCCAGCTGAGATCCAGCAAAAGAATTCCCAAAGCACTTCAGGGCTGGATCTGTGCTGGTCTTCCCACTGTTACTGCAAGTACTCAGCAGAGACTACACTAAATTATATGACTTTTGTGTTTGTGCACAGATCTCAAATGAGAACTGTTACATTTAGATTAGAAACTACCTCCCACAGTGAGTAGTGGCAACATCTTTATTCCTAGTGCTTGGGAGGCAGGGGAACATGGAGAGTTTAAGAAAAACCCAATCTCAAAACAATAGCCGGGTGTGGTGGCACAGGCCTTTAATCCCTGCACTTGGGAGGCAGAGGCAGGCGGATTTCTGAGTTCCAGGCGAGCCTGGTCTACAGAGTGAGTTCCAAGACAGCCAGGGATACACAGAGAAACCCTGTCTCGAAAACCAAAACCAAAACAAAACAAAACTGACTTCACTATTTGTGAAAGCATTATTCTAACTCCTTTCCCATTACATATATAAAATAGGTAACAATAATATATATTTCTAAAATTGGTAACATCAATAGAGCAAGGAGGACAGAAGAAATGATCACATCTTTCTCCAATGTTTTGTTTTCAAATTGGAATGTGTATAAAAAATATATAGTTTCAAGTCTCTGGAGTTTGTTAATTACAGAAAAAAAATTCACTATTGTTTGTTGTGGGAAATATTAAAAAATGAACTCGCCAACTCTTAGTGGGGCCAGGCCACACACCCGCACTCCTGCTGCCACCAACAACTCTCTAGAGCTAGCCCCTGCGCAAGGTGATCTCACTCGCTCATTCTCTCCGCGCACCAATGTTCCAGCCCTTCGAGGCCACAAGGCTCCCACTGGGCCATCTCTCAGACAGCCCTCCACCCACCACCCACCCCCGAGTTCCTCTCCCTTTCACACAACACCCTACGCACCCCAACCCCCCCCCCCGTTAGCCATCTCAACACCTAATTACCTGGTAGAATGAAGACTCTTAATGCTTAATTAGCCAATCAAATTTATGTATCAATAATAACACAATTTACAAGACACCAATACAATAATTTCAGAGCCAAATACTAATGATAGAGCTTTAACCCAATTATTTTAACCTTTTGATAACACCATTCTGGTCTTTCTTTCCTCCTGAGACTCCTCCGCCTTTCTGTCTCTCTCAACTCAACTCCTCACTCTGCCCCCCTTCTGTCCAATGACAAGCCTCCCACTGCCCTAATGTGATTGGACAGGGAAAATCCTGCAACAGTTGTTTTACATGAAGACCTACAAGGACCTACAAATAGGTTCTCCTATTTAAGCCAGGGCTCAGGAAATGAAAAGGAACAAATTTTAAAGCCATATCCCAGCATGGCTGGCATTCCTTTGGCCACGCAGATGTGGCTATGTATGTAGGTCATTACTGATTACTAGCATGAAGACTACTGAGAACAAGCTAACCTCTTACTTCTCAATAATTTCAGTTTTCACACTCAAAATGCTGGCATTTTACTCTCTAGAAAAAGAGGTTGCTAGACAGGTACCTTAAGAAGATCAAAGACATCATCTGCATCAAGCCGGTAATCACAGAGGCGATGCAGGATCTCTACTCGAGTACGCAGAGGAAGGTCTTGGAAACTGGCCTCTCTCAGAGGATTGGGCTTTCCTTCTTCAAGCTCCCAACGGTAGTTAATGATATCTTCCAAGTAGCTGTGGAATGTCTGAGGCCTAAATCAAATGGCCCCAAATACATAAATACATTAATATAAAACAGAAGATAGGGAAAGGTTGACAGTTTATAAAAGAACTTGAAACCCTTTCATTGAAAAATTATGTATTATATTATCATTTTATAAAATCCCAAAGATAAGCCTTATCACATTTTTTTCCACATAACTGGTTATATTGCCTTAAGCTACAGGTGGAAAATCCCATCAATGTATAAAATGAACAATATAGGCAGCAGTCTCACCCTCAGTCCATACTATTAAGGAGGCTTATGGAATTCCTAAAAATATGTATGAGCTTTAAAATTGGGGAATGACTTAAAACAGTCCACATATATACAAAACACCTTCACAAAAAGTGTACCTAAATGCACTTACTTATATTTCAGGTTAAGATACAAAAATATAGAAAATATCTTAATGTGTAACTATCCTATAATAATTTTTTAGATTTATCTATATATTTATTTTATATGTATGGGTACTTTGTTTGCATTTGTATCTGCACAAAAAAGATGTCACCAGATAGTTCTGAGCTGCCATGTGGGTGCTGGGATGAATTTGGGGCCTTCAGAAGAACAGGTAAATGTTCTTAACCACTGAGCTATCTCTCCAGCTCCTTAATTTTCTTTAAGAAGTTAATTTTTGCTGGGTGTGGTGGTGCATGCCTTTAATCTCAGTAATTGGGAGGCAGAGGCAGGTATATCTACCTGAATTCAAGGCCAGCCTGGCCTACAGATCAGAAAAGCCAGAGCTATGTATGTAGAGAGACACTGTTTTAACACTCTGCCACAACAAAAGAACAAAAACGACACTGAATGATTGGCGTGGTGGCAGGTTTCATGTAATATAGACTATAGCACATACGTGAAGGTCAAAGAACACCTTGTGGGCCTGGGAATCAAACTTGGGTTGTCAGACTTGGGGACAAGTGCCTCTATCCTGAGCCATCCAGCCAGCCTGTCGTTCTTTCTATGCATCTCCTGTGTGTCTGCCTGGTCTTAGCTCTTGGTTTCATGTGCTCCTCTAGCCACTGTTTTCTACTATCTGGAATAAGGCCTTTGGGGTGCCTAAGACCATCCTGCTACAGATATTTATGACTCGTAACTGTAGCAAGATTCCAGTTATATAAAGTAGCAATGAAATAATTTTATGTTGGGGGGTCACCACAACATGAAGAACTGTATTAAAGGGTCACAATATTAAGAAGGTTGAAATTCACTGTACAAAAAAATTGCATGCTTGATACTGTTCCTTTCTTGTTTTATGAGACTAAGTTTCCCTTGTGGGCTGGCAGGCCTAGAACTGCCTGTTTAGATCAGGCTGGCCTCGAACATTCACCTTCTTCAGTCTTCCAAGTTTTGGACTTAAAAGTGGGTACTACCGCTAACCCCCTGCTTTTTACTCCCTGCCCCCACTAACTGCAGATGAGTTCCCTCACCCCTCAGTGGGGCAGGCTAGAACGCTGGCTCGACTCCTTGCCTAGGCAAAGTTAAGAGCTGACCCCAGTGGCACAGCCTGAGGAGAGCTGAGTTCACTACTTCCCAAACCCACATCTAGGGCTTTGATTTTAGCCCACCTCGACGTCTACACCACCTATGAACTGTGAAAGCTTGTGAAGGAGCTGGTCCTGCAGAACCAAAGCTGTAGGATATCTATTAACACAGGACACTATAACAGGATATCCAAAAGAGTAGCAATGGATCCAGCATTGACAGTGTAGCAGAACCCAGGACTCTAACCTGGCCCTCAATGAAAATTTACAACTGCCTAAACAGTTAAGAGCACCAACTACTCTTCCAAAAGTCCTGAGTTCAAATCTCAGCAACCACATGGTGGCTCACAACCATCTGTAATGAGATCTGACGCCCTCTTCTGGTGTGTCTGAAGACAGCTACAGTGTACTTACTAACTGAAGCTATTTGGGCGAAAGGGTATCCTGTATAACACACTATGGCACACGAAAGCTTTCACAACAAGATGTTTTCTGGTTTATTTTCTTTTGGTGGAGAGGCTTGGCATGCAGGGGTAGATATGGAAAGACATGGAGATAAATGGGATTGGGGTACATAATGTGAAATTCACAAAGAATCAATTAAAAAGTTTAAAAAAAAAAGTGGGTACCATCAAGACTGGCTAAAATTATTTTCTTTAAGATACTAAAAAGAGGCCGGGCAGTGGTTGCACATGCCTTTAATCCCAGCACTTTGGGAGGCAGGTGCAGGTGGATTTCTGAATCTCCAAAGTGAGTTCTAGGACAGTCAGGGCTCTACAGAGAAACCCCATCTCTGGAAAAACCAAATCATAAAAAGACTCAAGCCAGGGGTTGGAGAGATGGCTCAGAAGTTAAGATCACTTGTTGCCGCTGCAGAAGATAAGTTCCCAGCGTTCATGTAGTGGCTCACAGCCATCTATTAACTCTAGTTACAGAGAATATGATGATCTCCCCTGGACTTTTTGTGCACCAGGCATGCGTTTGGTATATATACATACATACATACATACATACATACATACATACATACATACATACAGGCAAATATATCAGAGAAGGAGAGCAGGAGGGGCTAAGAGAGGAACAGAGGAAGGAAGGTAGGCAGACAGACATCAAGCCACAATAAAAGTAACAGATTTGTTGTTGTTGCTGTTCTCTCTCTACATAGCCTTGGCTATCCTGGAACTTGCTATGAAGACCAGGCTTGGCAACTGACAGTGGGACATGGAGCACTAAGTATTGGTTTGGTTTGCTCTGTTTCACTATTCTTTGCTAACAAAACCCATGTATTGGTTAGCCTTACACAGTGTTGGTGACGCCAGAGATAAATCCACCAAAGAATTGCTCATGAGTTTCTTGCAGCAGCTTGAACTACAGCTGCAGGTTGGTGCCTGGTGTCTGCCTGCCTAGAGGACTGGTCTACAACTGTCATATTTGGTGTCTGCTATGGAACTGAACTGCTGCCAAAGATCAAGCTGTTCCTGTTATTGAACAGGTCTACTTCCTCCATATGCTAATAATTTTTCTCTTCCACTACCTCTGCAGAGTGGTGGGCTAGAAGGGTTGGACCCTCATTAAAGGTAGCCTGCAAAAAAAATTTTTGCCCACACTTCTCCTTGTTGCCACAGGAACCGAGCACACACATGTAATACATAAACTCATAGATTCACATGCACAATTTCTCCATGATTTAGATACTTCCAACTGGTAGCACATAACACAAAATATGAATGGATCCACATAAAAACGTGCGCACCAAAATTCAAAACAACACAAAACCTACCCACAAGAAACAGATTGTATGTGATTGTCCATAAACTGAGAGAACTACAATGTATAGCCACACAAGGCATTATTTGATCATAAAAAGAAATGAAGTAAGCCAGGCTTGGGAGCTTGTACGTGCACTTCCCAGAACCCAGATGGCTGAGAGAGGAGGCATATCACCACCTAGGTCAGCACTTTTCAACCCCCTAATGCTGCTGCCATTTAACAAAAGAAAGAAGGAAAAGAAAACATTATAAATGGCAGAAGCCCAAGTCTAAAATAATATCCTATGATTCTACTATTAGGAAGTCCAAGAAGCTGGAAAACTCTTCCGTTAAGAGCCCGTATTGTTCTGCCGGAGGTCTTGAGTTTGATTCCCAGCACCCATATTAG
Source organism: Mus pahari (assembly GCF_900095145.1). NCBI lineage: Eukaryota > Metazoa > Chordata > Mammalia > Rodentia > Muridae > Mus > Mus pahari. Next base: position 136,286,990 of record NC_034591.1, on the reverse strand, counting down.
AGAGCTAATAGCTGTGGCTCCAGCTCTATGGGAACACCTCCAGCCTCTTCAAGCACCTGCACATATGTACGCATACAAACATATAATAACATGATAATCAAGTAGATGAGTGATGCTGAGAGTGAGGATGAGGGAAAACAAAGCGAGGGAAATAGTCCAGTGGCAAGTGTTTGCTGTGCAAGCATCAAGACCTAGTTTTGGATCACTAGCAGCTACATAAAAGCTGTGTGAGGTTTTATATCTGTAAGCTTAGCAACGGGAGAGGAATGAGGTGGCAGCGAGGATCCAAGGACTGCTATTTGGCAATCTGAGTTAGCAAGTTCAAGTTCAGAGAGACTGTCTCAGTAAGTAAAGTCTTTGCTATGCTAGGCACCCCTTTAATTCCAGTGGGATCTCCAAGTTCAAGGCCAGCCTGGTCTACAGAGCAAATTCCAGAATATCCAGGCTACACAGAGACCCTGTCTTGAACCCTCCCCACAAAAGTCTTTACTGTACATACATGAGGACCAGAGTCTGGATTCCCAGCACTGCCACCTATGGCAGCCTATATATCCAGCACATGGGAGGCAGAGAGAAGGGACCAACTGAGCAAGCTGGCTAAAAGATGACATAAATCTGAGTTCTAGGTTCAAATGAGAGAACCTACAGAGGATTAAAAATAATAAAAAAACAGTTCCCCCTTTTTTGGGATAGAATCTTAATTTACTTAACTCACACTCAATATATAAATAAAGATGATCCTGAACTTCTGATACAGGCTTTATCTTCACCTCCCAAGTGTTGGAATTGCAAACCTATTCTGTCATGACCAATCAATGCACTGCTGGAGATAAAGGGCTTTGTATATGCTGGAGAGATAGCTCCCCCAGCACACTCATGTCACACAAATGTCTCCAACCCCAGTCCTAGAGGATCCAGTGTTCTCTTCCTGCCTCCATGCACTGCACACCTGTAGTGCATAGACTTAGATAGAGCCCAAACACCCATACATATTTAAAAAGAATGAAGCTGGTAAAGTCATCCTACTCAACTTGAGGAGATATCTGTCCCCTGCCTGCATAATAAAATATACATTTCAATAATGAGTAAGGACAACTACTGCATCTCATATATAAATACTAATTCTGGCTATCCTAGAAATCACAAAGACCTGCCTCTTGAATGATGGGAGTATACAACACTACAATCAGTCTAAAAATGTGTTTTAATATAAACTCTAAAAAGCTAAATCCACAGCCTCCTTTGTTGTGTGTAGTGTTCATGAATGTTGTAATGGTGTCACCACATTTTCTACACTAAAGGTATCACTTGAACACAGAACCTACCAATTCAGCTAGTCTAGCTAGCCAACTTATGCTGCCTCCCAAGAACTGGGATTAGAGGCAGGTTTGCCCTGAACAGGTCCTAAGGACTGAACTCTAGACCTCTTGTTTGCATGGCAAATGCTTTACATGCTGAACAATCTTGTCAGCCCCTCGAAGAGTTATTTTTTTATAAGACGGAGTATCTATCTTTGTGACACTGAGGTCCCTTATATTGGGGACTGGGAGGGAGGGATGACACATGACATGACAAATAAATGGACACCTTTCATTCATTCAGAAATCCGCCTGCCTTTGCCTCCCAAGTGCTGGGATTAAAGGCGTGCGCCACCAGCGCCCCGCTCATTCTTTCAAATACAAACAATGTAAAAGCAAGATATACATCTGAATAAAATATTCAGTAAAGCTAAACCCAGCAAAGGCTGCAATGACATGCAGCCCCTGGATTATTCCCAGGACTCTAGGAGAAACAGAAAGGTACCTGCTTTGCAAAAGTTTGGCAGCTTCTTCAACTCAAACAGACTTAACATATAACCCACAATTTGCCAAAAGAAATGAAAAAAAAATGCACAAATATTCTCATGCACATGTTCACAGAAACTTTGTTTACAACCATCTTACATTAAAAGCAACACAATGTCAACTTATAAACACTTAAATCTTACTTTATTTTTCTCCACTGAACGCAATTCAACTCTTCACTCCTCTAAAAGGAACCACTTATTGACAATAGTCTACATCAACACAAGCCATTATGCCAGACTATAAGAAGCTGTACACAGTCATCTCACCCTATGAGCGCTCTCTCACACACACAGTAGGGGGAAATTGTGAGAAGGTGTGTCTCTGCACACTCAATTGTTAATTCTGTACAAACAGGGACCTAAATACTGCCAAGGATTCTGGTATTGTCATTTCTATGGCCTATTACTGGGTTTCTCTTTTGTAAATAGTGTTCTTCCTCACCTGCCCAACACCATCTAGAATGTATCAGAGGTTATCTCACTACTGATTTGGCTATAATAAAGAGCTGACAGACAATAGCTGGGTAGGAAGTAGAGGGTGAAACTTATAAAGAGAGGGAGCAAGGAGAGAAAGGGAGTCACTGGGGAGGAAATCAGAGGGAGATTTGCCAGCAGACATGGAGTGAACAGGACTGACCAGAACAGAGCAGAGAGAGAGAGTAGTGGAACACTGCCAGGATTAGTTGTGTTAAGCTAGATAGCTGGCTAGGAGACAGCCCTATATAGAAAGCCTAAGTTTTAAATATTAAAAGCCTCTATGTCACTATATACAGTGGTAAAGTGAAATCAGTGTCAGCCAGATTTTAAGTCTGTATGGAAGTGACCAACTATAAAAAGCTTTCTTTGGGGCTGGAGAGATGGCTCAGCAGTTAAGAGGCTGCTCTTCCAGAGGTCCTGAGTTCAATTCCCAGCAACCACATGGTGACTCATAACCATCTTTAATGTGCATGTGTACATACAGATAGAGTACTCAAATACATAAAATAAATAAATCTTAAAAAAAAAAAAAAAAAAAAACCTTTCTTCGAGGATCTACATTCCTACATGCTGGATCATTTATCATATACAATTGGCTTCAGAGTCAGGTATGTATTCAGTAATGAGGCAGTAGTATCAGAGGAACTGGGTTCAATTTTTCGGCTTAAAACCGCCCAACGGCTTTTTGGTGCACGCACAGGGGGTGGGGGTGGGGGGGTGGGAGGATGTTGACCTCTTCTGGTCTCCACAGATACTGTGTATACACAGACATAGGTTCAGGCAAAACAGCTGTATGTATGTGTGTATAATCTTTTTGTTGGGCATGCCGTTAATCTCAGTACTTGAAAAATAGGCATGCCGGGCGGTGGTGGCACACGCCTTTAGTCCCAGCACTTGGGAGGCAGAGGCAGGTGGATTTCTGAGTACGAGGCCAGCATGGTCTACAAAGTGAGTTCCAGGACAGCCAGGGCTATACAGAGAAACCCTGTCTCGAAAAACCAAAATAAATAAATAAATAAATAAATAAATAAAATTTAAACAAAAAAACAAAAAAAAACCTCTAAAAAAGAAAAAAGAAAAATAGGCAGGCCGATCTAGTCTGCAAAGTGAGTTACAAGATACCCAGGGGTAATCACACAGAGGGTGGTGGGATGTGTGGGTGGGGTGCGTGAGGGTCCACTCTGATGACCCAGCCTACGCAAGATCATTCCCTTACATGGTACTTTGTGAATTCATCTCTGACATTCCTCTTCCCAACTGGTACTTTCTGGATTCTCTTAAATACTATGTTAGTCTTCTTTTTACATTCCCCACATGTGTATCCCATTTTCATTTTGTAGTTTGCCCGACCTTATTTTTGTGCGGTGGCTAGCTGCTGGGAGTGTCTAGGAGGAGCCACTATGGCTGCTTACTCCAATGACAAAGCTGATGGCTAGAGAACCAGAGGCTAATTGAGCATTGCTATCCTAACAGTTCTGCCAAGCTCTCCTACTTGGGAATAGGTTCTATTACACTCGAGGATTTACATGATCATGTGGGCCACCCTCAGAGCCCAACAACCACCCACACAATCCAGTGAAGAACCATTTTCAGTGGGTTTTTTTTCCCCATCTCATACAGAGATCAAATCCAAGGCTTCAACATGCAAGGTGGGTACTCTATCACTGAGCCATACCCTCAGGCTTTAAAACAACACTTATAGTTAGCAATAAACAAATTCCAGAGCAAACCCCCACATACACATCCTGAAGCAGAAGGCTGGACTTGAACTCCTGGACAATTACAGGTGTGACCTGAAAACTTTTGAACTAAAGCTTTATTCTATCAGACGCAAAGGACTTCTAAATAAAACAAATCTAGTTAGACTGAAGAGTCTCACTAAGTCCCACTGTGGTCTCCAGGAAGTTCAGCTTAGATGCATTGATAAAGAACACAAGGGCGAGGGGTGAGGACTGGGCGACTTGGATGTATCCACATTTGATTTGGTGTAATCTCCTCAGTTACAGAAACCAATCTCCAAACATATGGTTCAAGCCTATAATCCAGGATTCAGGAGGCTGAAGCAAAAGGATTGTAGTGAGCCAGGGACCAGGTGGGTGCGCCCTCTCAATTTCTTCCTCTGGGGTAGGAGGGTAGGGGAGATAAAGTACTAGATGGTAACTTAAGTTCTTTGCATAGCTATATTCTAAGTTGCAGTTAAGCAAGCATGGGATGAAAAAACCTTCTAATGCAGAGATATAATCCAGTCAGGTATGAAGGCAGCAATAAAAAATAATGTAGGAAGGTGTCTATTTCCACCAGTGGAAAGCAAGTATTTTCACATCATGTTATATATATGTTACAGGTACCTCAAAGTAAACATGTATACTCATCAACAGCTGAAGACCGTAATGCTAAGAAATCAGAACTGTTGCTACAGTTTGAAATGTAAGGAACACACACTACTGTGTCAGAACAGAGGTGGATCATAGTTGAGTCCTTGATTTAATTCTCAGCACCTCAAAAACTCTGGGCATGGTTATGTACACAAGTAACCTCAGCACTCAAATTCAAAATCATCTTACCCAGCTAGTTGGAGTCCAGCCTGGGCTTTATGTGACTCTGCAAAAGGAACCAAAGCAAGGACTCAATTCAACCTGGCTTGATGTCTAGATTATGGTTTGTTTTTTAAACAACCCGAGAGCTAAGAGTGACTTTTATGTTGTTGAAAATAGAATTTTAAAGTATATTATTTTAAATATATTTTATATTTAATGATTTGTGGTGTTAGATATTAGTTTATGGTAGTAAAGAAAAGACTGAAGTGTCCAGACAAGGCAACTTTATTCTTGATCAAGAGGATGTGCTCTAGAAGAGAGAACACACTTAGACACGAAATACAACTGGATTTTAATCCAAGTGAGATGGTGATTTCTCTGTTGGGGGTTTCCAGAGGCTCAATTCTATACCTCAGGATGACCTTAAGCATAAGAAATCCAAGTCACAGGAATGTGGTGAAACGTGATTTTAATTTGTTAGGCAATATTTTTATTATGTACTAGCAATGCTGTTTTTTTGCTTGTCACAGGAGAGTAGAGCCACTACAACAGCAGGTTAACAACAGCAGGTTAACAGGTTCCCTGTGCAAGAAATAAGTCCAGGATTACTCACGTGATATCTCTTCGCTGATAGCAGCCTTGAAGCAGGCAGGCAATCAGATCACTGATAAACTCCACGTCATCTCTATGAAGAGCTGCCTCTAACTCCTGAGAGATGAAGGAGAGAGAAATAGATCAGATATTATTTAAGTGCACTGTCTGTCCCTCCTCAGCATCTTCAGACTGCAAACAACAGAATGATTAGTGAAAAAGGACTGTCATAGGGCTTGTGAGATGGCTCAGCTACTGCAAATCTTTGGGCTGAAGCGAGCAGGGACTGAGCGAGGGGAGTTGACCAGAGTGAGTGGGGCCAACCAGAGTGAGCAGGTCCTAAAAATTCAGTTCTCAACAACCACATGAAGGCTCACAACCATCTGTACAGCTACAGTGTACTCATATACATAAAGGACTGTCATAAATAACACTGTCCACTGGGCGTGGTGGCGCAGGCACTTGGGAGGCAGAGGCAGGCGGACAACAACAACAACAACACTGCCCTTCTCATGTATACTGTCAGAAGGACAATGAGAGTTTAGCATTCTAATTTATTTCCTTAATTGCTTACTAGCCCCATTCCCTTTTATCTACATTCTTCACACCAAAAGAAATACTTAATATTTCTTTTTATGAACTGATGCTAATTATATAATCAAAGAACTTGATAACAAATATGCCAGTGTGTGCCACCACAAACATATGCATATGTGACCAGGCAGGGGGTTGATGTTGAGATGTCTTTTTCAGTTGCTTCTCCACCTTATTTTATGAAACAAGGTCTCTCACTGAAACTGGAGATTGCCAAACTGAGCCTGGATCCCTGAATCCCCAGCTCGGGGGTTGCAAGCACATCTTCACAACTGACTTTTTTACATGTGTCCTGGATATTCAAACTCAAGTCTTCATACTTGCATAGCAAAGCACTTTAAAGTCACCTCCTTAGCCCCTTGCTCCATGTTTTAATGACAGTGAGGACTATAGAAGCAGCATACTACTGATTATAAATTAGTCTCTGTTTAGTGGACAGTACTATTAGACAACCCACCTACAACAGCTGTAAGGAACACTATGCTTTGAATGAAATAGCACTGGGAGAATGTAATATGGCTCTATCTACATGACTGATTGCAGAGGCATGAAAGCAGATTGCTAGAATAAGATAAATTCTTACATCACCTGGGAAAATATGAAGTAATATCTGTTAATAGTTTTATCCTAAGTGAAGAGCATTTACTAGCCCTGAAAGATCAGGTGGAACCTGCACAAGATAGCTGGTTTCCAAAAAGAATTTAGAGATTAAGAGATGGACCAACGGGCAAAAAGAAGCAGTGAGAAACATCAGTAATCTTTTTTTTCTCTTCTCAACCCTCCAATACAAGAATGTGATGTATGAAGTGATGTATTAAACTTTTGAGAACCTTATTTCAAAAGCATGACATATTCTTTTGGATCTCAACAACAATTACATAGGTATGTGTATGGTGGTGGTGGTGTGTGTGTGTGTGTGTGTTTTACATAAAGTAAACAGCCTCTTTATAGTATAGAGAAATAATGAACTTTTAATGCAATCTAATGAATTGTTTATTATTTTAAAGCCCAAATTGGAAAATATTTTCAAAATGTAATGGGCTGTTTGAGACTCAAAAACCAAAACAAACAACCACCACCACCAACAACAACAACAGGCTCACGGTTTAAACCTGCTCTTGGGCTAACAGTAGCTTAGTCCTGGACGCAAAAAAGTTCCAGGCTATTCTCTTGAGAGTAAATCAGAACCCAGGGATGCTTAAGCTAGAAGATAAATTAAAGGTCATACACATCAACTCTCTCAAGATAGCTAGGCCTGCAATCTCAATGCTTGAGCTGAATAGAACATTCAAGGTCAATCTGGGTTCCAATAGCAAAACCAGTCTCAAAGAATGACTTGTTCAAATCAGTAAATCAGTGATGGGGGAGGGGAGAGGATAACCCAGTTACCTAGGACAGCATTCTTGAGGAAACAAAACTATCTTTTCCTTATTAACGTTCTCTATTTTAGAAAGAATCAGTGGGGTCAGCAAGATGGTTCAGAAGGTAAAGCACTTGCTGCACAGGCCTAGTAAGCTCAATTCTATCTTCAAAAGCCAAGTGAAGGCACCCTCTCCTCTTCACATGCACATCCACACATAATTATAGTAAAAATAGAGGTGGCATTCCAGCTCAGTACCCTGACACCAGAACCAAGCACCAGTGTGTGGTTAGCAAAGCCAGAGAGCCATCAGCCCACACCAACCAGAAGCAAGACCAAAGGAGGAGACAAACCTTTGAAGGGCTATAAAAAAGACCAGGCTCCAGGCAGCTCAGTGGGTGGGTGTTGGTCTCCCAGCATACCTCATTTCACCACAAGAACCGCATAGCAACAAGAACACTTCTAGAGACTATGTGCTCCACTAAGCACTCCCACCTCTGACCCCGGTGAATGCTGAGTGTCTGGCACCCTGGTTGACCTGGCTAAGTACAACTAAGTCTATGACAGCTAGCCTCTGTAGCTCTACAAGAACATTGCTTTCGAGGAGCATTTGCTGTGGGGCTAGGATCTCTGCCCTCCCAGTCCTTCCCCTACCTGTGAATTTGGGACATGGTTGTTTGCTGTGCACTAGACAACTTGTGCTACCTCTACTCAACCAATGCTGTTTCCTTTTTCCCGAGGTGTATTGTGTAAACAATGAACTGCATTCAAAAAAGATATCTGACTATATATCTGTCTCTGTAATGAATAAGTCATGTTGAAGACACTGGTCTATACAACTTTTACAAGTCTTCCCAGATGACTTCCATTTTGTGGTCCTATCACCAAAATACCACAGCTACATTAACATTTACTATAATACACACTTCTATGGGATGTACTATGTCCCCTTGTCCACCACACTCAAGCCCTGATCTTTGAGCTGGGGATGGAACCCAAGACCTTCATTATAGACCAGTATTCACCACACACACACACACACACACACACACACACACACACACACACACACACACACCGAGCTCCACTTGTGAATTTCTATAAGGCCTTTTTCCAGAGAATGCTAGGTCAAGAGTTATTAAAGCTAGGCTCAGTGACCTACACTTTCAATCCCAGCACCCAGGAGGTAGAGATAGGCAAGCCAGAGCTACACACTGAAAACCTGTCTCCCCTAACCCCCTATAAGCAAAAATTTTTAAATAATTGCTTTATCCTGCTCTTGTAGGTAATAGAGCCCCAGCAGTTTGTACCAATAAATAAACCAAAAACTCTACAGTGAAATATACCTTTCTCTCATTCTGGAGTGGAATGGACAGTAAGAATGTTATAGGAGAAAACAGCAACAAAAGAACGGAAAAGCCATTTTAATCCTGCTTAACAAAAGGACCAGCTTGGTTAACCTTTTCCATGTTAGTTTAATGGTACAGAATCTCAGACACAGAAAAGAAAATGTTCTGGAGATATGCCTCACATCAGTGTGAATGCACTTAACACTACTAAAGTGTGCACTCAAAGGACTAGCAGCAAGGTACTACTGAACTGCACTTAAAAATGATTAATGGGGAAATCATTTTAATAGTTCAATTTTAAAACTTGTTGCCACAATTTAAAATATTTTTTTCTATTAGAAAAATATTGATAAGTTTGGTCTCTGACACATACTGTAAATACTACAGGTCATCCTTACAATGACAGCCTGAGCAAACACTAGGGATAAAACGATCTTCAAAATTCACAAGTTTTGGAACAGAAATTGAAATTTTATTTAACTCACAGCCCACCATGTTCATGCTCGAATAAGTTGCCTACAAAAAAACTACTTGGAAATCCAGGTTATTTAAAGCTTTATTTAAAGTTTCGACCTAGAGCTTAAGTTGTAAGACTAAGGCAGCAAGGGATCGAGCCTCCTAAAAATCTCCACCCCAACCTTTTTTTTTTTTTTTTTTTGCTTTTCTCACTTTCTCTCCTGCTCTTTTGTATCTCCCTTTCACTGTGTGCAATGAACTGTGAGCACCGAAATGTGACCTTTGCCAAGATGCTCAGGGGCAGAAGAGGAAGGGAAAGGCAACGGCAGAAAAAGCAGCAGATCGGCATAGAGAGGGGAACCTTGCTCCCATCCGCTCTGCAGCCTCGGAGAGTAGGGGAAGAGAGTAACAGGATTTGCCCCTCTTGCAGCTGTCGTCACAGCTCATTAGTGAAAAGCATGATCAATGTCCCCCCACTTTCCCTGCCCTTGAGAACAAATCTTTCCACCATGTAGTGGCTACTGGGGAAGAACTCAGGCTGAGCAAGGGACAGCCCACACCACTGGGCAATGGAAAGTAACACAAAGAGGTGCTTTTATCACACCTGCAGAAAAGTATTCTTAACTGCTTATTTCTAAAGTCCTGCCTGCTTAACAAAACCATGTGACTATATAGACACCCTAAAGATAGGGTATTCCTAAATTCCTTCTCTTAAACAACACTGATATTTTCTCTTGCCTGCTGGGATGTTCCTGGTCCTTGTACAAATTTTCTTTAATCTTACTCAATAGAAAATTTTTCTTCTAATTCCAAATAAGGACAAAGATCATAGATTTGCATAATTACCAATCAATCACAATAATGCTTTGAGTTCATTAGAGACAGAAAAGAAGTAAACAAAAACACCTAAAAGAATAATAGATTCTGTTTGTTGCATTAACTTTTAGAGCTAAAATCCTTCTGATATACATAGGATCAAGGAAGATATAGGATCTGGGTCAGCTCTGCTCCTGTGTGGGAACAGATCCACTTCTGCACAAAGGGGAGCTCAGCAGGCCCTGGGAAGGGCTCTCCCAGCTGCTGTTCAAGAGAGAATGCCTGGAGTGTGAGCTCAGAATGCTCCAAGAAAAAAAGCACACTGGTCTCCAGAAGGCACCCCTGACTTTGACAGCTGATGCTTTCTCACTTGGTATAAATTAATTTAATCCCAAAGGCATGTGCCATGCCAATTTAGACTGTAGAGTATAAATCAGAGAGTGCCCATAATGCTCAGGGACCTGAAACCAGCTATAAACACTTTTAGTTGGTCCAGCAGCTTATCTCAGATACTTCTAAAGGCTGAAGGTCTGTTTTGCTGCTTTGCTGTAATATTCTTTTTCTCAACTTCCCTAGAAACAGAATAGATCTAAAATAAAATAGCTTCTTCCATCAAAGTTGAATGCAACTCTAAAACACCAATTTTACTGCAAAATATTAATTATACCAATAAACAAAAGTTAATCTAGAGTGCAACTTTCTATTAAATACGTGATATTTTAGAATGGGGGGGAGGGAGGGAGCCGGAGGAGCAGGAGATTCCTGCAGCTCCATGGAACTTCCAGACTACTGAAAGGCCAGAAAGCTTTCCACTTGTCACATTCTGGGAGGCTAGTGCACTGGGCAAGTATGGCCACACAGAAAAGAAATCTGGAAAAACAGGTTCCTGGCTAGCCATACCCAACTTCTACCACCAGGCTGTCTAGATTTCATGACTGAAGTGAGTTTTTCAATTAGAGCATGTAGGGTAGCGGGGTTCTACCACCCATGGGCAGGATACAGGAAACATAGGGTAAAAATGGCACAGCTTCCCGAACAGTCTTACTTTGCCTTTGTTTTTGCTGTTGGCCCTTGCAGCAGGGGAAGGTACACTTAATTAAAGCAGGAGACTGTCAGAACTACTTCTGAAAGCTACTTCAAATGACAGTCCAGGCATCAGAAACTATTGGCCTTCCCTATCCTCAACCAGGACTCACCCCCTCCTTTTTTTGGCAAGGGGTGTAGGGGTTAAGGCAGAGGGCATTTAGATGGAGTGGCTTGGAGATAAAACTGGCTTGAGGCCAGAGATGGCTCAGAAGTTAACAGCATAAATGCTCTTGTAGAAGACATGAGTAAGCTCCAGCACCAACGCTGAGAGGCATAGAGGCAGAGCCAAGGAATCCAGTGCCTCCCTCTGGCTTCTGTGGGCACCTGTCCTCTTGTGTACAGACAGACCCTATACAGATAAACACACATACACATTATTAAAAAGACAGTTTTTCTCTTAAAAAGACATTGGCTTTTGAAGGAAAGAGTAATCGACCCCAAAAGGTTAAAGTAGAGATAATTGGCAGGACCTGTTGTTTGGTGGGGAGACTCCAGTTCTGGGAAGGAGGGGTAGGAGGCTATGTTGAAAGCATGACAATGGACATGAGAGAAAGGGAGGAAACGCTTCAGAAACAGAGTCTACAGCTTTTTACAATTAAGTGTAGGATTAAAAAAAAAACAAACAAGTTTTAAATAAGTTGTAATATGATTAACAACACATAAGAGCTAGAAAGGTGATTCAGTGGGTCTTTGCTACACACTCCTAACCCCTGTGACATTTGGCCATAGAACATAGAATCCCAGTGGGTTGGCTAATTTTTTTTTTTTTGTGGGGGGGTGGTGCATAAAGATTGTTGGTGTTTGATGGTATTCTGACTAGCTGAGACACAGACTCAGGAAGATCTGCTGCAGAGAAAAAGATGGAGCGTTGTGCCCTCTTCTGGTCTTCTGTATGCAAACATACAAATAAAGCTACAAATATACACAAACAAATAAAGCTAAAAAGAGAAAGAGACACAGAGAGAGCTCCCTACTATCACCTATGTAGCAAGGGATCTATCCAGAATAGGAGACAGGCAGTAAATATTTTCAATTCCAAGTGATGGATGCCCCAAACCAGAGGGACAGTCAGAACACTGATGTGGCCATGAACACAGGCTCACAAAAACCCTCAGCAGCAAGTGGACATCAACAATACACTTTGAGAAAATTATAGGCAACATCTAAGAATAAAATGTTAAAAAAAATTTAATTAGTAACAAACTATGTTTAAGCCACTGACAAAAAGAAAGAAAAAAAAAAAACACCTTCTCTTTTTAAGTTGGGTTATCTTAGAATCTTGCTAGATAGAATATTAAAGTTAATTAACCCCTATAGTATGAGTTCTCTTTGAAAAAAGATTATCAGAATCCAAAGGGGATAAACTTCATGCTATCAATAGTGCAAAATCACAAGATAAAGAACCTGCTAGTGTTTATCCAACCTTGCCCTTGGGGAGAGACACTTTGTTGTGGGGGACAACTATTTCGTCAGCTCTGGGACAAACTATTCCCACCAGGGTGGGTTAGCTGGTGGATCTTGATGTTAAAACCTGGTGTGTGCTATTTGGCAGATGTGGACATAAAGGCCATAAAAGGTGACCTACGTAATTTTAAATATATAAAATGTTATTCTGAGCCCGGCGTGGTGGCGCGAGCCTTTAATCCCAGCACTCGGGAGGCAGAGGCAGGCGGATTTCTGAGTTCAAGGCCAGCCTGGTCTACAAAGTGAGTTCCAGGACAGCCAGGGCTAAACAGAGAAACCCTGTCTCGAAAAACAAAAAAAAAAAAAAAATGTTATTCTGACACTTAAGGCCTATGAACATTGCAAAATTTCCAACCTACAGGCTGAGGTCTAGATATACTAATCTGAAAACAAGCATAACAAGACACTAGCCCAGAATGCAAAATATGGAGGAGATCACAGAGGGACACAGGACAAAAAAAAAGGTGTAATTTGGTTTAAAAGGTAAAAATTGATAAAGAAGAAAGGAGAACAGACACAAATAGTTTCCACAATGGTTTCCACAACTGAAATCCAGGCTCCAAAGTCAGTATTAACACTTGCCAAACATTCAGTGAAGGTGCTAACATTTTCCCTAAAAAAAAAAATTTTTTTTTTTGGCTTCTCTTGGCTACATTTAATGAAGAAGATATGCCTTAGGTCATACATTGAATATATAAATACTAATAAAGGTATCTGTGTAATTTTCATATCCAACAACACATAAAAGCAAAAAGTCCTCACATAATCTTAATTATGCAGCCTGACAAGATGGTTAAGAGCACTTGTCTGATGAACTGAGTTCAATCCCCAGGCTCCACAGGAAAGAATCAATTCTCAAAGGGTTGTGGGTTTGTTTGGGTTTTTTTTTTTTTTTTTGGGGGGGGGGGGATCCAGAGCCACCCACTACATGCAAAACAATAAACAAACAAATACCAAAACTGTATGCCAAAATTGTCCTTAAAAAATACTAACTACGTAGCAGCCCATCCTGTCCTTCAAAACTGTTGGACAGCCTCAAGTGTGTATTTACTAACAAAGAATCTAAATAATAAAATGTCATTAACTTATAAAATTACATATATACATCTATCCACCGATCTATCAATCGATCAACTATCATGAGTGTAACTAGGTGTTACTAGGGCAACAATGAGACCCAGAGGCTGAAGCCTCAGTTATACCTCTATTTGGATGAAGTCTTTATTGCACTGGGGCTCAAGGAGCCTTTTTAAGAGGTCATAATTTCCAAGGAAGCAATTCATTTGGAGCAGAGGCAGCATTAAGAAAGTTTTCCTGAAGAAAGTCTTTTCTTTCGTTAATTACAGTTTATTTGTTGCAGTGATCTTTTGAAAAATTATGTTAGATTTTGCTATTTTGTGTGTTATGCAGATAGATGTTCACGTGAGGGATGTGTGTGGAGGCAACCAGACAACTTGGAAGGGTCCATTTCTCTCCTTCCACCATACAGGTTCCATGGATTGGACTTTTGAGTTATCAACCTTGGCTGCAACGACCTTTTATCACTGAGACATCTTGCTGGCCCTTAAGAAACTCCTGAATGCTACATAGTAACAATTGGGATTTGTTAAGACTGCTACATAGTAACAAATGGGATTTGTGAAGACTATCCACATACTTTATAAGTCTATTTATTTATTTAATGCATATGTGTGTTTCCCTAAATGAGTTTATATGCACCAGGTATGTGCAGGAGCCCTCAGAACTGTATTGGGAATCATGTAAAAATTAACTGAAAAAGCTGGGCTGGTGAGATGGCTCAGTGGGTAAGAGCACCCGACTGTTCTTCCAAAGGTCCGGAGTTCAAATCCCAGCAACCACATGGTGGCTCACAACCATCCATAACAAGATCTGATGCCCTCTTCTGGAGTGTCTGAAGACAACTACAGCATACTTACATATATAATAAATAAATAAATCTTTAAAAAAAAAAATAACTGAAAAAGCTAACAGTGAGCTACATTATTAAGAATTAATTAGGGAAGATATGTATACAAAAAAGTATATCCTTAAACAACATCAAAAAATATTAAAATAAAGCAATTTTCAAACCTCTCAGTCTTACTGAATGCCAGCTCCTTACAATGTCTAAACATTGGATGAGGTAAGTACTTCCATAAACAGAGTTCTCATACAACCAAGTGGGAGAAGATCCTGAGCCAGTTTGCCTTGAACACACAGTGAAGATGCAGCTGTTATAAGCACTTGATGCAGAGAATGGGGGGTTTAGTAGTGGGGGGGGGGGGTGGCCCGTCAATTCCAGGACCGACATGGTGGCTTATATCTGCTTTTAGCTCCAGTTCCAAGAAATCTAGAGCCTTCCCAAATACACATGCAGTGCACTTACACACATGCAGGCAAAACACTTAGGGGTGGGGGGTTGTTATGAAACAGATTCCTGGTGACTTTATCTGTATGTTCTTACCTCTTTCTTCTTACAATGAAGCAGCACACATTGTCCTCATTTAGGTCTCCATGGAGTTAATGCCTTTGTGTTTTGTTCAAAACTACACTAGAAATTTATACTGTGTAATGAATTTGAAGAACTGCAATGAAGGGTAAATATACTTGGGGAAAGTGTAGCAAAGAGAAAAATAAAACTTCAGTACATAAAGTAATCAAAGATCAAATCATTAACAGAAAATATTTTTTCTTTTTGTTAAGTAAGGATATATTGTATTTCTGTGGAATATTATTTTTAGGGTATTTATTTACCAGATGCAGGTTTTATCACTTCCTGGGAGACTATTTCTACTTGTCTTGATATACCTAATACAGTAAACTAGAGTGCATTCTTACTCAGAAATTTATTAACCCTTTGATTTTGGTATAGGAAGAAAATCTCTATTTCTGGCTTGACCTTAGCTTGCTCTGATTAGTTCTTCTAAGGATTAGTTCTAAGCAGAGCCAAGTTTTGTGTAAAGAAGACAATATTAGCATTTCTGTAACACCCCCTTTGAGTTGGTTCACAGCTACTTTGGTGATGCTTCTTACCAGCAATAATCTAAAAGAACTACTTATTATTCACTTCTTCATATTGCAGCTAGAGAATTTACTCTCTTTATTAATGAGCAACAGCCACTGACTAATCAACCATGGAAGCAGACTGCAAAACAAAAACATGGAAAAGTGACCAGAATATGGGAGGCTTTAACTCCACAGGAGACCATCTAAGCAGAAGCAAGATCTGTATGTCTGGTGAATGTTGGAATAAATCTTTTGTTGAAACTTGTGTGAACAATCTTGTTTATAGTGATAGAATTGTTATTAAAAAGCTGAATAACATTTGTCTTCTCTTGTCTCAGATTTCAAAATGTTTTCTTAAGAATTTTTCTGCAAAGGTCAACATTTATACATTTTTCTCCTGTATTCAGCTTGTCTACCAAGAGCCTACTTTAGAGACCATACAAACTCCTGAATGGCTGGCTGAAGGGATCCATTTACCCTAAAAGATACAATGAGCTAGAACAACAACAACCAAACCAGGCCAGTGGGATGAGTAAAAGGCTGCCTCGAACTTGTTCTAGAGAGCTCTAAGGCTACCAAACAAACTGGCAGAGGAGGGTTACGCTGCTCAAAAGAGTCAGGCTTTCCTTTCAGGCATTCAAGGGTCTCTTAATGCTTCCCTTCTCCGTGGGCAGATCTGGACATTAGGGAACTGCCAGGGATGAGTTTGATCATGATTTCTCAGCACGGCTGTTCTCTCACCATTTGTCCTCTGATCCTGGACAGGCGAGACAAAATTTTTCTTACCTATAGGATATCTCTGCCCTTCTTCATTTAAAGCAGAAACAGTTTTGTTCCCAACACTCGGGAGACAGAGAGAGATAAATCTATGAATTTAAGGCCAGCCTGGCCTACATAGCAAGTTCCAGGATAGCCAGAGTTACATGGGAAGACCCTGTACAAAGCAAAGTAAAACTGTTTTTTATTCATTAAGTGTGCTTATGTATGTGGGTGCCCATGTGGTGGCCAGGACAATCTTCTCAGGTTGCTCTCCTTCTACCACTGCTGTCAGTCACCCTGTGGGTCATAGGGAGTCAGGCTGTTAGGCCTAGCAGTATGCTTTTTACCCACTGAACCATCTCTCTGGGTCCCCTTTACTTTCTGAATCTTCCAAGATTTACAAAATCCAAATAGAATTTCTAATAGAAAAAGTACCCCCAATAGTATTACCAATTGGTAGAATTAAGCATGTAAAACTTAGCTTAAAGCACATTTGTTGACTTTTCTAGGTCTTCTGTTTGCCTTTTCTTCCATGTTTTACAGATATGAAGATTTGTAAACCCATTAGATGAAACTAAGCTACCAAGCCTGTCTTTTTACTTGGGTGCTGGAGATTAAACACATGTCCTTGTGGGTGAGTACCCACACCTCAAAAAGAACATTGCTGTGTAGGTCAGATTGGCTTCATATTCACCTACTCTAGTTTCCGTATTAAAGGGAAACCACTGTGGCCACCATGTCCAGCTTCTAATCTGCACTTTAAAAATTAAGCATTAGAATTTTTCATACAAGGGGGATGTGCAGCCCTGCTTCCAGAGCCAGTTTCTTAGTGAGCTCAAAAAGTCTTTGACAATCTACCAGTATAACTTACAACACATCTCTGCCTCTGCCTTCTTAGTCAAGTGCTGCTGCCCTGACTGGATTCTAACACCCTTATGTAAAGGCTATTATTTGCATATGCCATTTTTTTCTTTTTAATGTGAATCTGGAGAGTATCTGTGGAAGTATATGCCTATGTTCTAGTTTGATAACCACAAATAAAAGAGCAAAAATGAAAAAGGAAAATAGAAGTTGGGAAAGAGGGATGAGAAAAAGAATGGAAGTGGGGCAAAGTGAGTCTTGCTCCGACCATATTTAGAGAAAAGGTTCCTTTTTGCTTATTAAAAACAAGACAGCAACTTTACAGGGTATTTTGGTTTTGCTTCTGAAGTAGACTAGACCACAGCTTCTTATCCTCATACAGGACTGATACCTGAGTGTAGGGTGTTGTTCCCATGCAGGATTGCATACTTGAAAGTGGGGGGTTGCAAAAAACTTGGGCAATAGTAAAAGTAAAGGTTTCTAAATGGATAATTAACAAAACCTCAAAACAAAAACACATTACGTCTGAAGTGTTACTGGCAGCGCTCAGCTGTAGTTCATTCTGTGACTGCATATGGTCTTGGTTTTGAACACAAAGCACGTGTGCTCTGTCTGCATGGATGCCATGTAACACCAAGAAGTCAAAGGGTGTCTGAAATGTTTCATCTCAGGACTACCTGTCATGACTACAGTGTTTTTAAGGCATAAAGCAAGTTTTCTTCTCTTTTGTTGTTTGTTTTTTATCAAGACAGGGTCTCACAATATAACTAACTGTACTGGACTACACAGACCGGGCTGGTCTCCAAATCAGAGACCACCTGCCTCTGCCTCCCAAGTGCTGGGATCAAAGGTGTCTGCCACTACACCAGCTTGAAGTTTTCTGCTCATACAGAAACAAAGACTTAACATTTCCTACCATCATTTCTCAGCACACAAGTGCCAAGTGAGTACAGCTTTGGATTGGATTGTGTTAGAATGCTTGATTTTAAAATTTTTTGTCTTTCCAGTTTAAATTTAACTTTAAAAATAGTTAAGATTGCCAGGCGGGGTGGCATACTTTTAATCCCCACATTCAGGAGGCAGAGACAGGTGGTTCTCTGTGAATTCCAAAGCCAACCTGGTTTATGCATGAGTTTATGCTACATAGTAAAACCCTATCTTTAAAAAAAAAAAAAAATTTGATTGATTTTTGGCAGGAAAATTGAAATACTGGGCAAATCTGAGTAAGGTTAAAAATGTTAATTTATCATGTAAAAATAGGCAAGCCGGGCTGGAGAGATGGCTCAGCGGTTTAGAGCACTGACTGCTCTTCCAAAGGTCCTGAGTTCAATTCCCAGCAACCACATGGTGGCTCACAACCATCTGTAATGGGGATCCGATGACCTCTTCTGGTGTGTCTGAAGACAGCAACAATGTACTCACATTCATGAAATAAATAAATAAATAAATCTTAAAAAAAAAAAAAAAAAAAAAGGCAAGCCAATCAATTTCAATGAGCATATAAATTTGATTAATATATATATCCCACTCCCCACCTGCCAATCAAGACTTCTTTGCTATATATGATAAATGTCCCCTGAAGCCTTAGTCTTATCTCTGTATTTTCTTTGTTAGAGACAGAAACCTGGACAAAATGACTGCATTGACGTATAATTATCTTTAAGAACTTCCCTTGACTTTTGCCACAAATATTACCATAATTAAAATGTAATGTTTGTGAACAAGAAAGTATTCAAAAACTAGGTTTTGCTTGTGTAAGAAAGTACACTGAATAGTACTACCATGAGAATTTTGTTTTAGCACCAGAGCTGCTGTGATTAGAGTGCCGGCTTTATCAAATTTTATAATCTAATTACATCATTAATTCAATTTTTCTTTAAAAAAAAACAAAAAAAACACTGAGGGATGGGGGGGTAGAGAGGGATTCATATAGCTCAGACTAGCCTTGTACCTACTATATGATGACTGTGGGCTCCTATGCTGAGATCACAAGGCATGTACCACACACGAGAATCTTTTTTAAATTTGGGGGGTTTAGGGGAGGAGGGGCTTTGTTTGTGTTGGGTGTGTTTTGGTTTTGTTGTTGTTGTCCTTGTCTGTTTTTGAGGCAAGGTTTCTCTGTGTAGCCCTGATTCTCTAGGAACTCACTCTGTAGACAGGCTGGCCTGAAGAAATCTACACTGGGACTAAGTGTGTGCTACCACCACCCTTCTTCATTGTATTTATTTCCTTATTCTTCTCTCTCGCACTACATCCAGACTTCAGTTTCCCCCTCCCCTTCACAAAGCCCCTTCCCCCCACATCCCAAAACATCCCTTTCTCTTGGATCCATCCCCCCCCTTAGAAAAGAGCAGGCCTTACATGTACACCAAACACAGCACAGCAAGCTACAGTAAACCAGGCGCAAATTCTCACATCAAGGCTAGATGAGGAAACCAGTATGAAGGAAAGGGACGTACAAGTAAGTAGGAAAGAGTCAGAGACAGACTCTACTGCCACTGTTAAGAACCCTGCAAGAACACCAAGCTACACAGCCATAACATAAACATGTAAGACCTAGGTCAGAGCCAACAGGCTCCCTGATCTCTGTGAGCCCACTAGAGTACCAGTCAAGTTGAGTCTGTGGACCCTGATCTGGTGGTGCCCTTGATCCCTCTGGCTCCTCCAATCCTTCCTTCCCCCCTCCTTCACAGGACTCCATGCACTCCACCTAAATATTTGACTATGGGTCTTGGCATCTTCTTCCATCTGCTGATGGATTACGTCTCTCTGGTGGTGATTATGCCAGGCTTAGAACCCAGCACATCCTACAGGCAAGACAAACTGTAGGCTGGAGGTTTTGTGGCTGGGTTGGTGTTCTAGTCCTTCTACTTGAGCCCTTGCTTGGTTACAGAGGGCCAGTTCAGGCTCCATGGCTGTCTTAGCCAGGGTTTCTATTCCAGAACATCATGACCAAGAAGCAAGTTGGGGAGAAAAGGGTTTATTCAGCTTACATTTCCACATTGCTGTTCATCACCAAGGAAGTCAGGACTGGAACTCAAGCAGGTCAGGGAGCAGGAGCTGATACAGAGGCCATGGAGGGATATTCTTTACTGGCTTGCCTCCCCTGGCTTGCTCAGCCTGCTCTCTTATAGAACCCAAGACTACCAGCCCAGAGATGGTCCCACCCACAAGGGGCCTCTCCCCCTTGATCGCTAATTGAGAAAATGCCCCACAGCTGGATCTCATGGGGGCATTTCCCCAACTAAAGCTCCTTTCTCTGTGATACCTCCAGCTGTGTCAAGTTGACACAAAACTAGCCTGTACAATGGCCCTCTCCTGTTTATTTTTAAGGACTTATTTTGGTTTACCTGTTTTTCAAAAGTATACTCTAAAACTCTGAAAATGCTTCTAGTATGTGGTCTATGGACCAAATCACACCATCTCCTATAGAGCATTTTATTCAAAATGCAAACTGCACAAACCTCCTGCTGAATCAGAATACTGCAGATGAAAGAAAGCTAGGAATCTTTTTCCTTCAAAGACTTTCTTTTTAGTTATGTGTCTGCATGTGCATGTGTGTGTAGGAACCCTCTAAAGCTAGTGGCAACAGATCCCCTGGAACTGGAGTTGTAGGCAGTTTGTAAGCTGTCCAGTCTAAGTGCTCTCTAAAAGCAGAGATAGCAGACTCCCCAGCCCCGTGAATCAGCCTCCCTTATCGGATCTCATGAGCACCAACCACAGTAAGCAGTGTTTAGTACAAACAAATGCTGAAATTGTACATAAAACTCTTTACATACTGCCTTATGAGTTTTTGTTGTTTTTCTCTTCAGTCCTCACTGCCTTTCCTTCCTCCTAGAACTTTCTAAATTTAAAACAAGCAAACAAAAACAAACAAAAAAACTCACTAATTCAATTGCTTCTTTTATTTAATGAGATGAGTTTGTTGTTTATAGTAGAGTTGCTAAAACAAGGTCTATAAACCTTGTCACCTCCTTTCTATACAGATTGTTTAAAACACAAACTTTTTCTTCTTTTTATGTGTGTAGAGAGAGTTGTGGGGAAATTACATGGGGGGCTGTGTGTGTATGGGGTTTCTGTTAGAGGTTGGAGAACTATATGGAGTCACTGCTGTGTATGTGTGAGGTTTTGTGGGGGGAGGAGTAGGCACAAGTATGAGAAAGCTGGAAGCTGGTTATCAGGAGCCTTCCTGGATCCCTTTTATATTATCTTTGATGCTGTCTCTGCTTTCTGAAGATGCAATGGCACCAGACACAAGCCCCTAGTGCTGTTATCAATTTTGTTTTTTTGCTAAAGTCAAGGTGTCCTTCTGTACACCAGCCTGGCCTGCATAGTGTGGTAGGTGATCCTCTGCTGGAATAGCAGGCGTGGACCATCATATCAGACTTTTTTTTCTTGATATATCACTCGCATGGAATCCTATTTTCTACAAAATTCTTACTGTGGTTCAGTTATAATATCAATCATATCTCTAGAGCGTTGGCTAAAGAACTTTTGCCAAATAATTATATCTAAATCTTGTTTCCACATAAAAGTCTTTAATATACAAATGTATTATCTATTAAGAGAGAAAAACCAAAAGATCCAGGACAGAAACCACCAGCCTTTTATCCTCTGGTAATATCCTCAAAAAGCCTCTTTCAAAAGGGAGGCTACAGAACAGTACACAGAAAACCATTAACAAATGGTGAGTGTCCCCAGAGACTTTTTAAAGGCTTTCAAAAGATTTAAATAAATGATGCATTATTCTATACAAATAATGGTGACTGGTTTTAAACTGGCATACTGCAATACAAATACTATTGGCTAAACTAATCTGAAATTAAGTGACTCTATTTATAACATTATCACCAGCATACGAACCATTGTACTGGAGCCTTCCATCATTTCCTGCCAGTAGCAAATGTCCACCCATCTGTCCAATGCTCTTCAGATAGTGAACAGTCAGAACTTGATACCTTGACCTTCACTGTTAACATACTAGTATAGTAACTCCTAAAATACTCTAACAGTTAGGAATCAGAAACACAACCATCACCTGACGTGGTGGTGGCACCTTTAATCCCAGCACTCAGGAAGCAAATGCAGGTGGATCTCTGTGAGTTAGAGCCCAACCAGGACAACCAAGGAGACACAGTTAAGACCTTGACTGAATTAATTAATTAATTAAATCAGCCAATCAAACAGGAAAGAAGAGAGGAAGGGACGGAGGTAAATATAACTATCAGTAAAGATATGAGGCATTAATTTCTTTGGATATTTAATTTATATCCTAGTAGGAAAAGTATTTGTAATATGTGACTGTCTTGTTAAGGAGGATCTAGAAGGGGAGAAAGCTAATTATCATTCCTGATAAATCTGTTTTGACTCTACTAAAACCAAAATTGTTCCTTTGGTGGGTGGATGGGGAGTTATCTCTTTACTATGTAAATTTCAGCTCATTTCTCCCCCCCCCAAAGATTTATTTATTGTTAGATATAAGTACACTGTAGCTGTCTTCAGACACACCAGAAGAAGGCATCAGATCTCATTACAGATGGTTATGAGCCACTATGTGGTTGCTGGGATTTGAACTTAGAAACTTCAGAAGAGCAGTCAGTGCTCCTAACCACTGAGTCATCTCTCTAGCCCTCAGCTCTCATTTCTTACAAGGAAAGCTACATTTTACAGATTAACAGTCAGGTCAGTAGAAATATCTATAAGAACCAGACAACAGTTTAATATGTCATGGAAAGTATAAAGATAGGAAAGTATAAGCTCCATCAGTTAGATGTTCTATGACCTAAAGACCTACTTCTGAGAAACCCTAGATCTTTCCTTAAAGGTTTTTGTGCCATGTTAGGCAGTGGTGGTTCACACCTTTAACCCCAACACTCAGGAAAAACCCTGTCTCAAAAAGCCACCTAAACAAAGTAAAACAAACAAAAGAATTGTTTTCACCAGGTGGACATAGGAAACCCTTCAACAAGTCACTGGCCTTTCAGGACTGTCTTAACTTTCCCTTAAAGAATAAAAAAACTAAGATACCAAGAATAACCAACACCCTGCTAGCTGGGCATGCTGGCTTGGGTCTCTAATTCCAGTACTTAGTGAGCTAAAACAGGAGGATGGCCAAAATTCGCAACTACCTACAGTTACCCTATTTCCCTTAGGCCTAATCAAAGAGTTTAAGTGTAATATATAATATTGTTAAGTTTTATTGTGAAAAATAAGAACTATTATGCATATAATATACGTAAGAAACATAAGACTATACATGTATTATGTATGTATTTAGCAAGAAGAATAAATATATCTTACAGACAAGCACTGTGGGCATGCATATTTTCACATTAAAAGTCAGTAATTTACTGGGGATATTGCTCAGAGAACGAGCTAGCCTAGCACCTGCAATCCCCAGTACCAAGACAGACAGACAGACAGACTTACTGACTGAAATCCTTGGGACTCACATGGTAGGAGAGAAACAGCTCATCCAAGCTGTTTTCTAATTTACTCATGCACACCACAGCAATGAGTATGCCCCCTTCACACACATAACACTAAAAACAAAATAATAAATTTAAAATAATAAAACATAATTTTAAAAATATGTATAATATTTACTTAATAATTGTTTTTAAACATTGCCTCATTATGTAGCCCTAGCTGTCCTGGAAGTTGGTATGTATATCAGACTGGCTTCAAACTCTGCCTGAGTGCTTGAATTAAAAGCATACCTTACTCAGCATGAGAAAAAATTAAGGGTGGTGGTTCTGTGGTTAAGAGTGTATGCTACTCTTGTAGAGGACCCAGTTTGGTACCCAGCATACATACAGGGCAGGTCACAAGTGCCTGTAACTCCACCTCCAGAAGGTCCAAGGTCTATATATGAGTGTTTTGACTACATATGTTTGTATACATGCCTCCCTGGTGCCCCTGAAAGCCAGAAGAGAAGGTCTGGTATTGGAATTACAGATGGTTATGAAGCCACTAAATGGATGCCGGGAATTGAATTTATTAATCACTGAGTCCCTGTTTAAATATTTTTAAGCTAAAACATCTGATGAGAACAGAGGACACTGTTCTTACTTAACTTTATGATTCTCCATACCAAGGATTCTGGAATCAGATGTACTCTGGATAAAACAAACTCACTTCAGAATCAGGACTGTAAAATATTCAATCTGGAGTCAACCAAATTTTATTCCATTTGTAAGGAAGTACATTTTTAAAAAGCAAACTATCATTAGTGTACCAATCCTTTCAACCTTTTTGTTAAATTTTTTTTTTTTTTTTTGGTTTTTCGAGACAGGGTTTCTCTGTATAGCCCTGGCTGTCCTGGAACTCACTTGGTAGACCAGGCTGGCCTTGAACTCAGAAATCCGCCTGCCTCTGCCTCCCGGGTGCTGGGATTAAAGGCCTGCGCCACCAGGCCCGGCTTTGTTAAATTTTTTTAACTTTTTAAAAATTATGTATGGGTACATGCACCTGAGTATATGAATGTTAAACACATCTGTGCAGGATTCCACGTAGGTCAGAAAAGGGCATCAGATTCTCCTGAAACTGGGAGTTACAGACAGTTGTAAGCCTCCATAAGGATGCTGGAATTCTAACCCAGGCACCCTTGAAGAGCAGCCTTTATTCTTAACTTAGGTTACCTCATTTAAAGGTTTTATTATAAATTATTGCAGGAATATGCAAGGATCACACAAAAAAATCCCATTAACATTATAGTTTTGTTTTGTTTTGTTTTGATTTTTCGAGGCAGGGTTTCTCTGTATAGCCCTGGCTGTCCTGGAACTCACTTTGTATACCAGGCTGGCCTCGAACTCAGAAATCCGCCTGCCTCTGCCTCCTGAGTGCTGGGATTAAAGGCGTGCGCCACCACGCCCGGCCAGGACAAAATTTTTGTTAGAGGTTAATAGGAATAAAACTATAATGTTGCCGAACAAAGTGAGTTCGAGGACAGCCAGGGCTGTGCAGAGAAACCCTGCCCAGAAAAACCAAAAAAAAAAAAAAAAAGAAGAAAAAAAGAAAAAAAAGTCCTAAATTATTAAATTATGCTGGAAAGTGGTAACTCATACCTTTAATCCCAGCACTCAGGAGGGAGAGGTAGTTCTCAGAATTTGAAACCAGACTGGTCTACAGAATGAGTTCCAGGACAGCCGGGGCTACACAGAGAAACACTGTTTCCCAAAATAAATAAAGAGGAGAGAAAAAGAAAAAGAGAAAGAGAAAGAGAGAATAACAAAAAGAATGCATGAGACAGAACAAACAAAAACTATTAAATTACAATTAGCAACACTTATGTTTCAAATTCATGCACAGTCAAAGAATGCTGGTTAACATTCTTCATATAATGTCATTAGATATAAAAGTCTTTGCTTTTCAGACATTTCTTTAAAAACTTATGTGCTTTAATGTAAAAAGCAATAATATTTATCTTGTTCTTAAGGCTTAATAAAATTTAAAAAAAAATCAAAATCTTTTTTTAATTCCTTATACTATTTTAGGAAATTTTACTTCTGTACAATGACATCAAGAAAGGGGATACCTTATTAAATTAAAAGATACTCCCCAAAAAAAGGCTTATAAAAAGCAGAGTGCCTGCTTTTATATAGATGACAATTTGCTGCCAGTAAGAGATGATATAGGGCAAAAAATGGGAAAGCTAGAAAATGAACAAGCAACCATACACACAAGCACATTCAGGCAGCCCCAGGGTTAGGGTGTCTGGGAATAAGAATGTTCAATGATAGGCTATAAAGGGAAATTGTGAAGGAAAACAAAATTCTCATTTTGAACAGTATATATGTCAATACTGGGTGATTAGAAACCCGATAAGCTGCAATTTAAGATAAAGGTTGAAGCAGCAACAAGATGAAAGGCAGCCCCTTTAGCATTCGTTCCTGGAGTCCAGCAACTCTCAGCAGTTGGCTGGAGACTGAGCTGGAAGATCCCGTGGAGCTCCAACAAAGGGACGAAACAAACTCAAGTTCCCAGGGCCCCCTCTGGACAACTAATGAAACAACTTGATAAATGATTGCTCTGTCAAGAGACCAAGAGATGGGACGTTTGGAAGTAGAGGGGGAATGTATCTAATTTAGGAGGGGGTGGTGCACAATGGGAAAGAGCATCATCACTTGTCACACAACATCTGAACAGAAAACATTACAAACCTCCACAGTCTAAGAACTGAAGCCCAGTGTTAGCATGTAGCCACAGACCTAGCAATCTGAGTCTTCCTAAGCTACTTTGATTTTAAGGAACAAACTGTTTACCTTCCCATCCTCCTGCCTTAACTTAAAGAAAGCACTGCTCCAAAAAAAAAAAAAAAAAAAATCCTTCTCTACTTCATAAAGAGACTGATTTTGACCAGAGAAGCACAAGGGCCCAGTTTATTCAACTTAAGAGAATGACAGAGCAAGAGCCCACAATGAATGAGTGAATGAGTGAATGAGTGAATGAATGAATGAACGAACAAAGTAGCATTTTGTAAAATTTAGGAGTTCCTACTTGAAGCCCTTAGCTCTCCTCTTTCTCTTCCTTTAAGATGAGTACAAAGACTTTCTTTCTGACCAGAAGACTGGCATGGGGTTCAAAGGCGCCGGTGACACACTCAGTCAACATTCAATGAGCGTCTCCAATGAGGAACAGGTAATCAGAACTTGGGAGGGTTAACCAAAGAGTTTGTAATTAAGTTTAAAAAAAAAAAAAAAAAAAGGACAGTGTTGTAGCTTTAGTAACTGATCAAAGACCAAAAAATAAACCAGTTTATTAAAATATGTCAAAGGAAGGAGAAAAAAAGTAGCATGAAGAGCCGCTGGGTTAGAGCCCGGCAGTGGTGGTGCACGCCTTTAATCCCAGCACTCGGGAGGCAGAGGCAGGCAGATTTCTGAGTTCGAGGCCAGCCTGGTCTACAGAGTGAGTTCCAGGACAGTCAGGGCTACACAGAGAAACCCTGTCTCGAAAAACCAAAAAAAAAAAAAAAAAGGTGAAAGTGTCCCAAAAGACAAACTATTAAAATCTCATAAAGATGCCAGAAATATGTGATCACTGTTATAAGTGCCATAAACATTACTTATTGTTCTTAGGGGCTGGGAAAGATGACTCAATGGTTAAAAATGTTCTTGTGGAGAATCAGGGTTCCATTCCTAAAACCTACACAATGGTGGCTCACAATCATTTGAAACTCCAGTTCCAGGGAATCCATCACCCTCTTCTGACCTCCACAGGCACCATATGGTGCACAAACACACACACAAAATAAAAATAAGCAAACATTTAAAAAATTACTGTATTTAGCACTGGTTGGTGGCGCCCCTTTAATCCTTGCACTAGTAGCAGAGGAAAGTGGGTCTGAGTTAGATGCCAATTTGGTCTACTCAATGAGTTCCAAAGCTAACATGAGACCCTATCCTTCTTTTTTTTTTTTCCCTATCTTTTCTATTCAAGTATTATTCTTGAATTCAAGTAGTACCATACAGAAGCAATGTACAGGCAGCAAAGATTTGCATGGTCTCCATAAAAATGGTTTTATGCTAAGAGCCCAGATAGTTTGTACTACATCTCCAGAAACAGGTTCAAGTAAAAGACAGGTCTTGAAGGGTGTTGCTGGAACCATAAATTTACTTAGAATGGGACATAAGTTTGTACAAACTTCTTTCTCAGACACCATAGCTGATGCTTCACATTGATGTTTAATCTCAGTTGTCAATGTAACTGTATCTGTAATCAAGTAAGAGACAACCCTTGGGCCCATGTGTGAAAGATATTCTTGATTATGAATTAAAGTGGGAGGACTCCTAAGTGTGGGTAGTATCTTCTAATACCAACCCAGACACACAGAGGTTGAAAGGAAAGGTTTTTGTTTTGCCTGCTTACCTTCCTCTGTGTGTGTGCGTGCGCACACACATGAATGCATGCATGCAGGAACACACTTGTTAAAAGTGCACCTTCTGTAATTCTTTCAATAGCCTTGAAGTATAAATGTCATGGTCTTCATCTGAAATAGCTTAAAACCAAATACCTAAGATCAGAAGAGTTCAATTTTCACCTTCAGTTTTGAGTTCTATGAAAGAAATGATAGGGCATTCATCAGAGATATAAAAGATGAATGAAGTAAGGCACTCCCTAATTAGATAGACACTCAGATTTTAAGTTCTTCGCTTCAGCAAAAACAAATGATACACTTGGCAAGTTAGAAAAATGTACAAACACAGTGATAATAAATTTTTAATATCAGCAATTCTATCATGCTCACCAGAGTTTTAAGTTGTAACCAATTACAGCACAGGTAATGAACTCTATAACTTACAAACAGATTAATTTATGCTTAACCAAATAAAGCAGATAATCTGTTTTTCAGTGTGTAATAATACAACTATGCTAAATAAGTCAAAACATAAAAACTGCAGGCAGCAATCAACTACGACTATTTAACATAGCAGTAGTTATTCCCAAAGTCACCTGAGAGCCTAGTAGTAAGGTGTTTTTAAATTTCTCTTTTCCTCCCCACCTGCTGTTTTCATGGATAACTCAAACTTGAGAAACAAGTCAGGATGCAAGAAGTGTAATTTAGGTTGGACTGGAACACTTCCCCAGCATTAGTATCTGAATGGAAAGCCTAGTTCAAGGAGAAAGATGGCAGGAGAGGAAAGGCAATCGATCACAGCCTGAGCGATAAAGCACTGGGGTATGTGCAGTGGGTGGAGGTGGGAGAGAATCAGAGATAATTGAGTGTGATGAACTACTGGGGATGATGGAAGATAAATTGGCTGATAGACCAGCGTGAAGAATTAGGAAGAAAACAAAGCATGCCAGATGGAAGAACTCCAAAGGACATGTGGGAGCATAATGGGGGGAGCTGAATTGGGGGTATCAGGTGCAGAAAGGTAGGGCCACTTTTGTAGATGAGTATGTGCTGTTTCTCAGGAATCTTCAATCCTGGTTTTTCTTTTTCTTTTGCTAAAGAATGTCAGGATGCATACAGCAAGAATGTAGGTCAGTAGTACAGCACTTCCCACAAATACAGAAAGCCCTAGGTTTAATCCAAAATAACACAAAAACCAAAAAAGCAATGTGAGCATATGGTGTATGTGTATCTTCTCCTATAGGACTACACTGAAGAAAACCAGTCAGTTCAACAGATCCAACCTACGGTAGCTGCATGGCAGATAAAGATATTGGCAAGAACAACAGTATTCTACTGTAGTATTCTATTCTACAGTATTTTGGGCACAAGTTTCACTATGACCATTATAAACCTAATAAAAAGAAAAATTAGCAAAATTAGCAAAAAAAATTGTGTATGTATGTGAGTGTACATACATACATACTATTGAATATCCCATACATGAAATATACATTCCCATCACTCCTGGTGTGAATATAATGCAGCTGCTATGCACAGCAATATTGCATCTCTTGACATAGCAAAACAATCTCCTTAAGAAGAAAAGTCGGGCTGGTGTGATGGCTCAGTGGGTAAGAGCACCCGACTGCTCTTCCGAAGGTCCAGAGTTCAAATCCCAGCAACCACATGGTGGCTCATAACCATCCCTAACAAGATCTGACGCCCTCTTCTGGAGTGTCTGAAGACAGCTACAATGTACTTACATATAATAAATAAATCTTTTAAAAAAAAAGAAAAAAGAAGAAGAAAAGTCATGGGCTGGCGAGATGGCTCAGTGGGTAAGAGCACTGCTCTTCCGAAGGTCCTGAGTTCAAATCCCAGCAACCACATGGTGGCTTACAACCATCCATAACGAGATCTGACTTCTTCTGGAGTGTCTGAAGACAGCTACAGTGTACTTACATATAATAAATAAATAAGTAAATCTTTTTTTTTTTAAAAAAAAAAAAAAAAAAGGAAGAAAAGTCATGCCGGGCGTGATGGCGGCTTTAATCCAGCACTCGGGAGGCAGAGGCAGGTGGATTTCTGAGTTCGAGGCCTGCCTGGTCTACAGAGTGAGTTCCAGGACAGCCAGGGCTATACAGAGAAACCCTGTCTCGGGAAAAAAAAAGAAAAGTCATGGCCTGGAGAGATGGCTCAGAGGGTAAGAACACTGGTTCTGAGCCGGGCATGGTGGCACACGCCTTTAATCCCAGCACTCGGGAGGCAGAGGCAGGGGGATTTCTGAGTTTGAGGCCAGCCTGGTCGACAGAGTGACTTCCAGGACAGCCAAGGCTACACAGAGAGACCCTGTCTCGAAAAACTAAAACATAAAATAAAAATAAAAAAAAATACTGGTTGTTCTTTTGGAGGTCCTGAGTTCAATTCCCAGCAACCACATGGTGGCTCATAAAAATTTGTAATAGGATCTGATGTTCTTTTCTGCTCTGAGGGCAGCGATGGTGTAACTCATATGCATAAAGTAAATAAATCTTTAAAAGAAAAAAAAAGAAGAAAAAAAATCATTTTCCAAAGACCACAGAAGTACTGGCCGAGTTTTTCCAACTGGGCCAAATATTGCTTCTTATTGCCTCCTCTCCATAAGCTCTCATGAATACACTGTGATCCTGCTCCACTCTACCTCCTCCATTCGTCACCAAACTGCCAGTTGATGGCCTATAGCTGGGGTTTCCTCCTCCCACCATCAACCAAAATTACTTGAGTTTCTTTACTATGTCTCATTCAGCACCATATAAGATTTTCTTTTTATTTTAAAAATTGAGTCTTTAAACTGTAGTCAGAATAGGCCTGGAACTTGCAGAGACCCCATGTTAGCCTCCAGAGTACTAAGATTACACCCCATGTTCCCCACTTGTGTAGCTTTTTATCATCACCAAATCTTCAAACTGCAGAGGCCCCACTATTGTAACGGTCTTCTGTGCTGCTCCCTTAATCCAGATATCCTCCCTTACATGATTTTAACCTGTCCTATGTTCACAATTCTCACTTCTGTCCTTTATCTGCACTCAATGTCATATGTGCCCAAACTACCTATCCCTACCTACACTAGTATTTCATTTTTCTAACATTTTCTTTTCTCCCAATCCAACATTTCTCTCAGCTATGAATTATACCATGCATTTCCTGTGCATATTTGTGCCAATTACTGTCGTTTCTCTTTATTTATCCAAACATCAATCCATCAGTCATTCTCTCTATTACACTGGACATCCCTTTACTACCTTACACACATTCAGTCCAACCCTAACCTAATGAACAATTACTGCGTTTGTATTTTCAGATACAGACAACAGGGTACTAAAAAAGAACATGAAAGACAACAGACTCACACACTATTACCCCTATAAATGAGGGTCATCTCCCCTATCTCCAAAACCTCCAAAGCCCTTCTTTTTCCTCCTCATAATGACTCCAAATGTGACACCTCTATCCCCCTTTCTGAAAAAGATTATTATTATTATTATTATTATTATTATTATTATTATATGTAAGTACACTGTAGCTGTCTTCAGACCAGAAGACCAGAAGAGGGTGTCACATCTCATTACAGATGGTTGTGAGCCACCATGTGGTTGCTAGGATTTGAACTCAGGACCTCCAGAAGAGCAGTCAGTGCTCTTTTTTGTTTGTTTGTTTTGTTTTTTTCGAGACAGGGTTTCTCTGTATAGCCCTGGCTGTCCTGGAACTCACTTTGTAGACCAGGCTGGCCTCGAACTTAGAAATCCGCCTGCCTCTGCCTCCCGAGTGCTGAGATTAAAAGCATGCGCCACCACACCCGGCACAGTCAGTGCTCTTGACCACTGAGCCATCTCTCCAGCCCTCTGTCCCTTTCTAGAAAAGTCAAAGCTAACTTGGAACTCACTAGGTAGCTCAGGCAGGTCTCTGGAGCCTCAAAATATTGGTGTTGTGTGCCATCACATCTGCACACATATAGAAACCTAGTGAATACCTTCACCTCAAGCCCTTCTCCAAAAAACAAGCTTGATATTTAAAAAAGCAAAAAACAAAAATAAATAAATAAATAAATAAAGCTTACCTTCATTACTGTCACAGGATAGCTATACTTAGATTAGTATACTTACACTTAATTTTGTGGGTCTTTTTTAAAATCAACTTTATTATTAAAATAAATAAATAAAAACCTCTGGTTGGCTGTGTGGTACATGCCTTTAATGCCAGCATCTATGAGTTCTCAAGGCTAACCTGGTTCTAAGACAGCCAGGGCTACACCATGAAAACCAGTGTGGGGAGGAAAGGTGGAGAGGTTGGCAGCGAGGAAGGCCTGAATCCATGTAATAGACATGGATTATAAAGAGAATAGAAAGCTAATTGGTTCTCTAGACGAAATCTGTTAACTTTTTGGTTTAACTTTGGTGGTAGATAAATGCACAGAAACATATTATTAAATGTGAAAGCATAAATCCCAATGAGAAGCTTCATAACGGCTAGTCTCACTACAGAGAAGCTGAGATGTACTGTCTCTTGGGGTCTGGTTAATTTTGGTATGTGGTGTTTTATTTTTTCCAGGATTTATTTTATTTTTAGCTCTCTGTGTGTGTGTTTGTGTTGTGTATATACTGTGTCTGGCAAAAATTCATTTTTGTTTATTGGTCAATAATATATCCTAATGTGTGATAGCTATTCAGCTAACTTTAAGGACTGTATAGCCAGCCCAGTAGACTGATACACAGTCTTGAAATTCCAGCACACTACGAGGCAGGGGCAACCTGATCTCTGTGAGTTTAATAAGACTTGCCTCTGTCTCAAAAGAACAAAAGAAGAAGATTTATAAGGCAGAATGCTCTTGGATGAAAATTAATATTTTGTTAAAAAAAAAAAAAAAAAAAAAGAGGCCTGGGCTACAACCTGATGCTTCTGACTTCTCACACCCTGCTCTAAGTGTCAGTATGTTGCACAGGCCTGNGATTAAAAGCATGCGCCACCACACCCGGCACAGTCAGTGCTCTTGACCACTGAGCCATCTCTCCAGCCCTCTGTCCCTTTCTAGAAAAGTCAAAGCTAACTTGGAACTCACTAGGTAGCTCAGGCAGGTCTCTGGAGCCTCAAAATATTGGTGTTGTGTGCCATCACATCTGCACACATATAGAAACCTAGTGAATACCTTCACCTCAAGCCCTTCTCCAAAAAACAAGCTTGATATTTAAAAAAGCAAAAAACAAAAATAAATAAATAAATAAATAAAGCTTACCTTCATTACTGTCACAGGATAGCTATACTTAGATTAGTATACTTACACTTAATTTTGTGGGTCTTTTTTAAAATCAACTTTATTATTAAAATAAATAAATAAAAACCTCTGGTTGGCTGTGTGGTACATGCCTTTAATGCCAGCATCTATGAGTTCTCAAGGCTAACCTGGTTCTAAGACAGCCAGGGCTACACCATGAAAACCAGTGTGGGGAGGAAAGGTGGAGAGGTTGGCAGCGAGGAAGGCCTGAATCCATGTAATAGACATGGATTATAAAGAGAATAGAAAGCTAATTGGTTCTCTAGACGAAATCTGTTAACTTTTTGGTTTAACTTTGGTGGTAGATAAATGCACAGAAACATATTATTAAATGTGAAAGCATAAATCCCAATGAGAAGCTTCATAACGGCTAGTCTCACTACAGAGAAGCTGAGATGTACTGTCTCTTGGGGTCTGGTTAATTTTGGTATGTGGTGTTTTATTTTTTCCAGGATTTATTTTATTTTTAGCTCTCTGTGTGTGTGTTTGTGTTGTGTATATACTGTGTCTGGCAAAAATTCATTTTTGTTTATTGGTCAATAATATATCCTAATGTGTGATAGCTATTCAGCTAACTTTAAGGACTGTATAGCCAGCCCAGTAGACTGATACACAGTCTTGAAATTCCAGCACACTACGAGGCAGGGGCAACCTGATCTCTGTGAGTTTAATAAGACTTGCCTCTGTCTCAAAAGAACAAAAGAAGAAGATTTATAAGGCAGAATGCTCTTGGATGAAAATTAATATTTTGTTAAAAAAAAAAAAAAAAAAAAAAGAGGCCTGGGCTACAACCTGATGCTTCTGACTTCTCACACCCTGCTCTAAGTGTCAGTATGTTGCACAGGCCTGTGCTGTCTGAGCCCACAATGCTATGTTCAACTCCTTTCCATCAGCACATGAAGTCAAGAATCTCTAAATGTTAAAGAGTTTATAAAGCCCAAGAAGGAATGGAGCCAGACCAGCACAATGTAGAAGGCAGGGTAGAGCTCCAGGCCACCAAAATGGTGTTCCAACCATGCTCATGAGTAGAGATTAAGTTCCTTTTCAAAAGAAAATACCCACAATTCTAGTCTTTAAAGGCTAAAAGATCCTACATTTCCACTCTATGAAACCTAATACAAAAAAGAAAAAAAAAAAAAAAACAAGCCAGAAAATGAAAAATAATACTGTTGGAATTTTATCAAAAAGAAAACATTTTGTAACAAAGAATTACAAGAACAGAAGATCAGGACTGGGGATGTAGCAGAATTGGAGTGTTTGCCTAACACGCATAGATAGGCCTAGTGGTCCATACAACAAATCCTAACATTTTGGAAGTAGAGACAGAAAGACCAAAAGTCAAAGGTCATTCTCGGCTTAATGACATTTAAAAAAACAAAACAAAACAAAAAAAAAACATAAAATATGTGCATGGATATTTTGCATATTTGACTATGTACTGCATGTGCACAGTGCCTACATTAGTCAAAAGAAAGCACTAGATCCCTTGGAAGTCAGTTAAAGTGGATTTAATAAGTATTCTTAACCACTGAGCGCTCTCTCTCCAGCTCCTGCTAATGACTTAAGGCCGGCCTGGGTGCGTAAATCCCAGTCCAAAAAATAACAAAGCACTGGAAGCTAGGCATCCCACCTCATATATGCCTATAATCCAGCATTAAGCCACTGACTTGACTGCCACAAGAGGATCCAGAATTTTGGTCAATAGATTATGTCATTTTGAAATGTAAAGAGCATGTTAACTTTAATTCCTCATTCGGCAAAACATCTAGTTTAGTAACCCATCAATATACATTCTTATTTGTTTATTCATTTTTGTTTTGTTTTGGTTTTGCTTGTTTGTTTTTTTGAGACCAGGGTTCCTCTGTGTAGTTTTTTGGTTGTTCTGAAACTCAATCTTAGACAAGGCTGGCCTCAAATTCAAAGATCATCCTTCATCTGCTGGAATTAAAGGCATGACCACCAAGGCCCAGCTAATCTTTAAGATTATCTACAGCTAATCAAAGCTAAATACTTGTTCTGGTCTGTCATAAAAACAAAACTGGCAAAGTACAGCTAGTCACTTCCAAGATCTAATTTCATATGGAGCAACACTCTTACTGCAAAGTCACATTTTTCACTTACAATTCATCTTTATCACTAAAGAATATCCTGGTACAATATTACAGTACCCAAGCACCTTTAAGGTGAGTTTACAGGCACAGAATCTCAGAATCAGTGAGCCACTGAAAACAAAGGGTGAGAAATAGAACAAGAAACAAAAATAAGAAAATGGAAAAGGAGCCAGGCGTGGTGGCGCATGCCTTTAATCCCAGCACT
>NC_034591.1:136232192-136251187 GCF_900095145.1 Mus pahari | reverse complement strand
AAGAAGGAAAGAAGGAAAGAAGGAAAGAAAGAAAGAAAGAAAGAAAGAAAGAAAGAAAGAAAGAAAGAAAGAAAGAAAGAAAGAAAGAAAGAAAATGGAAAAGGCAACACATAGTGAAGTGTTAAGGAGTAAACAGTTTGCCAGTTCAGCATGTAAGGAACTTGGAAATCATGAATCTGACCAAACAAGTTAAAAGCTGAAAACTGAAAAAGCAACAACTCTTTGCAGATTCCTCAGAGAGGCTCAGAGAGCGAGTTCCTTTTACTCAATCAATATACCATATGTTCAGCTACCTAAAAAAATTAAGGTGGTACATATTATAATCTCAACACTAAAGAAGTGGATGGAGTCAGGAGGATCTGGAGTTCCATGATGTCCTGAGCTGCTAACCAAGATTCTGAAGGTGATAGGGAAATGGAAATTTCTAAAGCAGTCTATCAGTCCTACCAGCCTTGGAACCGGACACAGATACAGCAGAAATATTGGGAAAGTTAAGACATTTGTGAAAATTAGGAACTCTAAGGAAAAATTAAAACAAAGTAACAAAGCTAAAGAATGTCTCTGACAAATTCATTAGTTTGGGAATAGACATATAAGTAAAAAATTTGATTAGAGCAGTAGTGGCCTTTAATCCAGCATTTGAGAGGCAAAAGCAAGTAGATCTCTGAGTACAAGGCCAGCCTGATCTACAGAACTGGTTCTAGGACAGCCAGGGCTACACAGAAAAACTTGGGGGGGGGGGAATAAATATTAAAATAAAATATAAAGACATTGAAATTTTAATGACTAAGAACTAAGAACTTGTTATATTCCAAACCCTCATTCTAGGAGGCTCAGAAAACAAACAGTATAAATGCTAACAAGCCATTCATTACTACATAAAACCTACAAATCAAAAAACAAAACAAGCAAAACAAAAACAAAAACAAGATATAAAAATCTAACCAATTGCTGTCAGTGAAAGAGATGCTATGAAACATAAAGATCTGGAATTTGTGGACGTAACTAAAGTCAATCCCTATCTTCTAATTCAGTGCATTCAAGCACAGGCATAAAGACACACACAATATATTGGACTAGATAAAAATTTATGTCCCCTAGCTGAGCAATAACGGCACAAACCTTGAGTCCCATAACTCAGGAGGCAGTGGCAGGTGGATCTCTGAGTTTGAGGCAAGCCTAGTATATAAAGCAAGTTTCAGGGCAGTAAGGACTACCTGGGAGAAACTGTCTCAAAACAACAAGCCTGGTGGTGGTGGCACACGCCTTTAATCCCAGCACTCGGGAGGCAGAGGCAGGCGAATTTCTGAGTTCAAGGCCAGCCTGATCTACAAAGTGAGTTTGAGGCCGGCCAGGGCTACACAGAGAAACGCTGTCTCGAGAAAGGGGAGGAGAAAAAAAAAAAAAAAAAAGGTGCATACATAATAGGTGGCCTGGGGAAAAAAAAGAGAGAATACATAGAGTAAAGCTACCCTGATCTTCTGGAACAGGAAAACTCTCATCTATGATGAGATAGAATTCAGATCAGCTACTGCCTGGAGGTTTACGTTGTGGAGGGACTATGTGACTGTACAGGCCTAGAGTTTTGGGAAAATCTTAGTGGTCCATCATTGTTTGCTATGGTAGTTATACCTGTGTATACAGTTGCTGATACTCAGTTATATATTTTAAACTTTGTATACTTAATTATATGAAAATTATCCCTCAATAATTATCCCTCAGTTTGGGTCAGCCAAACATGATGGTGCACACCTTTAAGCCCACCACTTAGGAGGCAAAAGACAGGGCAGTCTCCTCTACAAACTTTCAAAGGCAGCTCAAATCTTGGAGTCCCTTATTTTTAAACTTTATATAAATGGACTTATGTTGTCGATATTTTTCTGCAAATATTTGAAATAGGAGTCTCACTAGTTACTCATGGTAGTCTTGAACTCCTAGACCCTAGTGACTCTCTTCACTGATCTATTTGAGATGAGATGAAATAGAGAATCAAGTACCAGCCAAGGTGTAGAATTTAGTGGGAAAACAGGAGAAATTACATACTGAAGATATTGCCAATTCATCAGCAAGTATTCGGTTCTTCCATCTAGTCTGTACCTAACATTTCCAAGTCTTTTTGATTTAAGCAGATTAGTGAAACAAGCTTTCATATTCTATGTATATTTCATTCCATTTTTAACTTAGGGGAGGCCCAGATGGACCTTTCACACTGCAATGGGTAGCAGGAACCTATGGATTCATTCCCAAGTGCTGCAACCTTCTGTCAGTTCTCTCCAGCTCATTCGCCCCGGTCCCTATTCTTTACATAGACCCACTGAACAAGTAGTCAATGTCTCCTTCCCATTAAGACAGGAAAAATGAAGTACTGTCCCCAAATAAAGTAATGCCTTCATATTATCCTCACTTTCTGAAAATATTGCTGTAGCTAATGTTAAGTGCCAAATGAGACACTAAAAGTACCATACATGGTTGGTCACTGACTACAGAGACTTAGGTCTCCAATAAAGGGAAAGCCCAGCTAGATGGCTCAGTGAGAAAAAAAATGCTTACAGCACAAACCTGATAACCTAAAAACAGACCCTTCTCCCATTGTCTTCTGACTTCCACTAAAGTGCCATGTCACGATTTATCAATGCAGATACACACACACACACACACACACACACACACACACACACAAAACTGATTTACAAACTGCCTTTAAAATAAAAATGGTTAACCAGAAACACAGAAAACACATGTGTGAAAAGGAAATGCTAGCTCAGGCTACCTACTGACTTTGAGGCTTGATTCTCATGTTTCAATCACAATTCAACGTGCCACTTTGAGCAATGTACTTCATCTGTACAACTGAGCTAGACTTAAATTATTTCTACATCCTTTGTATGGATGGATACATGTGGACTTTCCAAAATATATTACAAATTCACTACAACAAGACAACAAAAAAAATTTTAAAGTAGAATAAGGGTCCCAGGGTGGTGGTACACGCCTTTAATTCCAGCACTTGGGATGCAAAGGTAGGTCAATCTCTGACTTCAGGGCCAGCCTGGTCTACAGAGTTAGTTCTAGGACATCCAGGAATACACAGAGAAACTGTCTCAAAGAGACAAATCAAACAAAACAAAAAAGGGGGGACTGAGCTGATGGCTCAGTTGGTTAAGTGGTTTTCTAAGCAAACTTTAGGACTTCACAATTTGGATCCTCTACATAAAAGCCAGGCACATGAACGTCTATCTGTCTGCAAGCCATGAAGTTGGGAAGGCAGAAACAGGAGGATAAACCAGCCTGTAAGTTATGACTCCTTTGAGGGTTAAACAACCCTTTCACAGGGGTGCCATATTAGATACTCTGTATATCAGATATTTATGTTATGATTCACAACAGTAATAAAATTAGTATGAAGTAGCAACAAAATAATTTTAGTGGTTGGGAGTCACCACAATATGGGGAACTTTATTAAAGAGTTGCAGCATTAGTAAGGATGAGAACCACTGTCCTAGACTAAAACAGAACTCCAGGCTAAGGAGAGGTGGACAGTGTTCCTAAGGGTTCCTCTTGGTTTCAAAAGGCACACACATTCCCAAACACACACTTTAAAAAAAAAAAAAAAAAAAAAAAGACACAAGAGGACAACCTATCTATCTCCTCCACTAACCAAACCCTGCAGAAATTTCTTCCCAACTATAAAATGTTAAAGCAGAGAGAATTTACCTCACCTAAATATAAGAAATACAGAAAGAGACCTACCAACATGCAAAGGTACAAGCTTGGAAGTAGAGAAATAGGGTCTGATTTTCTAAGCCATTCCTGTACCATTAAGGTCTATCTGTCCATGTCCCACCCATAGTGACCCAATCAGCTCACAGCTCAGCCTCTGTGGTCCTCCTTTAATGTGCATTCAAACAATACCACCTGGATACTGTGTTTAAACACTGAACCAAATTCAGTAGCTCTAGGATGAGGCCTAGATGAAAATATGTCTCACAAACTCAAGATTTTCTGAGGAGTACAGATGGAATAATAACATTTGGTTCCATCCTATCCATTTCTGGCTCATTATTTATGATTTCTTAACCTGTATTAAACCGGATATTAAACTTTAATGTCATTAATAGTCTTGTAAACACCAAATGAGATAATTCATATACTCACAACCCTGGTACATACTGAATGTCTGGTGACTAATAACTAATATTGTGTGTGCATGTTCAAGTGTATATGTTTGTGATTAGAGAGTGTGTATAGAGGTCAGAAGACAACTTTCCAGAACCCATTCTCTCTTCTAATTTTTAAAAATTTTATCTAATTACTGTGTATGTGTATGGTATGTGTAAGTGAAGCCACACTCTAGTTCTACTGTAGAAACCAAAAAACTCAGGCCAGGGCTGTATAGCAAATGCTTTTTTACCCACTAAACCATCTAACTGGTTTTGAAATCTAGTTTTTAACTGCAATTCTTCCAGGTAACAGCTCTTCTCAATGCCAAACCTGAGTTTGCAGCTACCTACTATAAAACTATAATTAAACTGTCCCCTAAGAATCTTGACATGGCCTGTACTTCTCAGGCATCATCTCGCCTAGTTTTGTTCTTTGCCCCATCTATAGCAAAGTGAACTTTCTACTCTGCAAAGACTAGTTTCTATTTAATAAACAAATATTTACACTGTATACAGACTATATCCTAGGCCTGTTCCAAACATCCAATTGCTGCCATGTACGGCAATTTTCAAACAATGTTTTAACCTTATCCACTTTATATATTTAGGGATTTGGGGTTTGGTTGGAGTTTTGGTTTTGTCTTGTTTTGGTTTGCAACAGGATCTCACTGAGGTTGGAATTACCTCTGCCTCCTTAGTGCTGGGATTAAAGGTATGCACCACCATACCCAACCTGTTATTTTTGAGACAAGGTCTGGCGTATCGTTCCAGGTTGCTCTCAAATTCATGATACAACCAATGCTGACTTTCAACTCTTAAATGCTTTTTAATCGCAGCACCCAAGAGGCAGAGATAGGTGAGTCTCTTAAATGCTGAGATTATCGGTATGCACCATCACTCCTCGTTTTTTGCAGTACTAGGGATTGAACCTAGGGCTTCCTGTGTAATAGGCATGGATTCCACCAACGGAGGTATATTTAACCAAGCTGTTTCCTATAGTAAGGTTTCACTATATAGCTTAGGCTAGCCTTGAATATTTAATCTATCTGCATTAACATTCAGAATGCCGCCACTGCAGATGTCTACTACCACATCCAGCATATAGACTGAATTTCTACTTTCTTTGTATTTCCTTATAATGAATGATGTACCATCTTCAGGATGAAATCTAAATTAAGCCTAATCTTCAGACCTAATAGCTTACTAGATTCATATTTTGCAACTCCCATCAATCTTCTAAAGATGTATCTAGAATGCCTTGCATTCCCAATTCATATGGGCTGCCTATGAATATATTCCCATCTTTCCAGGACTCAATTTCAATAGGCTCCTCCTCCAAGCCCCTAACAAGCCTAGCTATTTCTTTCTTTGTACTTTATATACACTTACACTGACACAAAAATCTGATTGCACTGTTTGTTTTTTTCAAGTAGGGCTTCTCTCTGTAGCCCTGGCTGTCCTGGAACCCACTCTGTAGACCAGGCTGGCCTAGAACTCAAGAGATTCGCCTATCTCTGCCTCTTGGGTGCTGGGATTAAAAGACTTTCCACCACCACACCCAGCTACCACTATGATTTCTAAACATCTTTGTGGTTTAGATTTTGTGTTATTGGTCTTCCCACACTAGACCCAGAAGCTATCTAAGAGTCAACTAATTGAAAAGAACTGCAATAATATCAGTATCCAAGCCAGGATGAGGGCTAGCTAGTGTGGTACAATACCAAAGACAGAGCACTTGCCTAGCTGAAGTGTTTGAAGTACTTAGTTTCAGGTCAAACACTGGAGAGGAAGGGAGTGAGGATTGAAAACAGGCATAAGTCCCTGGTTTAGTCCCAAGCTACGGAAGGAAGGAAGGAAGGAAGGAAGGAAGGAAGATTGCTTGCTTGAGGGGCGGGATGGGGGAAATGGTTCAGCATTTAAGAACACTTCCTGTTTTCCTGAGGACTTAAGAGTGCTTGACTCGCCACAACCACCTGTAACTCATACAAATAAATAAAAATAATAGTGTGACTAGAAGGATAAGCTCAGTGGTTAAGAGTACTTGTTCTTGGGGCTAGAGAGATGGTCTGATGGTCAAGAACACTGACTGGGGCTGGAGAGATGGCTCAGTGATTAACACCAATGACTGCTCTTCCAAAGGTCCTACCTCATGGTAGCTCACAACCATCTGTAATGGGATCTGATGTCCTCTTCTGGTGTGTCTTAAAGACAGCTACAGTGTATTCATATAAATAAAATAAAGAAATCTTTTTAGAAGGGGGGGGGGCTGGAGAGATGGCTCAGCAGTTAAGAGGTCCAGAGTTGAAATCCCAGCAACCACATGGTGGCTCACAACCATCCATAATGAGATCTGATGCCCTCTCCTGGAGTGTCAGAAGACAGCTACAGTGAGTGTACTTACATACCTGCTGCTCACAACCATCCCTAAATCCAGTTCCAGATCTGCGGCTTTCTGGCCTCCAAGGGCACCAGGCTCCCACACACTGCATATGCATCCATGCAAGCAAAACAGTCAAGACATGAAAAATAAATTTTATTCTAAATAAAATATTTAAGAAAAAAATACTAATATTAATTACCAGTTTGTTGAGAAACTTGTTTCAAATCTTACTGTAAGTCTACAGAATAAGTAATGAACAACTCTGCCAATGAAGAAGTGAGACTCAAAATTAATCAATTTGTCTAGACCTTGAACATTCTGTAGATGAGTATTACTCCAATAAGCGGCTCTTTTTATTACTGTTTCACTTAATGGACTGCAGTTTGAAGTTTAAATCATTTTACCCATTTTTACCTATTACAAGGATAATCAACTACTTCAATCCACTTAAAAACTATTCACCTAATCCCCAATTCACAAAGCACTACTCACGTTTGCCAAATTATGGAATCAACCCAGATATGCAACAGAGGAATGAACTAGAAGACATGGTATGTAAGCAACAAAATTTTCCCAGCCATAAAGAACAAAGAACCAGCAACAAAGCTAGGTACTAGGAATTTGCATCCTGTGGGGGTTTGAATGAGAATGACTCCAGAAGCTCATAAATTTAACAGTTAATGGAACTGTTTGGGAAGGATTAGAAGGTATGACACTGTTGGAGATGTCACTAGGGAGGTCTTGGGGTCTCAAAAGCCCAGATCATTTCCAGTTCTTTCTCCCCCACACTCCCACTTCATACTAATATATCAAGACTCAAGTAAGCTCTCAGCTGCTTCTCCAGCACCATTCCTGCCATGATGAACACGGATTCACCCACTCTAACTTTGAGCCCCAAATTAATTTATTTTATAAGTTGCCTTGGTCATGGTGCTTCATTGCAGCAAAGTGAATAAGATACTACACAAACCCTGGTAACCTGGGTTCTTTTTTTTTTTAATTTATTTTTATGTATATGAGTGCTCTATCTGCATGTATACCTGTGAACCAGAAAAGGGCATCAGATCCCATTATAGATGATTGTGAGCCACCGTGTGGTTTTTGGGAATTGAACTCAGGAACTCAAGAATCTAGAAGAATCTAGAAGACCAGCCAATGCACTTAACTGAGCCATCTCTCTAGCCAATGAAAATGTTTAACACATATACATGCACAAAACCTCCCTTTTGGGGGGAGGTTAAAGGGTTGCACCACCACACCTGACTCAAAATCTCTTAAATATTAATAACTTTTTACAAGTTGAAGCCAGCAAGAGGACTCAGTGAGTAAAGTCACTTGTCGTCAAGTCTGATGACTTGAGTCCTCTATATCTATCTTTCTCTCTCTCAAAAATAAATTTGAACAAAGGTACCCATGCTATAAGGGTAAAGTACCCATAAGATTATTAAATGAAAACTCGTGTATACATATAAGTGAAAAAAATATATATATATATATACACATATATAATATACACACATACATACACACACACACACACACACACACACACAT
This sequence comes from Mus pahari, assembly GCF_900095145.1. Lineage (NCBI taxonomy): Eukaryota > Metazoa > Chordata > Mammalia > Rodentia > Muridae > Mus > Mus pahari. Next base: position 136,243,093 of record NC_034591.1, on the reverse strand, counting down.
ACACATATATATAAAAATAAAAGCACACAGACTGGAAATTCCAGCACTGAAGAGTAGAGGCACAAAAGTCAAAGTTTAAGGCTACATGGCAAGTTTGAAGTATGTCTGAACACTTAAATTTAAAATAATAATAATGCCCACAAAATGTTATATAAGCCGGGCGTGGTGGTGCACACCTTTAATCCCAGCACTCGGGAGGCAGAGGCAGGTGGATTTGAGTTCGAGACCAGCCTGGTCTTCAGAGTGAGTTCCAGGACAGCCAGGACTACACAGAGAAACCCTGTCTCGAAAAAAAACAAAAACAAAACAAAACAAAAAAAATGTTATATAAATTGCACATATCAATACCATTTAGATCCACAGGCAGCACTTGATTTGATATACTACTGTCTATAGATCATTCTCATTATTCTTTTACTTTGATAACTAGTAGAAGATGGCTGAATTCAAGGCCAATCAAGACTACACAGTGAGGCTCTGTCTTAAATAAAAAACAAAAACCACAAAAAAAAAAACAAAAAACAAAAAAAAAAACCAAAACAGTAATCTCACTTAACCAGAGAGAAACTTTAAAAGGTACTGTTGGAATTCTTTCTCCTACTACCTCTGAGCAAAATGTCACTTTAGTCCCAGCATCTCCTGCATCTCTTCCCTCTCCCCCTCCAACCTTCCTTCACAGTCATTCAAATGACCTGCATCACGTCATCTTTTCCTCTTCAAGGAATGAAACCCAAGTCCTGGAACATTTCCCTCAGCAGAGGCGCCTGCCTCTGAACTTTCTACTGTGATCATCCTCTTGTATAAATCGTTTTGCAAATAATAATAAAGGTTTTACACTGTATTATCACTGCCCTCCCCAGAGAAACAATAAAACAGCAATTTGATCACAGATCTCAGCAACTTTAATAAAGGCAACAGCAAACAGAAAAGAAGTAAACTTTGTTCAAAGTTCTACTTGCAGAGCCAGGAGTGGTGGTACACCTTCAGCTCAGCACTCAAAAGGCAGAAGCACACAGGGTCTGAGATTGAGGCCAACCTAGTCTACAGAGGAAGTTCTAGGACTGACAGGACCACACAGAGAAATCCTGTCTCAAACAAGTAAAAAAGAAACAGTAAAAATCACCCCAGGCTATCTATCTACCTATCTACCTACATAGCTAGCTAGCTATCAAATGTGAGACAAACTTGAGCTACATTCAACCCTATCTAAAAACGGTAAAGCCGGGCATGGTGGCGCACGCCTTTAATCCCAGCACTCAGGAGGCAGAGGCAGGCGGATTTCTGAGTTGGAGGCCAGCCTGGACTAGCCAGGGCTATACAGAGAAACCCTGTCTCAATCCCCCCCCCCAAAAAAAAAAACAAAAAACAAAAAAAACTAACAGTAATTAAAAGATGGGGCTGGCAAAATGGCTGCTAAGTACAGGCGTTTATACCACCAAGCCCAACAAGTTGAATCCAATATCTGGAACCCCCTCCCACAAATTACCCTCTGATCTCTATAAACAAGCACTGTGATATGTGTCTATCCCCAAATCAAATAAGTATATAAAGTACTTTTAAACAATTTTTATTTTAAGGATAGGTGACCTAGAGAAATGGCTTGATGATTTAAGAAAACCTACTGTTCTTGCAGAGGACTTGAATTCAGTTATCAAGCACCCAAAGTGCACAGATTACAACTGCCTATACCACCAAGTGACAGAGAAATCCAATGCCATTTTCTGGCCTCTGTGGGTACCTGCACTCATATACTTATATCAATACATAAATATATACATAATTTAAAAGAAAATAAGCCATTGGACTGAGCACAGGGTCCCCAATGGAGAAGCTAGAGAAAGGACCCAAGGAGCTGAAGGGGTTTGCAGCCCCATAAGAGGAACAACAATATGAACCAACCAGTACCCTCAGAGCTCCCAGGGACTAAACCAACAAAGAGTACACAAGGAGGGACTCAAGACTTCAACCACATATGTAGCAGAAGATGGCTTTGTGGGACATCGATGAGAGGAAAGGCCCTTGGCCTTGTGAAGGCTCGATGCCCCAGTATAGAGGAATGCCGGGACAGGGAAGCGGGAGTGGGTAGGTTAGTGAGCAGGGGGAGGGGAGATGGGATTGGGGGGGGGGGTTTCAGAGGGGAAATGAGGAAAGGGGATACAATTTGAAATGTAAATAAAGAAAATATCTAATAAAAAATAAAGAGAAGAGAAGAGAAGAGAAGAGAAGAGAAGAGAAGAGAAGAGAAGAGAAGAGAAGAGAAGAGAAGAGAAGAGACTTTTTTTTTTCCTTGTTAAGACAGGGTTTCTCTGTGTGGCCCTGGCTATCCTGGAACTCACTATGTAGACCAGGACAGCTTCCAACTCTAACAGAGATTCCCAGGTGCTGGGATTAAAAGTGTGTGCCAGGGCTGGGGAGATGGCTCAGCAGTTAAGAGCACTGGCTGCTCTTCCAGAGGTCCTGAGTTCAAATCCCAGCAACCACATGGTGGCTTGCAACCATCCATAATGAGATCTGATGCCTTCTTCTGAAGTGTCTAAAGACAGCTACAGTGTACTTACATATAATAAAGAAATAAATCCTCTTTAAAAAAAAAAAAAGGGTGTGTGCCAGAGCCAGGCGTGGTGGCGCACGCCTTTAATCCCAGCACTCGGGAGAGAGAGGCAGAGAGGCAGAGAGGCAGAGAGGCAGAGAGGCAGAGAGGCAGAGGCAGGTGGATTTCTGAGTTTGAGGTCAGCCTGGTCTACAGAGTGTGTTCCAGGACAGCCAGGGCTACACAGAGAATCCCTGTCTCAAAAAACCAAAGTGTGTGCCAGAGGCTGGTGAGATGGCTTCCAAAGGTCCTGAGTTCAAATCCCAGCAACCACATGGTGGCTCACAACCATCCATAATGAGATCTGACTCGCTCTTCTGGAGTGTCTGAAGATACAGTGTACTTACATATAACAAATAAATTCATTAATTTTTTTTTTAAAAAAAGCGTGTGTCAGGATGACACTCAAAAGCATCTTAAAAACAATAAAAATATTTGGGGCTAGGGAAATGGCTCAATAGGTTACAACACTGACAACCAAGCCTGATGACTTGAGTTCTATCCCAAGGACACACATTGTGGACAGAGATAACTGACTCTAGAAATCTGAATTCTGCCCTCTACACATAAGATATGGCATGTGATAGGGCAAACTGAATAAATTTTAAAAAGTAATAATAAAATGGGGTAATAATACACTGAATGCTAACATCTCAGAGGCAGTCAGGTTTCTGAGTTCCAAGCCAATTGAGTTCCTAGACATTCAAGGAAACATAGTCTCAAAAACAAAACAAAAGTAACAATTTGGTTGTAAACACCCATAATCCCAGCACTTGAGAAACAAAAGTAGGAAGATCTTTGTAAATTTAGGCCAGTTTGTCCTACATAGCAGTTCAAACCAGCCAGGACTACATAGTAAACCTGTTTCAAAAATATGGGGCTAAAAGATGGCTCAATAGTTAAGAGTGCTGGTAATTCTTCCAGAGGACCTGGGTTCAATTAACACATAAGGGATCACAATTGTCTGTATCTCTAGTTCCAAGAGATCTGACACCATCATACAGATATGCATGCAGGCAAAACACCAACACACATACAATAAAAAAAAAATCATCGAAAATTAAAAGATATAAATAATAAAAATATTTTTTAAAGATAGGAAGCAACTGAGGAAGCTAACTTCTGGCCGCTACAGGCACATGCACAGGGGTGCATTCTGCCTGTGTTTGCTCTACACACACCCACACAAGTGCACACAGAGAGAGAGAGAGAGAGAGAGAGAGAGAGACAGAGAGAGAGAGAGACAGAGAGAGAGAGACAGAGAGAGAGAGACAGAGAGAGACAGAGACAGAGACAGAGTGACAGAGAGAATAATTACCACATGTGTTATGGGATACTATCCCAAACCAATACCACTCAAAGAATGGGCCAAAAATACCAGTAACTACCCCAAAATTATGCCAATAAGTCAAATTCTTTTTGTTCTACAAGACAGTTCCCTGAACCTATAGGAAATAAAAACTGGTCACACCTAAAGAACCCAAGGATAATCCTTCAGGAAGAGAAAAGAGACAAAAAAGAAATGGAGAAAAGAAAGGATTCCCCAAAGGAGCAGATCTGTTAATTTAACACTTTCTGTTAGGCAAATAACCTATCCCAAGTAAGTGCCATTGTTGCAGAAACAATGATCGCTCATTCAGGGAAGGGGTGATCATTAAAAGAACTGGCCAGAAGGAAAACAAAAATAACTATTCTAATCAACAAGACTACTTAACAGCCTTCTCAGTTCTAAGAACTTACACCACTCCTGGAAAGTACACTTCAGATGCGATTTAATATTAAACATCAATAAGTGAAATGGTTGGTATCACTGTGGCCCAATCACTGCTCTATTTTCACATTGACTTTTTGATGTTGGGATAAACAAGACATCATGCACAGTACAGATGTATACGTGAGTTGACCACATGCTATGACCTACTACTTTCAAGTAACACAATTACTCCAGCAAGCCTACCAAAGAGAAAAAGTAGGCCTCACTTAGCCAGGAGCTAGTGCTATAGAGAAATCCACCACTGCAGAGGGAAGCACCAAAGAACATGCTATCACTTATACCAACTAAGTACCCTTCATAAAGGTTAGACGTGGTCAGAGACTTTAAACAAGAAAATGGATACTAGCTCTTGTGTATTGTTATGTAATTACATTTGAAACCTGTGTGTGGCTAATGAAGTACAAGACACAGGGCACAACAGCACTAATTCAAAGAACAGCGAGAAAAAAAAAACTTAAGCTGCAGAAGTGATTGACTTCACAGTTTACTTATATGAATTCTGGGGTTTAGCACAGGCCAAAAATTCTACCCCTCCTCCACAGTGCCCAGAACAAGCCCAGAGACCTCAGGAGTTGAGCACAACAATGGAATGAAAGAAAAAACAAGGGAGGGTGTCAAAGGCTGAGGCTCACTCAGTTAAAAGAGAATGTTAAGAAGGCACAGCAGGTTGGATGTGTGGCTCAGTGGCAGAGAGCCTGCCTAGCATGCCCATCTTCAGGTTCCAGCCCAATGTGGAGGGGAGAGGAGGGGCGGGGCTACAAACCAATGATACAGTGTCAAAAGCCATACATAGGGAAACATATCTTAAAATGTTTCATATATCTTTCTTACTTTTTTGTTTTTCCAGACAAGCTTTCCTGGCTGTCCTGGAATTCACTCTGTACACTAGGCTGGCCTCAAACTCAACAGATCCATCTGCTTCTGCCTCCTAAATCCTGGGATTAAAGGAATACACCATCACACACTTCCTGTTTTATAGCTTTCATCCAAGAAACTCAGAGCACTCCACAGAACACTAAGACCACTTTAGTCACCATCACAATACCATCTTCCCTCCAAACCAAAATAACACATTTATCACATGCCTTTAATTCCAGCACTCAGGAGGCAGAGGCTCTATGGTTTTGAAGGAAATTTATCTACACAGTGAGGCCCATCCTAGGGAGAAAAAAAAAGATAGGAAAGTACACCTTTAATCCCGGCACTCGGGAGGCAGAGGCAGGTGGATTTGAGTTCGAGGCCAGCCTGGTCAAAGTGAGTTCCAGGACAGCCAGGGCTATACAGAGAAACCCTGTCTCGAAAAACCAAAAAACAAACAAAACAAAACAAACAACAAAAGAAAGAAGTGAGGGTCGATAACCAAGTATCTGTTTACCAGGTTTCTGTTTGGCATGTACAGTAACAGAGAGCAACTTCAACTTCCTTCAGAAGCTGGACATGATGGTGCATGACTTTAATCCCAGCACTGGGGAAATAGAAAGGCAGGCAGAATCAAGGCTAGGCTTGGTCTACTGACTTGAAACACCAAGATTGTCAGGCACTAATGGCCAACCTAGACTACACAAAGTTATAGTTTGGTATCAACTATAATGAGATTCTGTCTTTTTTTCCCTGCCTAAAGTGGCCAGGAGGTGGTGGTGCACGCCTTTAATCCTAGCATTTAGGAGGCAGAGGCAGACAAATCTGAGTCCGAGACCAGTCTGATATACACAGAGCTAGTTCCAGGACAGCCAGGGCTTTGCAGACAAACCCTGTCTTAAAAAACAAATACAGGGGTGGGAGGGGGAAATAACATAACTCAAGATATTCATTCTCCAGAATCCCTCCAAATCTCAAGCATTTAACATTGGTTCAGTTTGAGAACAGAAATAGTGAAGATGTCAACCTTCAAAAGTTCCAATCAAATAAGCTTGTTTAGAAGCAAGTTTGCAGTGAAAAGAGAAAGAAATCCACGTAATTCACAGACATACCAAGCAAGTATGGACCTGCTTCTATCTGGTACAAAACTAACTTGTGAAGGAAGTATGGAGAGTTGCTTTGAGTTAACCCATGGTACTAGCCATACTTAGAAAGTCCCTCCTAGAAGCCAGGAATCAATCATCTAGCCTGAAATTCCCATGCTACCAAAGTAATCTTACTAAGATGACACTTCATGTCAAGAGCAAGTGCGAGCCATGATTCATGTATCTAATGCCTTTTGAAAATGTGTTCCAGATTTGAAATGCGGTAGTAGAGCTGGCATGGCCAGTAGGAGGCAACAGGTCCAGCTGTCTACACACATTACGTTTTGACTCTTCATAGATGGATGGCTTTCAACACTCTGCTGCCACAACTCTTAACTCTGGATCCTTAACACCCATGGAAGCTCACCTTGAGACTTTATTATCAAGGCCTATACTACCCAAGTTGGATTTTACACTTTCCTGTGTTTCAGAAAATGAAGCAAAGTTATAGTTATAAGGCAAGCCAAATACCAAACCAAAATGGAGTGTCCTTCATGGATGAGAGACCAACCCTTCTGTAACTGCAGGAGATTCCCAACTCTCCGAAGCTCCCTGTGGTATAAAGGGATAAGGAGGGAAAAATGGGGTGGGGCCAGGAGAGTAGGAGGCCTTTCTTTTTAAAAGGCTGGGGAAAAAACAGAAAGGTGAGGTTTTCCAAAGGACATCCTCCACTCCAGGACCCAAGATACATCATGGATTTGCCCTGTGCAACTGTCCTCCTCATCCCTCTATAGAGAAAGAAGATTCTGACTCTTTAAAAGGTAGAAAGGAAGTTTTTAAAAGGATCTTCTGTAGACCAAGAGTATACAACTGTGTGGATGACAGCTACAAGTTGTAGGTCAGCCCCAGATACACAGTACATGTTTTAATTACATACACTAGTATGTTGAAAAACCACATGTATGTTAAAAATAATTTTTAAATTATTTCTTAAATTTGTTTGTTTTGTTTCTATTAGGGCTGGAGAGAAGCTTAGTAGGTAACAGCACTTACTGCTCTTCCAGAGGACCCAGGTTCAATTCCTAGCACTCACATGGTGGCTTGAAGCCTTCTGTAACTCCAACCTCAGAGGATCCTGTATCTTCTGGCCTCTAAGGGCACGGGGTACAGATATGTACGCAGACAAAACATAGATACACATAAAAATAAATTTTTAAAAAATTGTTTGTTTCTACTTTTGAGACAGGGTCTTTCATAGTCCTGGCTGGCTTAGATCTAACTATGTACATGTAGCCCAGGTTGTTCTTGAACTCAAACGAGATCCACCTGCCTCTACTCCAGAGTGCTGGAATTAAAGGTGTTCACTACCCCAACCATCTCTAAATCACTAATCTAAGTCATTTATCTCAGGTCCACTCAAATGCTATCTCAACAAACTATCTCTATCCCTCTCTTAAATTGAAGCCATTCCTTAGCTTGACACTGTGCAAGCCTCCCTGGACTTCATTTCTTAGATCCTGTGACATACTGTATCATCTGTCCACTAAGAAGAGGGCAGGTGCTTTTGAAACTTAATTTTTATTAATTTATTTTGTATTAGCTGGACATGGGAACCCTTAAGAACAACACTTGGGAGGCAGAGTCCAGCCTGTTCTACAGAGTGAGTTCCAAGAAAACCAAGGCTAAACAGAGAAGGCCTGTCTCAGAAAATAATTAATAACAACAACTTTGTGTGTGTGTGATATATGTATGCCATGGAACACATGTGAAGGTCAGAGAAAAACTTGAAGGGGTTGGTTCTCTCTGCCTAATCATGTTGGTTCACGGGATAAAATTCAAGCCTTCACAGTTGGCAGCTAACTCCTTTATCCACTGAGGAATCTCACCCACAAAGAGAGCAAGCATTTTTGTGTTACACACATAGCTGTATCTCCATGAGCTTGTACCCTGCCTAGCACATAGATGCTTTATAAACATTTGTCAACAGGAATTATTACATTAACTTGACTCTCTGAGCTTACTTCAGAAATTTTTAAAATGTCAGACAAGGGGATTCACACTTAAAAACCAGCATTCCAGAGGCTAATTCAGGAGAATTATAGCAAGTTCTAAGGCAGCCTGAGTTACAGTGTCTCAAAAACAAAAAAGCTAGGCAGTGGAGTCTCATGCCTTTAGTCCCACTGCACTCAGGAAGCAGAGGCAAGTGGATCTATAGGAGTTCAAGGCCAGTCTGGAACAAGATCGGGAACAGCCAAGACTATACAGAGAAACTCTGAAAGACCCAAAATAAAATATAGGGTGATGGGATGACTCAGTGGGTAGTTTTTGCCATGAAACCTAAAAAGCTGGGTTGAGATTCCCCAGAACACACATAAAGCCACCAGACATTTCAAAAAATGTAAGAAGCTACACTCCAGCTTGTCCTGATCTCCATATATGAAACACATACCTAATGAAAAAATAAAGACCTTTTGAGCCAAGAACCCTTAGACATGTACTGTAGACTTTCAGCCTTCAATACAGATAATTAAAACTTCCACAAGGGCTGGAAAGATGGCTCAGTGGTTAAGAGCACTGACTGCTCTTCCAGGGGTCCTGAGTTCAATTCCCAGCAACCACATGGTGGCTCACAACCATCTGTAATGGGATCTGAAGACGGCTACAGTGTACTCATATAAATAATAATAATAAATAAATAATATTTAAAAAAAAAAAACTTCCACAAAACTGTGACAACAGCAATACAGACTTTGGAGTAAAAGCCCTGGACCCAGGTAGGAATCCTGTGCAATCAGCCTTCCCAAACTTTCAATCCCCACACATCTGTAAAATGAGGTTTAACATCTACCTAGTAATTGTGGGCAGCTAAGGATAATGAGACAGTATTTTTTTAGATTGATTTCATGTATGTGTGTACATTGCCGATGTCTTCAGACACAACCGAAGTGGGCATCAGATCCCCATTACAGATGGTTGTGAGTCACCATGTGGTTGCTGGGAATTGAACTCAGGAAGAGCAGTCAGTGCTCTTAACTGCTGAGCCATCTCTCCAGCCCATGAGACAGTGTTTTTTAAAAAGTACAGTCCTATATGTTTCACTTACTAAATTACTATGGCCTGTGATCTCTGTGACTTCAAGACCAGCCTGGTATACAAAGCAAGTTCCAAGACAGCCAGAATTGTTAGAGAGACACCCTGTCTTGAAAAACCAGTAAGAGAGAATTTGATTGAAGTCTAATACCACCCTGACAGAACTTGTTCCTATACACAAACAGAAGCTATCCCCTAAACACAGCTGATACACCTAATCTATGTTGAAATTTCAGCAAGTTTTTTTTTTTTTAAGATTTATTTATTTATTATATGTAAGTACACTGTAGCTGTCTTCAGACACTCCAGAAGAGGGAGTCAGATCTTGTTACAGATGGATGTGAGCCACCATGTGGTTGCTGGGATTTGAACTCTGGACCTGCGGAAGAGCAGTCGGGTGCTCTTACCCACTGAGCCATCTCACCAGCCCAGCAAGTTTTATTATTTATATTAATTATGATTCATGGTTCATTCTCTTTCGAGACAGGGTTTATCTGTGTAGCCCTGGCTGTCCTGGAACTCACTTTGTAGACCAGGCTGACCTCGAACTCAGAAATCTGCCAAGTGCTGGGATTAAAGGCATGCACCACCACCTCCCGGCTCAGCTCGGCCCATTCTCTTGATGAAAGGGCTTGAAACAGAACCACAAAGGGTAGAATACAAAGCTCTCTATATACTAGCCCTATTTCATCCTGCTGAGTGAGGTACTTCAGAAACACACAACCACAAACAGAAAGAAGACACAAGGCAGGGAAGATTAAAGCTAAAAGAGCAAGACTCTGGGCAGTAAGTAGTAGCACAAGCCTTTAATCCCAGCACCCAACTTAAATTTTGCTGTTATGAATCATAATGTAAATATTTTTGTTTTCTAATATTAGGCAACCTCTATGAAAGGTTTGTTCAACAGCCCCCCTCCCAAGATTGAGAACTGCTGCTCTATAAAGTTATGAAAAATTATTGTCTTTCACTGCCTTACTTCAACCTGAAGCAAGTACTAAATCTTTTTTTGTTTGTTTGTTTGTTTTTTGTTTTGTTTTTCGAGACAGGGTTTCTCTGTATAGTCCTGGCTGTCCTGGAACTCACTTTGTAGACCAGGCTGGCCTCGAGCTCAGAAATCCGCCTGCCTCTCTGCTGGGATTAAAGGCGTGCGCCACCACGCCCGGAGATACTAAATCTTTAAAAAGGTCAATTATCTTTGTTTCAAATCGGGGTAAAACTTAACTAACTTAATCCACTACAATATTAAGTACAAAATATTTGGCTTTAGCTAAATCATATATAACTGGATTCTATTATCAGCAAATGTGGCCAAAGAGGTCCAAATATGAGATGTGTTGGTGATTAGATGGTTCATCCCTAGAAATCAAACAACTAGGGACGATTAGGTAGGATAGAAAGCTTGCTTAGGGGGCTGGTGAGATGGCTCAGTAAGAGCACCCGACTGCTCTTCCGAAGGTCCGGAGTTCAAATCCCAGCAACCACATGGTGGCTCACAACCATCTGT
>NC_034591.1:136215869-136231987 GCF_900095145.1 Mus pahari | reverse complement strand
GGAGGGAGGGAGGGAGGGAGGGAGGGAGGGAAGGGCTGGGGTTGTAGCTCAATGCCTAGCATGTGTTAAAACCCTGGGTTGTCCTAATACATTAAAAAACAAAAACCCAAAACGTGTAGTAACCAACTACTAAAGGCAGTGTCCATAATCTATTAATGTCAAACTACACATGGCCTCTTCAGAAAATTAAAAGCAACATCTATATGGCAAACATATCAGGAATATACCAATTTTTAAATATGTTAACAGAAGATTTTTACTCAAGTGTCAGGATACAATTTTAGAGTTACCAGCTTCCCAATGACTGAGTTATTTTAATTATTTTAGCTGTATTTTGCTAAAAAATAAGCTTTATATACTATTCATGAGTTGTTTTGAAAACCAGGGAAGAAAATTATGGCAACTTTGGGTATCCTAGCAACCCTGAGCTACAACCCTATCATAAACTAAGAATCTGGAGTCACCGAAAACAGTGTTATTGTACCCTCCGGTTTTTGTTCTGGTTATTTTAGAACCTTTATTTAAGGGCAGCAATACATGAGTGTTCAAGCTTATCTTAAAATGAAAAGTAAAAAAGTAGGACATGGTGGCACACACCTCTGATCCCAGCACTCGCGGAGACAGAAGGATCTCCAGGAGTTGGGAGGCCAGCCTGGTCTACATAGTTAGTTCCAGGCCAGCCAGAGCTACATAACTGAGACCCTGTCTGGTAGAAGTAGTCTCAAAGAAAAAGAAAATGGAAAAGACTGATCAGTGATACAGCGCCTGCCTAGCAAGGGTGAACACAGATTCAATCCCCAACACCACAGAGTCAAGTATGTTGACTCTTCTGAAGAAATTATCAGTTTAAGGTTAATTAACAGCACAAAAATATTTTTACATACAAAAATAAAAACATCACCACTTTAGGGACCTGTAAGTGGGAGGTGTTGACCTCTTACAGAACAGCATCAAGAATCCTAGAGCTTTTCACCTGAGAGATTGTTTTGCTTGGGATAAAAACAAATCCTTAAGGATTTCTGCTTTGTCAATGTTCTATAAATCCAAAGTTTCAGCCTGGGAAAGAGTAAAATGAGATCTTTTCACAACTGAAAACTGGCTTCCTAAAGGAATTATGTCTGGTTTCAACTATTTGGTAATCAATATTCTTTATTTCTAGCTTTTCAAGTGTAATTAGGACTTCCCAAGTGTCTAGCAGGTACATTCAGCTTGGTACTGGTATAACTTTACTTTAAGACAAGGTCTAACATTCTTCTGTAAGACCTAACCTATAAACTAGTTGTTTTTCAAATCACCAAAGAAAAAGCAAAAACAAATTTACTGTTGGCATCCTTGGGGAATTCTGCATTGTTGATGGGTCAAAGTCAAACTTCTTAGAGAATGAGAATTTTAGATATATTTCACCTTTCAGTAAGTACTCAAAACCCTAAATAAGATACAGGAAATACAGGAGGGGAAAAAAAATCACTATCATGTTCCACATTTATTGATCATATCTCCATAGGGGAAGGGAGAAGGGGTTGGTAGTATTTAAGGTATGTACATGTTGGAATCAGGATATTAATGTGCTGAATGTTTTTTCAAGTAACACACACTTTAAGGAACGAAGTGCATCTTCCAAGAAACACATAGGAGAGATGGCTCCCTGTGAAGGAAACTAGCACCAAGCCTGACCACCCAAGTTTGACTCCTGGGGTTCTCACCACCAAATGAAAGCCAATTCCCTCAAACTGTCCTCTGCCCTCCACAAGCACTCCCTGACAAATGCACACCCACACAGCATAATTTTTTCTTAACCACTAGAATTAAAAGACACCATGTCAAGTAGACCTGATTATTCACCGTGTAAAGGACAATAACAGCTTACATTTCCGAGAGGAATTAGGCCAACAAACATTGAGAACCTGAAGTTTACTATTTAAGGATAGAAATTAGAGGCTAACTTTAAATATATTGAGTATAATTAAGACAAAATGAGTTTCCGCTACCTTTTTATCAACAAAATGGGAATACAAGGACTTGGGAAAGTGCCATTTCTCCAACAGTGGCATTTTCAAATGTACTCAATTTGTAATCCCCACATCAATTTACTTCCTCTTGAAAGAAAATGGATTGGGACAGGTTTATCAGCACCAAGACAGCAATTGTCAAAAGCACCAACACACACACACACACACACACACACACACACACACAGAGCAGCCATTTTGAACAGCAGGATTTAATTAGACTACACAAGATTTCAAACTAACTAAAAGGAAACACAGGACATCAGAATCATTAATCATCATCTCTTCCCCTTTAAGATTCCTCAAATCGTTAATCTTTATATTCCGATTTCATTACAAAATTTCATCACAAAAATGGTCCTTAAACTCATGTTTAAACTTTGTAAATAAATGCTTTGAGTTGCGCTTAACTGCCAAGTTTCATTTTCCTAAAACCTGGAGATGCCCATGACCTGGAAAATCCTACCAACCTTTTCACTTTGTTTTAAAGTCCCTCCAAAAGCCATCGAATGGCCAACTTCAGTCCACATTCCTCTTCGCTTTCCTAACCTACCCCTTGTGATCGGTTTGGATTTCCAATTTCGTTAACTTTGCAACAAGAGTAAATTCCCACGCTTCATTCATAGAAGCAAGTGATATTTCTGCAAACAAAACGGACTTAAAAATAAAGGCGAGCAAAGACCTCAAGAGTCAACAAATTAAAATCAAGATTCTTGGGGGGGGGGGGGTGAAGAGGCAACCACAACGGTCAGACTTCCCAAATAAATTACTTTAATTTTGATTATTTCAATTGTAAAGGCAGCCACAGAACTGAAAACAGTAACTGACCAACAACAGTTTCGTGTACCTTTGTCCCAAGGAAAAAAAAAAAAAAGGTGATTAAGTCCCTACAGACAGGAAAGAAAGCAACTCAACCTGCCAACCAATCAGTATTTCACAACTCCTTCCAAAAATAAAAGCCAGGATGCTGCTTCGGACCATCTTATACATTCCGTTTCCCACACTCCCGCCACCATCCTTGTCATTAGGACCCTCCGATTTCAGTCCAGTTATCACAAAGCCTCAGGTCTTGAAAGCACCTTCGGCCTGGCCAGAAAGCCATTCCTTTCCTCCTCGCTCGCCCGGGGGAATAATGGTGGCGAAATCAACTCGAAGAGAGAGCTCCCGGAATACGGACGGCTGCACCTTCCTCCGTAGGGGAGCTGTTTTAAAGCGGGGGGACCCCCAAACTTTCCCTCCACAGTCTCGGCGTCCCGAGCGACGGTGAGCGACGGGCCGTCCCACAAGGAGAACGCCCCAAGCCCAGGCCCCATCTGCGCCCGCCCGAAGTTGACTCGAAGCGCCCGAGAGTTACGGGCCTCCGCAAGTCCGCCAAGTGCGACCCGGGCGAGCGTCTCCCAAGCAACGCCGCCCCTGCCCGAGGCCGCTCCCGCCCCGCCGCTGTGGCCCCGGGCGCGTGAGCCCGCATCCCGTCCCGGTCCCCGCCTGAGCAGCTGCTCGCCGCCTCCGAGGCTCCGGCGGGGAGCGCGCGCGCACTCTCGCCCTCAAGCCGGCCGAGAAGTCCCGGGAGAGCCCCCGGGTCCCGCGCCGACAAAAGCAGGCTCGACCCCCGCCGGCGAGAGCGCGCGGGGCCACGGGGAGCCCGTGCCGGCCGCCAGCCTCGTGCCCGCCGCCGAGTCCCCTCGCCGCCCGCACTCCGCGCCAAGTCGGCGGCCCGCGACTCCCCGCAGAGAAGCGCGGAGAAAGGGCGCAGCGCCGGCTACTCACCTCGATCTCGAAGTCGGGCAGGCGGAACGCAGTGCGAAAGAGCGAGCAGAAGTGCGCGATGGCCGGGACTTCCCACCAGGAGCGGAGCTCGCCCAGCCCGGCCGCGCCGCCTTCCTCCGGGCACATCTCCCCGCTCGTTCTCTCGCTCGCTCGGACTCCGGCCGCGGGCAGCGCCTCTCACTCAGCGCGCGGCGGCTCCCGCCGCTCGGCGTGAGCTCCAGCGGAGGCGCGCCGGGCGGGAGGCGGCGGGCCGACTCGCTCAAGCGGCCGCTGCTCGGGCAGCCGGCGGGGGCCGCGCGCTCGCCCCGTCCCGCCGCGGCCGTGCGGCCGCCCCCAATCCCATACAATATAATCCACTCAGCGCTGAGGAAAACAGATGGGGCTGGGGGTGGGGAGGGGGCCCGGCAGAAGCCTGGGGGAGGGGCCGCCCACGAGGAGGGGGCGGGGCCGGCGCGCACCACAACAACAACCCCGCCCCCACCCCAGCGCGGACAGCTGCACCGAGGGCGGGGGAGGGGGAGCGGGCGGGCCGCGCCCGGGGAGGGGCCGCGCGTGACGCGGAGGGGGCCGCGCGCAGCCCGCGGGCGGCCGGGCGGGTGGGAGCCGCGCTCTGCGGTGCAGGTGTTTGGGGGCCGGGGAGTTAGGCGACTTTGGTGACGGAAGACAATAAGGGTCTCTCCCACCCCCACGTGGCCTCAGTGGTGGAGTCCTTTTAAAGGGCCCGCGGGGTGGTGCTCTCGCTGGGGACTCGCTCCGGGAGTGCGCACGTGTGGGATTTCAGTTATTACCGCCTTGGAAGGTGATGCGGGAGAGCGCGGGTGGGACGTCCACGCTGGAAAGCGGAGGCCCGGGGAAACGACGCGTTTTCCACCTGTTCTTTAGCGCTTTATTATTATCATCATCATTAATATTATTATTATTATTATTATCCCATCTGAGAACCGGACTTCAGGGAGCGCTAAAGTACCTCGCTTCTCCAAGGGAAGAAGGTCGTGGGGCTGGTTAGGCTGGAACCGAGTAGGATGGAGGGGAGAGTGTGGCGGGAAGGGTGGAGTAGGGGGGAGGCACCAATCAGCAGCCTAGCGGGAAGAGCAATTTCCCCCACCCCAGGGAACGGACACGTGCAGCCGCCCTGGAGGAGACTGGCTTTGAGCCCTCTGACTGCCCTCGCCGGAGTGGAGCGCGGCTGCTGCGGGCGCGAGTGCTCACAAAGTGGCTAGGAGGCTGGGGGGATGGGGAAGAGCCTGGAGACTCTAAGGACGTGTGTCCGGGTGGGGGTGGAGACCTGCCCGGGCTGTGGGAATACGCTCCGAGAGGAGGGTGCTGAGGCTTTAGAAATGTTAACTGCTATTTAGGATGGTGGAATTCTGCTAAACCGGAAGGGGAAAAAAATCACCTCCGAAACTGCCCAGAAGTTTGGAAGAACTACGTTGTAGCGTCGTCTGTTTGTATTGGGTCATTTGCGCTTGAGCAGTTCTACTCAAGTCTCAGAGTCCGGGCTGCTGCTTTAGTCCACCTCGTCAGAAATACCGCCCCTGACGTGCACTCAAATTCGCCTGTTTAGATAGGCACAACCCTGGAAAGAATAATAGCGAGCGAGTTTGTGAGATAGATGTGTAAGTGGGAGGCCTGGCTCGTTCCTCCTCCCTCACCTATTCTAATCACTTTAATAACCTCTTGTGTCTTTGTAAGACAGCACTTAAAAGAACTAAAATCCTTAAGCTATATCCAAGTGTGCCTTTTGTGAGCCAACTAACCTTAAGACACTTCATCTTCCCTCACACTGCCCTGTAGGTGAGAGTTAGCAACCCCTACACGCTATCTATCCTTTTTTTTCTAAGTTTGTTTGTTAATGTTTTCAAAACTCTAGATACCTCATGAATGGGGGTGGGGGGATACAGGAGGGCTCTGTGGAATTCGCCGGATCTCCTGGAATGTTCTGTGGAACTGTTTTGTGACCATGTTTCACGCTGTAGCCCAGGCTGGAGCTATGTGTTTGGCTTTCCCTGAACTGCTGTGATCTGAATGTATCACACCTTTTTCCTTTGAAGAGGGTCGCATGAAGCCCAGACTAAGGAGCAACAAGCTCTCTCTACACCTCGGACCAATTCTTCCTGCACTTGCTGGGTGCTGGGATTCCAGAGTCTCTGGGTGCTGTGGCGTTTCTTGTGTCAAAGCCATTATGATCCTTCCTCCCTGGTCTCCCGACTATCACTCACTTCTGTCTTTATCTTTTATCATTATCTAACCTTCTTAGCTGGCATCTCAGTTGTCATTACTAGCTAGTCTAACAATAATTAGCAATACCAGAAAGCAAAAAGATAAGAGAGATTTGGCTCCTTCTTAATCACTGTGATATTGAGTGCTCATTGTACCCATTACACACCCCCATTGAAAACTTCTTTCTCTGCTCACTCTCCTCATGCTGCCAAAAGTCCTGGAAATGAAAGGTGTTAGAAGGTTGGAAGTGCTGCACTTCTGCCCCTTAAGGGGGTCAAGATGGTCACAGGGCCTCCTTCTTCTGGATGGCTTTGCCTCAGAGGCCTCTGTCTGGTTGAATGTCCCTTCTGGGTTCCTGTGAGTCCAGCCATAGACTATTAGCAATATGTAACTCTGGTTCAGTCTGGCTCCGGCTGCCCTCCTTACCACCCACAGTTCCACCTCAGCCTCTCCTTGCAGTCCGGATCCCATTCAGGCTCCAGAAGTGAAAGACTTGAGAATGTCTTAGGTCCGACCAAATGGATTAGACTGACTACTGTTGAACAGCCACTTCCTGGACTTGCCGGCCCTGGATCCTTGACTCAGCTCCAAACACTAGTTTCACCTTTCCCTATGCCTACCTGCTTCAGACCTGTCTCCTGGACTAATTTGGAATCTAGAATCAAGAGCCCTGTGGGAATGCCAGTGTGGGAATGCTTACACACTTGGCACCCATTGTTTGGATTGTTCCTCTTGCCCTTGATTCGTTCCAATCTAGCCGGTTCTCAGATCTTCCCCACACCATGTCTCAGCCTTGTTCATTTCTACTCTTGAGCAGCCTTTAACCTCCAACGATGCTGAGGCTACCTGGAAATAATTCTTTTTTTGTTTTTTTGTTTTTTTTTTGGTTTTTTCGAAACAGGGTTTCTCTGTATAGCCCTGGCTGTCCTGGAACTCACTTGGTAGACCAGGCTGGCCTCGAACTCAGAAATCCACCTGCCTCTGCCTCCCNATAGCCCTGGCTGTCCTGGAACTCACTTGGTAGACCAGGCTGGCCTCGAACTCAGAAATCCACCTGCCTCTGCCTCCCAAGTGCTGGGATTAAAGGCCTGCGCCACCAGGCCCGGCTGGAAATAATTCTTTTACTCTCTCTACAGCTTTCATTTTATAACCTCTTCTCCCTAGGTATTTTCCATTAAAGGGGAAATTAGGCCTGACAACTTGAGTGTGAGCCCCTGACCCCACTTGGTAGAAAGAGAACCAACCACCATCTTGGCACACATGCATACCCACACACATAGGAAAAAAAAAAAAAAAAGCATGCCAGGCAGTGGTGGTGCACGCCTTTAATCCTAGCACTTGGGGGGCAGAGGCAGGCAGGTTTCTGAGTTCAAGGCCAGCCTGGTCTACAGAGTGAGTTCTAGGACAGCCAGAGCTATACAGAGAAACCCTGTCTCTCAAAAAAAAAAAAAAAAAAAAAAAAAAAAGTCCTTACTGCTATTGAAGAAGACCTGGGTTCAGGGCTCCTGGCACCGACCACCTAAAACTCCAGTTCCAGGGGATCAGTACCTCTTCTGACCACTCAGAATTTCTACTTGCATGTGGTGCTGTGGTGCTCAGACTCTCTCTCTCTCTCTCTCTCTCTCTCTCTCTCACACACACACACACACACAGAGTTTTCTTTAAAGCAAGGCAAGCACGGTAATGAACTCATCTAATCCAAACATTTGGGAGGCAGGGGCAGCAGTCTCTGTAATTTCAGGCCAGCCTGATCTACAAAATGAGGTTCTCATAGTGAGACCCTGGCTGAAAAGTAATAATGATAAGTTATTCTCCACTGGTGAAATGAGCCAATTCAAGCCAGGTTAGAGTATATAAGGACAGGTTTACTGGGAAGCCACTCTGGTGGGTTCACTAGTCCCAAGGAATGAGGCCAGGGAAATTATCATTAGGGGAGACCGAGGGGAGTGGAAGAGAAAGAGAGAAAATGCAAAGAGAGGGAGAGAGAAGGTGGGGAAAACCCAAAATGTCTGGATTATATAGGAAGGAGCTTCTGGGAGAGAGAAAGCCCAGTCCCTAGGATGGAAGAAAGTTTAGGGCAGAGGGCCGGATACGCCAGGTAGGGACTGAAGGATGCTGGGAGAACCTGGAGGCCAGGTCCACTTTGGTATGTTAAATCTGCAACTCAGCCTGGCAGTGGTGGCACACGCCCTTAATCCCAGCACTTGGGAGGCAGAGGCAGGCAGATCTGAGTTCAAGGCCAGCCTAATCTACAAAATGAGTTCCAGGACAGCCACGGCTACACAGAGAAACCCTGTCTTGAAAAAAAAAAAAAAAAAAAAAAAGAAAATAAGAAAAATAATAATGAGGCTAGTGAGATGGCTCAGTGTGTAAGAGCACCCGACTGCTCTTCCGAAGGTTCGGAGTTCAAATCCCAGCAACCACATGGTGGCTCATAACCATCTGTAACAAGATCTGATGCCCTCTTCTGGAGTGTCTGAAGACAGCTACAGTGTACTTAATAAAAGAAAGAAAGAAAGAAAGAAAGAAAGAAAGAAAGAAAGAAAGAAAGAAAGAAAGAAAGGAGTTGGAGGATAGCTGTGGTGATCCACGCCTTTAATCCCAGCACTCAGGAAGCAAAGACCAGAAGCTCTCTGTGCAGTGCCTGGCCAACCTGGTCTTCATGTGACCTTGAGAGAGTTCCTGGGTTAAGAACAAGGGCTGCTCACCTCAAAGGCCCGGGTTTGATTTCCAGCACTCACACACAGCTCACAGCCTGTAACTCCACTAACAGGAGATCCAGTTCCTCTAGGCATCAAGCATTCAAGTGGTACACAGACAATAAAATTAAAAGTTAAAAAGGAAAAACAGATGGAGAAAACTGACTGTGAAAACCTTGTCCTCTGACCTCCACCCACTAGTTGTAGCATGAGCTCATAGTAATGCATTTCATACACATGCCACACATATGCACAGTACGGAAAAGCATAAATCAATGACAATCTTTTGATCACTGGAAGATCCAAATCTGGTAGATGCTTATTGAAAACCTGCCAAATGCTGGCTTTCACCGCCTTGTTAGTTTTTCCCCTCACTAACACCTCCACCCAATCCCACCAGGAATTCTCTCCTGCTGCCAGACAGATGGATGGCCAACTCCCCTTTTGATCATGTCGTTCAATGGCCAGGAAGGACTCCTTACAACTTTACTTCTGAGCGTGAAGTGTTCAGAGCTCACTTCCTTGATGCAACACTGCTGAAACACCCTAATTTGGGGATGTCCCCAGGTACGCTTACACAAGAGACCGGTGCACTGCATGACTGACTTCACCAGCCCTTGTGTCTTTCCATAGCTGATCGTGCAGTTACCTGACTCTTGCCATAAGAGCTGTCTTCTTCCCGACTAGACTCTTCCAGGAAATCTCCCCTGATACTCACCGATTGTGTAATGACAATCTACATAATGACTTACACCATGAGACGGAGCAAGGCTGAGTGTACAGCTTGCCTGCTGCCTTCCACTGCCTTTCTGTTCTCAGCCATGGAACCCACACACTCCCAACCAGATAGGTCACAGGCCTTTCTCAGCAAACTTCTCATGTCTCTCCCAGCTCTGGTGCCATTTTGCCATATGCTACCTGGAGAATTATATTCAATATTAAAGACCAGGAATTAAAAACCTAAGGTTACTGGACATGGTGGCACATGCCTTTAATCCCAATACTTGAGAGATAGAGGCAGGCAGATCTTTAAGGCTAGCCTGGTCTACATAGTGAGCTGCAGGCCAGCTAGAGAACTACATCATAAGATACTGTCTCAAAACAAAAACCCTGGATGTAAGGATATGGGCCAAAGGTATGATGCCTGCCTACCAGGCCTTAGGTAACATCAACACTCCAAAAACAAAAAAGCCTTACTCATAACCACCTTTATTTCTATTTTTTATTTTGTGTGTGTTTGTGCAGGTTTTTGAAACAGGGTTTCTATGAGTAACAGCCTTGGCTGTCCTGGAACTTGCTCTGTAAACCAGGCTGGCCTTGAACTCACAGAGATCCACCTACCTCTGCCTCCTGTGTGCAGGTTTTTAAAGGCACCCGGAATTTTTTTTTTTTTTCCTGAGACAGGGTTTCTCTGTGTAGCCCTGGCTGTCCTGGAACTCACTCTGTAGATCAGGCTGGCCTCGAACTCAGAAATCCACCTGCCTCTGCCTCCCAAGTGCTGGGATTAAAGGTGTGAGCCACCATGCCCGGCAACCTGGCAATTTTTGTGATTATAATTTTATAATTAATTAATTTTTCCCTTTTTTGGCTGATGTTGGTGATGTGTGTTTTTTGTTGTTCTTTGTCTTTCTTTGTTTCTGGCTTTTGTTTTGTTTTTTGGAGACAAGGGTTTGTCTGTCTAGCCTTGGATGTCCTGGAACATACTCTGTAGACCAGGCTGGCCTCAAACTCAAAAAGATTTGCCTGCCTCTGCCTCCCAGTTACCAGTAGTGCATGCCTTTAGTGTGCATGCCTTTAATTGTAGTACCCGGGAGGCAGATGTGGGTAGTAGAGTATGAAAAAACTTTTCCTGGGGAGATTCAATACACATGTCCACTTACCCCAGATAAGGTGCCCACAACGGACAGAAGTGTGGACACCACCAAAGCCCAACTTGGTGAACCAATGAGTTGTATTGGGGGTGTTGTGCCAGGGAAATGTTAGTGATCCCCCAAACACACACAGGAGACAATCTAATGCAACTCATAGCAGAGTCTTTATTCTATGCGAGCTAGCTCAGGCCTCACCAACACACCATGCTCATGCAGGACGGTTTTGGTGGCTGGGGAGCCCCAAATGTCTATCGGGGTGAGGCTTTATAGTAAGCAGCAAGCTGGGAGTACATGTGCAAGCATCTAATTGGAAAGCTCCTGTGGCCTTTAACATAATTGGCTGGTTCTGGAAGTCACATCATAAACGTAACTTCTGGTCCCCTCTGCATTGGTGGTCGTTAGGCAGGGGGTGGGCTTGTAACCCGGGGTATAGGTTTGTTGGGGGAATAACCTGGAGACACTGGTCTTGTTGGGGGTGTAACCTGGAAACTCTGCTCTTGTTGGGGATTAGCTTAGAGACTGGAGCTAGGCTCAGGTTCTGTTGGGGGGCAACTTGGAAACTAACGCTATTCCAGCCTGTTAGTCTACCTGAGTTCAAACTTAGGTCAGGTTCTCTAAAGTAGAGTATGAATTTAAAAGCTTTGGCATCTCAGGGGTACTTACAAGAATATGGGTGTGGGGTTACTTACAAGAGAATGACTCAGACACCAAAGTCTACCCTAGCACAGGTAACAGCTCACAAAGCTGGCAACCTGGAGCACACAGCACAGGCTGCCCACAGCCCAACAGGTTTGAGGGTGTCTTTCTAGGTACCTCAGTTGGTCTAAACCTCTTCAGACAGCTCAGCTAGTTTCTGTTTCTCCCAGACAGCTGGTCTGCTCTCAGAATCTTCTTGCGGCTTAGCTTTGATCTGCTGAGAAGAGGTCTCAACCTTTAATGCTTACTCTTTTGGGGAGAGGCCTAGAGAATCTGGTTAATTTCAGGAACTTCCTGAAGCTCTTTTGAGTTGTTTACCTTCCTTCTTAAGGAGCTTCCCTACAGGATGGAATGCTTCCATCTCTAAGGAACCAGCTACACAACAGGTGGATCTCTAAGCTTTCCAGGCCAGCCTGGTTGACCTGGTGCGGACCTCAAGGCCAACTAGGGCTACATAGTGAAAAGCCATCTCAAAAAAAATGTCTTCCCTTCTTTAGCTGGGAGTGGTGGTATACTACTGTAATCCCAGCATTTGGAAAGTGGAGGTACGAGGATCAGAAGTTCAGAGTCACTATCAGCTATACAGCAAATTCCAGGTCTATCTGGATGACCTGAGATCCTGTACTCAAGAGAAAAGGAAGCCCCAAAGCCTTGTCAAAACTGGGCAAGTCCACTGCCCCACATGGCTTTAATACCACACATAGTGAGAGATTATTTTAGAAGTTGCTGAACTTCGTACTGGATGGATGGGATACAAAAGGGTGTTGCGGACGTCATTTCTTCCATGTGCCCCTCCTTGTTCCAAGACTGAAATCCTCCTGAGAAAGGCTGAAGCCCCACACCCCACACTCAGCCCCGAAGAGGAATAAGAGAGAATCCCTGTCAGATTTTGTTGCCTGCTACATTCTCTTCCACAAGCTGCATCTGAAAGCCAGCCTCGACCGCTTGGGTTATGTAGGCCCTGCTCAAGCTTCTCTCTGCTCCAGAATTCCTCCCTGAATTCCTGGGCTCTCCCAGCCTGGGCCTATCTTATTGTGACATCTCCTCTTGTTCTTGACACCGGGTCAAACAGCTTTGTAGCATCTCAATTCCCAGTGCCATTCAGGAGCTGGTGAATCTTAATGAGTTCTCCCCTTAATCTCTTCTCAAAGGAGCTGTGATTCTTAATTTCTCCAACTTTCCTTTTAATTATTTTAGCTCCTTGTGTCATTCCTTTGGCCTCAGATCATCCCTACTCGGTTGAAAGGTCACATTACTTTGGTTGAAGAAGTGTCCAGGGACGCATACATTTGGCCTCAAACGCCTTAGCCAGGCCCAAGTTTTCCTGATGTGTTTTCATTCAAGACTGTAATGTACATTTGGGTAGAAAATTCTATCCCAGGCTTTGGGAAGTTTCTAATTGAATTGATAAAATAGTAGAACTGGTAGTGTAGTCTAAATACTGAGTACACACTGGTCTCTGTGGTTTTTGTGGTCCTAAAGTATAAATGATGTAAGAAATAATCTAGTCCAGGGTTGGGGCTCTAGTTCAATTGGTAGCGTGCTTACTTCACATGAACACAGCCCTAAATTCAGTCTCCATCACAGTGTAAACTGGAAAAGGTAGCAGCATGCCTATAATCTAGGTTAAGGCAGGAGGATCTCAAATTCCAGGATAGTCTGGGTTAAAAAGTGAGAGCCTCTCTTAAAAAAAAAAAAAGCAATAAAGCAAGCAAACAAGAACCAAAAGGAAAGAGGAGAAACTCTAATTGTTTTTTCCAGGGATGAGTTTGGAAGACTGGTATGTGAGGGAGCGTTCATTTTATCTATATGTATATATACATATATACATAATGTACCTGTTTGTGAAAAGTATTCAGTGTCGGTGGAGCCATGCTGTTATGAACCACACACAGAGTGGGTGCTGGGAACTGAACCTGGGTCCTTTGTGGGAAAGCAAGCCCTCCTAACCGCTGAGACATCTCTCTAGTTCAGTGCTTCTCAGTCTACCTTATGCTGCAGCCCTTTAATATAGTTCCTCATGTTGTGGTGACCAGCCACCAAAAAACTAATTTTCATTGCCACCTTCATAACTGCAATTTTGCTGTGATGAACTGTAATGCAAATATCTGTGTTTTCAGGGAACCCTTGTAAAAGGGTCTTTCAACAAAGACGTTGAGACCCACAGTTTGAGAAACACTGCTCTAGTAGCGCTCTTGGTAGAGCAGGAAGAGATATTAGCCACTGAGCCATCTCTCCAGCCCCCAGAGATGAGTCTGAATTGGTGGGAAATCCACTTGACTATTCAGAGCTTCAGAATATAGGCTGAAGAGAGGTTTTGACTCAGAAAGTGCTTGTTGCTCAAATATGGGAACTTGCGTTTGATGCCCAGCACCCACATTAAAGCCAGACACAATGCCAGTTTCTACACACACCTGCAAGCTCATTCTCTAATGTGAACATATACACACAAAAAACAGAAATAAGTAAAACTAGCAGGCAGTGGTGGCACATGCTTTTAATCCAGCACAGAGGGACAGAGGCAAGCCAATTTCTGAGTTCCAGGACAGCCTGATCTACAGAGCTAGTTTCAGGACATCCAGGACTACACAAAGAAACCCTGTCTCAAAACAAACAAACAAACAAACAGATGAATGTGGTGGTGTGTGCCTTTAATCTCAGCATTTGGGAACAGAGACAGGCAGAACTTATGAATTCGAGACCAGTTTAAAAGTCATATTACAGCCAGGCATGGTGGCGCACGCCTTTGATCCCAGCACTAGGGAGGCAGAGGCAGTCGGATCTCTGAGTTCGAGGCCAACCTGGTCTACAGAGTGAGTTCCAGTACAGCCAGGGCTACACAGAGAAACCTTGTCTCGAAAAAAACCAATCAATCAATTGATCAATCAATAAGAAAAGCAAACAAGCTTAGCAAGGCCTGGGAGCAAGGCAGTAGACAGCAACATTTCCCTACAGCCCCTGCTTCCGTTCCTGCTCCAGGTTCCTACCTTGTTGGCTTCCCTCCATGTAGTCTCTTAGCCAAATAAATCATTTCCTCCCAAAATTGGTTTTGGCCAATGTCTTACCACTGAAACAAGAAGCAAAGGAGAAGTCAGTTGTAATGGAAAGCAAATGAGATTGTTGTTTTTTTCAGTGGTAGGGTTTGACCTAGTCTCGTGCATGCTAGGTAAATACTTTAGATTCTTTTTATAGCATATTAAAAAAAAGAACTAATATTTTATTTTTCTTAAATATTTATTTTTTAAATCATGCCCATGCACTTGTGCATGGTCCTGTGAGGTTTGTGCATGTGCCCTCAGATAACGAAGGTGTCAGACTCACTAGAGAGGTGGTTCTCAACCAATTGAACTGAATACATGAATTGAAAAGAATACATGCTCCAAGAGCAGCATGTATTCTTTTTTTTTTTTTTTTTTTTTTTGTTTTTCGAAACAGGGTTTCTCTGTGTAGCCCTGGCTGTCCTGGTACTCACTATGTAGACCAGGCTGGCCTCGAACTCAGAAATCCGCCTGCCTCTGCCTCCCGAGTGCTGGGATCAAAGGCATGCGCCACCACTGCCCAGCTAGCAGCATGTATTCTTAACTGATAAGCCAGCCAGCCAGCCCCAAGTTTCATTGTTTTTATTTTTTTATTTTATTATTACTATTTTGGTTTTTTTCAATATAGGGTTTCTCCATATAGTCCTGGCAATCCTGAAACTTACTTTGTAGACCAGGCTGACCTTGAACTTGGTGATCTGTCCTCTGCCTCCTGCCTCCTCCTGCCTTCAAGTGCTGAGATTAAAGGTATGGAATTATTAAATCTAATTAACTTTAGAAAACACAAATTTGCAGACACTGTGCTTGCTACTAACGATAGAAACTCTGAAAATATCTCTGTTTTGGGTGTCAATTTTGTCCCCTTGGTTTTTTGCCCCCCAAGTGTCTGTGATAGAACCCAGAGCTCTGAGCATGCCAGGCAAGACTTCTAGTATTGAGAAATCCTGCCAGCTTACCCTTGGCCTTTCAAACACATCCCATGTACAGATTTGAAATCTAACTTTACAACCTATCTTTCCAGGTAAAAATTGGATGGTGAACTGTAAAATAAGTATATTGATGGGGTTAGAGAAGATGGTTCGATGATTAAGAACATTTGCTGCTCTTATGGAGAACCTACATTTGGTTCCCAGCACCACATGGGGGCTCACAATGTCCTGTAACCCCCAGATCCAGGGAATCACAATCCTTATTCTGGCCTCTTCAAGCACAGAGTATGCACATGACACACAGGCATCCAAGTAGGCAAATACTCACACACATGAAATAAAACAAAACAATACTACCAATTTATTCACCAAAGCAGAGTATCTGTCTGTTTCTCACACCCCAGAACAAAAGGCACAGAGCTGCTGCCTTTTGATTCCTGGTGGTAATCTTGCCTGAGGCCAAAGCAGTTAGAGCCATCCAAGGAAACCACTGGTAGGGTCATCAGTGATTGGTCAAAAAACTAAATAAACAAAAGGTAGTGGCAGGCCAATCTATGAGTCCAGCCTGGTCTACAGAACGAGTTCCAGGACAGCCAAGGCTACACAGAGAAATCCTGTCTTGAAAAATAAAAACAAACAAAACCAAAAAAGATGCTTTTTAGTCAAGTCTAATTATCTGAGTTTGATTCCTGGAACCCACACACTGAAAGGAGAGAGCAGAGCAACTTCTCCAAGCTATCCTCTGGGGGGCGGGGGGAGGGAGAGGAGTAGTAGAATATGTGCTTCAAATGTGATTTAAAACAAGAAGAAGAAGAAGAAGAAGAAGAAGAAGAAGAAGAAGAAGAAGAAGAAGAAGAAGAAGAAGAAGAAGAAGAAGAAGAAGAAGAAG
>NC_034591.1:136206187-136215854 GCF_900095145.1 Mus pahari | reverse complement strand
AGAAGAAGAAGAAGAAGAAGAAGAAGAAGAAGAAGAAGAAGAAGAAGAAGAAGAAGAAGAAGAAGAAGAAGAAGAAGAAGAAGAAGAAGAAGAAGAAAGAGATAGAGCTGGAGAGACGGCTTAGCAATCTGCCAGGTAACCAGGCTTCAATGCCCAGCTCCCAGGTAGCAACTTCACAACTGTCTGTAACTCCAGTTCCAGGGAGCTCCAATGCTCTCTTCTGGCCTGTGTGGGCACCAGGTATGCAAGTAGTGCATGGACCACATGCAGACAAAACACCTCTACAAATAAAAAAGAAAACAAATAAACTTAGAAAGAGTAGCTGTGGGGAAGAAGTCTGTCAGAGAAATCACTGATGTCAGCAAATGAGCATCTTTTTGTTCGTTTGTTTTGTTTTTGTTCTGAAAACAAGGCAAGAAGCCAGGCAGTCTAACGCCTTTAATCCCAGCACCGAGGAGGCAGAGGCAGGTGGATTTCTGAGTTCAAGGCTAGCCTGGTCTACAGAGTGAGTTCCGGGACAGCCAGGACTATACAGAGAAACCCTGTCTCGAAAAACCAAAGATTAAAAAAAAAAAAAAAAAAAAAAAAAAAAAAGCAAGCACTAAGTCAGGGATTAGCGTCTCCATGTAGGCATGGTGTACGCAGAGCATACTGAAGGCTGTCCACACTGAACTTGGACGTCAGAACATGCCAGCCAGCCAGTACCCATAGATCTTGAAGGACACTGTGCCTGCTGGACATGGGGTAAAAGCAAAGAGGCGCTGTATATAAAACAGCCAAGGAGTTTAGAACGCAGGATCAGGCATTTGTGTTGGTTTTTTTGCAGTGAAAGAGATAGGCATATTGGGGGCCTTCGCTGTCCATTTCAGAGCTACAGCTTTGCCCTGAAACATCTCAGGGAGCCACCGAAATTAATTTCTATGCAAGAGAATGCTGTAAACTGATTTGGGGGGGGGGTTGAAGATATAGAACAGTAACAGACCATGCTTAGGATACATAAGACCCTGGATTTGATCCTCAGTATTGAAAACAACACAACAGCAGGCATGTATGTGGAGGGGAGGGGGCCAGGGTTTTTTTAGTGCACTATGTGTACATGTTCATGTGTAGATACATGTTTATATGTGTATGTGTGAGGGGGCACATGAGTGAGAGTACACATGTATGTAGGTAAACGTGTATGAGTGAGCATGGAGGTCAGAGGTTGATGTTGGGCAGCATTCCCAATTGCTTTACTTTATATGTTCTATGTATGACCTGAGTGATTGGGAGTAACAGATGGTTGTGAGCCACCAAGCGGATACTGAGACTCAAACCCAGGTCCTCTGCAAGAGCAGCAAGTGCTCTTCCCGCTTTTTTTTTTCCAACCCCCTCACTTTTCCACTTTATCTCCACTAGACAGGCGCTCTCGCTGAACTTGGACTCACCATTGGCTGGACTGCCTGGCTCCCAAGTCCCAGGGATCCTGCTGTCTCCATCCCTTTGTGCTGGGAATCCAGAGCTGTGCCACCACACCTGGCTTTATGTGTGGATGCTGGATACATGACACAGAGCCCCCTGCTCTCATCTCATGGCTAAATTATCTCTTCAACCTCAGGGTTTTTTTTTTTTTTTTTTTTTTTTTGGTTTTTCGAGACAGGGTTTCTCTGTGTAACCCTGGCTGTCCTGGAACTCTGTAGACCAGGCTGGCCTCGAACTCAGAAATCCACCTGCCTCTGCCTCCCAAGTGCTGGGATTAAAGGCGTGTGCCACCACCGCCCAGCAGTTTTATTCTTTTAAGACAAGGTCAAATGGAGCTTAGGCTATCCTTGCACCCTGGTTCCTCTTGGCTCTACCTCACCAGAGCTGGGATATCTATTATTAAATCTAAGTACACGGTAGCTGTCTTCAGATGCACCAAGAGAGGGCGTCAGACCTCATTACGGATGGGACTTGAACTCAGGACCTTTGGAAGAACAGTTGGTGCTCTTAACCACTGAGTCATCTCTCCAGCCCAAGCTGGGATATCAAAAGCACACACACACACACACACACACACACACACACAACTCACATGCTTTTGAAAACTAGATCTAAATAGACTGAGCATTGTGACACACTCCTTTGATCTCAGGGCTTGGGAGGCAGAGGCTGGTAGGTCTCTATGAGTTCCAGGCCAGCCAAGGCAACATGGGTATATAGTAAGTTTGTCTCAAAAACAATAACTAAAATAAATTTAATTATACTTAACCAAATCATAAAAATCATACAGATTCATGGAGTACCCGATGATACATGTGTGTGTTTTATGTAGCATTTCTGTTTTTTACCTCTATTGTGTATGTGTATGTGTCTGTGTGTGTGCACACTCACATACACCACAGTATGGGTGTGGGGGTCAGAGAACGATGTGCAGGAGCTGGAGTTTTCCTTGCACTGCGTTGGATCTAGGAATCCAACTGGGTTTCTCAGGCCTTCCAGTGAGTGCTTTCACCTGCTAAACCACACCCCTGCCCACTGCCTCTCCCCCCCATCCTATCCTTCCTCTTCCTCCTCTTCACATTTATTGTGCAAATATTTTTTTTAAAGATTTATTTATTTATTATATGTAAGTACACTGTAGCTGTCTACAGACACTCTAGAAGAGGGTGTCAGGTCTTGTTAAGGATGGTTATGAGCCATCATGTGGTTGCTGGGATTTGAACTCTGGACCTTTGGAAGAGCAGTCGGGTGCTCTTACCCACTGAGCCATCTCACCAGCCCCTATTGTGCAAATATTTTAATTAAAACATCTATATCATCAGATGTTTATCATTCCTTGATGATGTGTCCAAACTTTTTTTCTAGCTTTGTGAAATGAATAGTACGTTATCAGCAGCTAAACTAATTCATAGTTTTAGAAAATTACCACATTCTGAAGAATCCAAAGGAAGTCAGAAAGATTAGACCCTGGGAAGTCCTTTCTTAGATTTATTTTTATCGTGATTTTAAATTATGTTTATATATCTGTATGTGGCTATGTGTGCATGAATTCCATGCCTGTGGAGTCAGAGGGCATCAGATGTACTGGAGCTGGAGTCACAAGCAGTTGTGGGTCACCTGATGTGGTACTGGAAACTGAACCACAAGCTCAGAGATCCAACTGCCTCTCCCTCCCAGTGCTGGGATTATAGGCATGCTTCACCACCACCCCGTTAAAAACCCTTCGTTTTCTTTCACGGCTAGATATAGTTCAACAGATGTTTTGTTTTTAATGGGGTTCAAAGCCACAGGATAAAACCTACATTCTGGTTCCTAGAGAACTCCACCCAGTGGGAGTGGTTGCATAATGGCGAGTCCAGAATTTTAGAACGAAGGCGAGCGCGAAAATTTTCACATAAAACACGAAGAAGGAAAAAACTGACTGATTCTGGATAAGGGGGAGACTGGAGGATACTTAGGTGCCAGAGGAGGTGAACAATAAGCGCCATAAGTCTTTTCAAGCCTCCGGGTGTTCTTGGGTGTATCCTTGCAAGGCCCCTACCTCACCCGGACCCTCACGGGCCCAGGCCACCCCTAGCCCGGCTCAGCATCTATTGTGAAGGTCTACTTCCTGGGAGGGCGCAGAGGAAGCTGGATTGCATGCCGGGCTTTGCAGTGTGGAGTTTCCCGTGTTTGTTTTCCATTAGTGTTCATCGGGAGAGTTCTAGCAAATTCTCACCGCTCCCCACCGAGTTCAGGAGAAAAAGGAAGCCCTGGTGTTTTTCCACACTTGAGCCAGCACATGGAGAAGAGTCTAGAGGCCTGGCTGCAGCTAGTCAACACAGAGTGGCCTAGCTCTCAGGTGTGCTAATTAAAGGAGCTCCCAGCACCCCGGGATGCTTCTGTGACCTCACCGAAGGGCTGCCTCTGCTGGCATCCTTGGGGAACAGAAGCCATCTGAAGATCGCTCCACTAATATAATGTCAGAACCATTGAGTTATTCATTCCCTCAGCACAGGGGCATAGAGCAGAGCCCGGTTTTATTCATTTATTTGAATAAGGAAATGGAATTTGGGAGTTTATACTGTCTTAAAAACAGTCATGACGTAGGTAGAACTCAGAGCTGAGGCAGGAGGATTTTGAGTTTGAGGCCAGTTAACATAATACAATTCTGTCTCAATAACTACATAAACAGAGATAGAAGAGCCGGCTCAGCAGCTAAGAGCATTTAATGCTCTTGCAGAGAACCTAGATGTGGTTCCCATGTTGCACGTGGTTGATCATCTGTAACTCCAGTTCCATACAACCCTAAGCCCTCTTCTGACATCCTGAGGTCCCCAGCAACTCAAGGAGGCAATTTCCTGCCTCAGACTCAAAAGGACAAAGATGTCTCTCGTTAAAAAAAAAAAAAGAAAAGAAAAAAATGGCTACTTGGATTTTTATAGTTATCTTAGGGTTTTTTTTTTTTTTAGATTTATTTATTTATTATATGTAAGTACACTGTAACTATCTTCAGACACCCCAGGAGAGGACATCAGATCTCATTACGGGTGGTTGTGAGCCACCATGTGGTTGCTGGGATTTGAACTCGGGACCTTCAGAAGAGCAGTCAATGTTCTTACCCACTGAGCCATCTCTCCAGCCCCTGTTATCTAAGTTTTATGTTGATAAGACTCACACGACTAAGATGCCTGGCTTATATTTAAAAATAATTTTAGGGGCTGGTGAGATGGCTCGGTGGGTAAGAGCACTTGACTGCTCTTCGGAAGGTCCGGAGTTCAAATCCCAGCAACCACATGGTGGCTCATAACCATCCGTAACAAGATCTGAAGACAGCTACAGTGTACTCACATATAATAAATAAATAAATAAATAAATAAATTTAAAAAAAAAAAATAATAATTTTAAAGGGCTGGTGAGATGGTTCAGCGGGTAAGAGCACCCAACTGCTCGTCCAAAGGTACAGAGTTCAAATCCCAGCAACCACATGGTGGCTCAAACCATCCTTAACAAGACCTGACACCCTCTTCTGGAGTGTCTGAAGACAGCTACAGTGTACTTACATATAATAAATAAATAAAATCTTAAAAAAAATTTTTTTAAAAGGCCGCTTCTCTGATTTTCATACAAAGTTTTATATTGATAATGTTTGAAATGGAGACGAGCGTACAGCTGAGTCGTAGGGTGGTTGCCTGCCATGTTGAGAGCCTAGCTGAAGTTCACAGCACGCCCAAGTCATTCAATGTTGTCTTTCTAAAACTTCCTATTCTTTCCCTTTCTTTCTTTAAAACAAACAGACAAACCAACAAAGCCTTTATTTTTAACGCCTGTGTATTTTCGTAGAAATAAGTGTCCATGAGGCCTGGTGCCCTTGGAGACCAGAGCTGTCAGATCCCCAACCTGGAGCTGTAAATGGTGGTGGCCTGGCTGATGTGAGTGCCAGGAAGTAAACTTGGATCCTCTGCCAGGGCCTTCACCATCAAGCCACCTTCTAGCACCTCCTTTAATTATCATTTGTTATTATTATTTAATTATTAATTAATTTATTTTAGCCTTTTTGAGAAAGTTTTTCTGTGTAGCCCTAGTTGTTCTGGAATTTACTATGTAGACCAGGCTGGCCTCAAACCTGGAGATCCTACTGCTTCTGCCTGCCAAGGGCTGGGATTAAAGGCATGTGCCACCTCGCCCTGCTTATTTATTTTTGAGGCCAAGTTTCATATAGCCCAGGAGGATGACCTTGAACTCCTGGAACTTCAGTCTGTTATGTGCAGCCTTGCCTAAAGCTATAAATCTGACTTTTTCAAACACGCAGGCTTATCTACATTGGCTAGCTCTGGCGGCTTGGATGCCTTTAATCCCAACACTCTGGAGGCAGAGGCAGTCTGAGTTCAAGGACAGCCTGGTCTACATTGTGAGTTCTATGATAGCCAGAGCTATACAGTGAGACCTTGTCTAAGAAATGAAAACAGCCAGGGCTCAGCAGTTAAGAGCTATGCTCTTCCAGAGGGCCACAGTTCAATCCTAGCAACCTCATGGCAGCTCACAACCATCTGTAACTCCAGTTCTTCTAACCTCTGTGGGACACACACAATATACTTATATTCATTCAGTCTTTAAAAACAAACAAAATCTGTCAGTGGGGGTGCGTACCTTACCTTAATCCCAGCACTTAGGAGGCAGAGGCAGGCAGATCTCTGAGCTGGAGGCCAGCCTTGACTACAAAGCAAGTTCCAGGACAGCCAGGGCTACACAGAGAAACCCTGTCTTGAAAAAGAAACAAACAAACAAACAAACAACTAACTAACTAAATAAATAAGGTAATTCATTTAAAAAATGAACAGAAGATTTATACATTGGTTAGATAACCCTGTACATTGCCTGTTATCTCTGTACATTCATAATACCCAGAACTGGCATTCTTTATAGGAGCTGCCTGGGTGTTTTCAGTATGGCCAGAGAAGCTTGGTTATCCTTCAAAGACAAGGAACAAGTCAAGGCTGGTTACCCTTCAGGCTTGTGCCCACCACAAGGAGCTGAGTCAATGGTACAAGTTGTTTGTCCACAGCCTTTCACCCTTTACCAGCCCAGGCTGCCCTCCGTAGTTACAGCAACATAGCACGCTGGTCTGCTCGCAGCTCCCAGCTCCCAGCTCTCAGAGTTGCTGTCATCTGCTTTGGAGAGGCGGTTGGGCATAAAGTCATTGTTAAGTCATCCTCCACTTCTCCCTGAGGGAGTCCAGTTGCAAAACAGCTTAGTCCGAGGCAGGTGAACTGGCTGCATTCTTCCGCCTTTCTTGGTAGCGATCCCGCCTTGTTTATTAAGTATGACTCAAGAATGACGTCGTGTGTGTGTGTGTGGGGGGGGGGAACTGTTAACAAAATTAGATAGGAAATCCAATGAAACCACAGACACACAAAGCCACAGACACACAAAGTCTCTGTGGCTCTCTCAAAGCCTTTATTTTGTATTGGTGGACCCACGTTCATTTGGAAACCATATCCAAACTTTGTGGAGTCATTTTTTTCCTTTGGACCTAATGTGAGTTTGGGGGCTTGAACTCAGGCAAACATCTGTATCCACTAAGCCAACTTGTTGGTGGGTCATTAATGTGGTTTGGAATTGTGTTTAAGCTATTGTGACCAAATACTTGTTGTATTTGTGATTTCCCAGAGAGCCTTATTCATGCCAGCCAAGCTACCTGTCCCCTCAGTGTGGTAGTTTGAATGAGAATGGGCCCCATGGGCTTCTATGTTTGCAAGCTTGTTCCCTAATTGGTGTGAGAAAGTATATCAAAGTATTTCTTTTTCTTTTCTTGTTTTGTTTTGTTGTTTGTTTGTTTTGGTTTTTTTTTCGAGACAAGGTTTCCTCTGTGTAGCCCTGGCTGTCCTAAAACTCACTCTGTAGACCAGGCTGGCCTTAGAAATCTACCTGCCTCTGCCTCCCAAGTGCTGGGATTAAGGGCGTGCACCACCACTGCCTGGCCTACCCTGAGGTTTCAAAAGCCCATGGCATTCCCATTTAGGTGTCTCTGCCTCTTGCTTGTGGGTCAAGTGTAAGCTCTCAGCTATTGCTCTTTGAGTGCCATAGCTGCCTGTTGCTACGTCCCCTGCCTTGATGGTCATTTATTTGGTGTGTGAGAGTATACATGCCATGGTGATTTGGAGAGGTTGGAGAACAACTTCCAGGTCCCAGGGATCAAACTGGGATTATCAGGCTTGGCAGCAAACACCTTTACGAAGTCATCTCACCCAGCCCCCAGGATTCACACTTTAGCTTAGTTTTAGTTTTGTTCTTCTTTTTGATGCTGGAGATTGACTCCATGATATTGTATTCCCTCTACTCTTGAGCTGTGCCTGCAACCCAGGCTATACTCCTTTTGTCTCATCCATGCCAGGCCAGCACAAGATCACTGAGCTGTATCCCACACCCTCTTCTTTCCTTTTCTTTGCTTGTCTTGTGACAGGGTCTTACTATGTAGCCCTAGCAGGCCTGGAACTGGATATGTAGACCAGACTCGCCTTGAATTCACAGAGATTTGCCTGTCTTTGCCTCTTGAGTGCTGGAAATAAAAACATGCACCACCACACCCAGCTTCCTTCTGTATTTTTAAATACAGAGTCCCACTAAATTGTCGAGCCCGGGTTTGGAGTTTTTGGTCCTCCTCTCTCAGACTCTGGATTGGAGGAACAGCTGAGATTACAGATCTCTGCCTCCACGACCCACTCGGGGTCCACTTTTGAGGTATGCTTTATAGGTTCAGAAAAATGTACAGTGACTATACACCTTCACAGTGTCACATGAGGTAGCTTTAACACCTTAAAATTTTCTCGTACATCCAGACGTGTTGGCTTAAACTTGTAAATCCCAGAGTCTGGGAAGATAAAGCAGAAAGATTTTCAAGAATTTGAGCCTAGGCTAGACTACATAGTGAATTCTTGGTTATCCTGAATAATAATGTAAGACCTTGTCTGAAAAACAAAACGAAACACAAACAAAAAACTGTGGCTGTCAAGATGGCTCTGCAGGTAAAGGCACTTGCCACTAAGACTAAGGATCACACACACACACACACACACACACACACAAACACACACATTTCCCCAATCCAGGATCTCACTCTTCAGAGGCCATCAAACCTCTAGGTCTCAACTTTTGAAATTCTCTATCACTAAGCCAGGTTTCTCAACTCTGGCACTATCATCAGT
Organism: Mus pahari; assembly: GCF_900095145.1. NCBI lineage: Eukaryota > Metazoa > Chordata > Mammalia > Rodentia > Muridae > Mus > Mus pahari. Next base: position 136,207,209 of record NC_034591.1, on the reverse strand, counting down.
GTAGGCCAGACACTTCCTTGTGGGAGTAGCCCTGCACAGTGGCCAACGTCCACCAGCATCCTTGGCTCCTATCCAGGAAGTGTCAGGAACGGGGCTGGATATAGTCCCTCCTCAAGTTTAGTAACTCAAGATGTCTTTAGACGTCATGAAACATCTGGGAGCTACAGTTGCACCCGTTGAGAACCACTGCACTGTGCCAGACTGAGTTCCACTGGCCAGAAATCTTGTTTAGTCTGTCCTTGAACTCCCAGGCACTCCTGCCTCAGCTTCCTGAGTACCTGGGGCCACAAAGCATTCCAGGGCCAGCTGAGAAACCCAGCCTTTGTTGTACTCACACCAAGGAGCACTTCCCATGGTGCTGAAGAGGCAATAAGCACCCAGAAAGTGTTTGCTCAGAACTAGGATGTGAACACAGAATTTGTTCGCAGGCAGGACACCTTGTGTTAAAATGCCCTAACTAACTAAAGAAAATTCCAGGAATGGTTATATGCGCTGGTTGTGAGGGCTGAGACAGGGCAGCAAAAGAACAAAAGCTGGGGAAAGATCCCTTACTGTTCTTATTAATACATTCTGATTTTTTTTTTTGAGACCTGGGCCTTATTCTGTAGCCCAGGCTGGCTTAGAATTCACTATGTGCCCAGACTGGCCTGGAACTCACAGTGATCCTCCTGCTTCATCTTCCTCGTGATAGGAGTACAGGGATAAGCCACTGTGTCTGACAGGGTGTGATTTTTAAATCTTATCAATGCATTGTTCTTTGAAACAACTATTTTTTTAATATTTTATTTATTTATTATATATAAGTACACTGTAGTTGTCTTCAGACACTCCAGAAGAGGGAGTCACATCTTGTTAAGGGTGGTTTGAGCCGGGGCTGGTGAGATGGCTCAGCGGGTAAGAGCACTTGACTGCTCTTCCAAAGGTCCAGCAACCACATGGTGGCTCACAACCATCCTTAACAAGATCTGACTCCCTCTTCTGGAGTGTCTGAAGACAGCTACAGTGTACTTACATATAATAAA
>NC_034591.1:136203388-136204733 GCF_900095145.1 Mus pahari | reverse complement strand
AAACCCTGTCTCGAAAAACCAAAAAAAAAAAAAAAAAAAGCTTTCTTCTCCACACACATGAAAGAAAACAAACTTCATGTGGTAGCTTAGTGGTGATCCTAACACCGGAGAGATGAAGAAAAGTGGACCCTTTGTAGCTTTTTTGTTTTGATGTCTGTACACCATTCTGTGTGCTTGGTGCCCAAGGTGATAAGCCTCTGTGTGGATGCTGGAAATTGAACCTGGGTCTCTCACAAGAGCAAGTCCCCTTGACCACTGAGCCAACTCTCCAGCCCATGGATCCCTGTAGCTTGGAGCCAAGAAATGTAGCTGAATTGAAGAAGTCCGGATTCAGCGAGAGAGACCCTGTTCCAAAAGACAGAATGGAGATTGACTGGCTGAACTCTGACTTCCGAGTGAATGTGCACACACAAACACACATACATGTGCACTGTGTGCACATTTGCATACTCCCCACAATCACAGACACACTGCAGGTACACACACAATAAGTACATGAAGATAATACGGAGAGAGATTGAGAAAGACACCTAACATTGACTTCTTCTGGTCTCCACACATGTGCACATATATGTGAATACACACACACATGCACACATAAGACAAATAGAACTAAATAAATACAGTGTAGTAGAACCCTTTGCAAACCTTTGATTGCTCCTGGCCTGTGTAAAATTCTGGCCTTATCAGTGACAGTATTTGGGGGTGTGGTGAGACAGGTTTCCTTTATGTAGCCTGTCCTGGAACTCTCTCTGTAGACCAGGCTGGCCTCAGACTCACATAGATTCGCCTGCCTCTGCCTCCTAAGTGCTGGGATCAAAGGTGTGCACCACCACTGCCTGGCAAATCAATAACAGCATAAAAAATTCACTTGGAAAAATTTTGTGCAATAAATATTTTCTATTTTCCTTCTTGGGTTTTGGTGTGAGTGTGTGCATGCTATATACACATATGTACAGAGGCCTATGTCTGTGTGCACAGATGCCAGAGAGAGAAGTAAGGGATCCTCCTCTCTCTGCCTAATTCCTTCCTCTGAGACAGGGCCTCTCTCTAAACCTGCACTTACAGCGGCAAGTTCCCAAATGCCTTCTGTCCATGCCCCAGCACCATCGAGGTTATAGGCCTAGGGAGACATGCCCCACCTTGTTTTAAAAATAAAGTTGTCAAGCTGGACATGGTGGTGCACGCCTTTAATCCCAGCATTCCGGAGGCAGAGGCAAGTGGATTTCTGAGTTCAAGGCCAGCTTGGTCTACAAAGTGAGTTCCAGGACAGCCAGGACTATACAGAGAAACCCTGTCTTGGAAAAAGAAAGAAAGAAAGAAAGAAAGAGAGAGAGAGAGAGAG
>NC_034591.1:136201308-136203328 GCF_900095145.1 Mus pahari | reverse complement strand
GAGAGAGAGAGAGAGAGAGAGAGAGAGAGAGAGAGAGAAAGAAAGAAAGAAAGAAAGAAAGAAAGAAAGAAAGAAAGAAAGAAAGAAAGAAAGAAAACAAAGAAACAAAGAAAGTTGCTGTAGGTGGTGGGATCTGAACTCAGGTCCCCATACTTGCATGTGTGCTTCTACCCACAAAGCCCTTTCTCCAGTGTCAGCAGGAAACAATTTGCAGGGTCCCTCTTTTTTATGCTTCTCATGTTTCAGCTATACCATTTTCCTTTACATTTGTATATATGTATATATGTATGTATGCATGTATGTATTTATGTATGTATAGGGGTGCACATGTGCCAAGGCACACTTGTGGAGGTCAATGGAGAACTTGAGAGTTGGTTCTTTCCTTCTGTCATATGTCTTTCATTTGTTTCCTATTGGCTTGGTCTGAAGTGTTAGGGATGCCTCATCTGCAAATGTAGGGGCTTTGGGGCACTGCCCCTACATTGTCATGGTCCTTTCCTTGGGGTGCCGTGATCACATGACAGGGACCTGATCAGAAGCGGACGAAATGCCTACCGTCCTCAGGTTTGAGGGCACAGGGTTTCTGAACCTACTCAACCGTACTAAGTTTCCTGGCACGGTCCAGTGCCCCACAACATGCACACAGACAAAATAAGATGCTAAAAACAAATTAATTCGTTACTAAAAAGACATGTGGCCTTGAGGAAGCAGATGAGGAAGGCTCTCACAATGAACTGTAGAGCAGAGGCATCACATAGACTTTACATTGGCCACAAATAGCACCTAAACTGTCCCGCACAGGCAAGGGAATCTATATTAAGGTCATTGAACAGAAGCGGAAATCATACCAGGGCAGTTGATCACTGACACACGTGAACAACTTCATGGTTCAAAGATGAACTGGAGGGCTATATGCCCCATGAACCTACCAAATGGTCGGTGGGGCTTGCAGGGCTACCAGAGGCCCCCTTGACTATAGTATCCCTTTCCCCAGCTCTCTCTGGCCCCTGCTAGAAGAACTGTAGCTATCATCATGAGCCTGACCTTTAGTAAAGACGTGCCCTGCCAACAGTCCAGCTTAGGCGCATGTTCTCTTTCAGTCACCTGAATGGCAGGTTGAATGGGTTTAATGAACCTATGATGATGACAGAGAAGGTTGGCGGCTAATGCACTCAACCAACTTGTTTCTTGTCACGCTTGATCAACCTTGTCAGATAGCTGGCCATGTGCTAGATCCAGCGCGATGTATGGTTGCAGACACACGGGTTTGTGCCATCAGGGTTCTGAAGGCCCCTTCAGGTTCCTCCTCTGGTGAGGACACATTCTCAGTGACTTGTGACCACCCTCTATTTTGAAACTTCCTTACCCCTAGACTCCAAGTGCCGAGATCCTCCACGGTTACACTCCAGGTAGAAGGGACTGCAGGCCCAGCACATGGCACTCCACTTGAACTGCCATTGTTTGTGTTTCTGTGAGCTCAGAGCCTTTGGCACGGGCTTGGGCAAACTGCTTAAGCTGCTTCTTCAAGCAACAACACTTGCCTCATTAAGTTGTGAGAATTATGAACTAACAATACTTAAAATAATATCTGGAACTTGGTAGACAGTAGTTATACTTCGCTCTCTCAGCCAGGTGTGGTGGTGAACACTTTTAATCTCAGCACTGGGGAGGCAGAGACAGGTGGCTCTCTTGAGTTCCAGTCTGGTCTAGGAGTTCCAGTACAGCCAGGGCTACACAAAGTATCTCTCTCTCTCTCTTGGTTTTTTGAGACAGGGTTTCTCTGTGTAACCCTGGCTGTCCTGGAACTCACTCTGTAGACCAAGCTGGCCTCAAATTTGCCTGCCACCTCTGCCTCCCAAGTGCTAGGATTAAAGGTGTGCACCACCACTGCCCCAGCTCACCCTGTCTAAAAACAAACAAATTCTCTCTCTCTCTCTCTCTCTTTCTCTCTCTCTCTCTCCCTGTCTCTTTGTCTCTGTCTCTGTCTCTGTCTCTTTGTCTCTCTCTCTCTCTCTCTCTC
>NC_034591.1:136198500-136200533 GCF_900095145.1 Mus pahari | reverse complement strand
TGGAACTCACTTTGTAGACCAGACTGGCCTCGAACTCAGAAATCCGCCTGCCTCTGCCTCCCGAGTGCTGGGATTAAAGGCGTGCGCCACCACGCCCACCGTTATTATTTTTCTTTGTTTTGTTTGGGATAGGATCTTTCTAAATAACTGGTTTGGAACTCATGGCAGGCTGGCCTCGAATTTACAGAGATCCACCTACCTTGGCCTCTGAAGTGCTGGGATTAAGATGTGCAACCAAGTCTCTCCGGTTAATTTTTGTTTAAGATTTATTTTTTGTTTGGTTTGGTTTTTGTTGTTGTTGTTGTTTGGTTGGTTGGTTTGGTTTGATGGTTTGGTTTTGGTTTTTCAAGACAGGATTTTTCTGTGTAACAGAGCTCTGGCTATCCTGAACCTACATTGTACACTAGGCTAGCTTTAAACTCACAGAGCTCAGCCTGCCTCTGCCTCATGGGTCCTGGGTTTAAAGGAATGTGCCACCATTTTCAGGCCTTTTTGTTGTTTACTTATGAGTGACTTGTTTTTATTGTATGTGCATTGGTGTTTTGCTTGCACGTACGTCTGTGAGGCTGTTTGATCCCTTGTTGCTGAATTACAGTTGTGAGGTGCTTTGTGGGTGCTGGGAATCGAACTCTGCTCCTCTGGAAGAGGAACCAGTACTCTTAACTGCTGAGCCATTTCTCCAGCCCTATTTTTTGTTGTTTGTGTGTGTGTGTGTGTGTGTGTGTGTGTGTGTGTATGAGAGAGAGACAGAGACAGAGACACAGAAAGAGACAGAGAAACAGAGAGACAGACATAGAAACAGAAAGAGGAGACAGAGAGAACAGTATAGCACTCATTTGTAACCTTGAGCCATCTCTCTTATCTAATAGTTTAAGTCCTACCAGGGGCAAACCTCATTTCAGAAAGAAAAAAACAAACAAAAATCCCAAACAAAAAAATCCCAAATATACCTATGTCAAAATCCCTTATAAAATAGCTGACTACATGAGAATAAAGGAACCTTTAAATCAGGCTGCTGTGGATATTAGATGTTTACAACCTGAAAACTAGGGGCTGGTGTGATGGCTCAGCGGGTAAGAGCACCCGACTGCTCTTCCAGAGGTCCGGAGTTCGAATCCCAGCAACCACATGGTGGCTCATAACCATCCGTAACAAGATCTGACTCCCGAGTGTCTGAAGACAGCTACAGGGTACTTACATATAATAAATAAATAAATCTTTAAAAAAAATGATCTCATTATCAAAATTAAAAAAAAAAAAACCAACCTGAAAACTAAATCACATAAAATTAGATTTATTTAAAGAGAATTGTGTTTATTATCATCATCATCATCATTGTCGTGTGTGAGTGTGTGTGTGTGTGTGTGTGTGTGTGTGTGTGTGTGTGATGTGTGGGTCCAAGTGCCATAGAGTGCTTGCAGGGTTCAGAGGACAATTTTGCGTAGTCTGTTTTCTCCTTCCACCCGTACATAGGTCCCAGGAATTGCCAGGCTCGGAGGCTTGGGAGCAAGGGCCTTTACCTACTGAACTATCTCGCCAGCAGTTAAATACGTATAGTTCAAGTAGGACCAACAACACAGAGCCCATTAATTATGTATTCATCTGTCTGTCAACCATCTATCTATCTACCTCCCTCCCTGTCTGTGTGTCTGTGTGTCTGTGTGTGTGTGTGTCTGTCTGTCTGTCTGTCTATGGGTCTTAAGCATTTAGGTGAGTTATGCTACCCCTGAGCCATAACTCAAGCTCCACAAATTATCTTTCTCCTCCTTTCTACCTTACTGCACAGATCTCATGTCCCAATCACCTAAACTTTAGTCTCCAGCCTTATCACAAGGCTTAGGGGAATCTTAACTGGACTCCGGCAACTGAACTCTCATTCATTCTTCAAGGCTCAGAATGCATCTGGACACTGTGGCACAAGTCTTGATTCCAGCACGAAGCAGAGGCAGAGGCAGAGGCAGAGGCAGAGGCAGAGGCAGAGGCAGAGGCAGAGGCAGAGGCAGAGGCAGAGGCAGAGGCAGAGGCAGAGGCAG
>NC_034591.1:136195901-136198130 GCF_900095145.1 Mus pahari | reverse complement strand
TTTTTTTTTTTTTAGTTTTCATTAAGATTTATTTAAGTATATGTATATGAGTATATGTATATGAGTACATTGTCACTGTCTTCAGACACATCAGAAGATAGTTGTGAGCCACCATATGTTTGCTAGGATTTGAACTCATGACCTCTGGAAGAGCAGTCAGTGCTCTTAACTGTTGAGCCATCTCAGCCCTTCAGAAAAAAAAATTTTTTTCAGACAGGGTCTCACTATGTAGCTCTGATTGTCCAGGAATCACCATGACCAAGCTGACCTCAAACTCCCAGAGATCCTCCTGCCTCTGCCTTCCAGTGCTGGGATTAAAGGTGTGCACCACTATACCTAGCTTACACCTATTAATTCTCAAGAAATACAGGGGACTGGAGAGATGGCTTAGTGGTTAAGAAAACTTGCTGCTCTTCCAGAGGACTCTGGTGTGAGTCCTGGCATCCCCGTGGTGGCTCACCAACCTCCATAATTGTAATTCCAGAGGATCCCCCACCCACTTCTGGCCTCTGAGGACTCAGCTCACATGTGGTATATAGAAGACATACATATACGCCAAGCACCCATACACAGTAAATACAACTAAGTAAAATGGATAATTTTTAATTTGAAGATGAGAGTGAATGCGAGGACCCAGGTAGGCAGAGTGCTTGCCTACCAGGGTAAGGCCGTCAGTTACTGCCCCGACAGCGAGAGAGGGCAGTGTGTGGCTGAAATGACTGGCGTGTATTCTGAGCCCGGGGCCATTTGTACCTCTGTCTAATTTTTTTCCAGAAGATTTGATGCTAACAATGTCTGCAGCCCAAACCAGAAGTTATACTTTTGGAAATAATTAAATATCCTTGGCTCATTAAATCTTATCATTTGGGAAGTGACTACAGTAATATGGTCATTTTCCTGCCAATCCCTGAGCCCAGAGCACTAGCCCGTGAAACATCAGTATTTGAACCTGTTTATTAGCCTGCCAACTGGACGGGGGTGTTTTGCTGTTTCAAACAACCATCAAACAGTGTTTAATTCTCCATACACTGGACCATGAGTCCATGCAAGAGAGTAGGGTGTGGTGCTATGTGCCCCTGGGCTTGAACGGGGGAGGCAGAAATATCAAGAGTTCATTGTCAGCCATGGCTACATAGGAAGTTTGAGGTTACCCTGGGATGAGACCCTGCCTTGAAACAAGTTTCTGGTAGTACTTTTGTTCCTGTGCAGCCCACTGTCTTTGCAGTGTACACATTAAACTAATTTTCTCCCTGAAAAAAAAAATTACAAGAGATATTGAAAGTATAATATGTCATCATTGCATAGTGGCTTTAAAAAAAGATTTATTTATTTATTTTTATATAGATGAGTACACTGTAACTGTATAGATTGGTTGTGAGCCTTCATGTGGTTGTTGGGAATTGAATTTTTAGGACTTCTGCTCTGTCCATTCAACCCTGCTCGCTCCCTGCTTGCTCCTGCCCAAAGATTTATTTATTATTATATATAAGTACACCGTAGCTGACTTCAGATACACCAGAAGAGGGTGTCAGATCTCATTACGGGTGGTTGTGAGCCTCCATGTGATTGCTGGGATTTGAACTCAGGACCTTTGGTTTAAAGGGGCAAGGAGCAGAGCAATTGGCTTACTAGGCAAAGTCTATCGGCCAACCTTTAAGCTGATTGGTCCTGAAAAAGCTAAGGGTGGAGATGAGCGGTGAACAGGGGAATTTCAGAACATTGAGATAACAGAGCATGAGTATTATAATCATAACTTTTTGGCTTATTAGTAGCATTCTTCAGTGTCAGCCACAAAAACCACAGTGAGCTCATATGTAGGTGCAGGAAGGGCTGCTGGGGGATCAGCTCTGACTCAAGCCATTTCAGACATAACAGTTCATATTGACCTTTGACTTGATGGATCCTATGTAAAGCTTTGTGGAATCTCTTAAGATTAGCAAATTCATACAGAACACTCAGAACATACAGAACAAAACAGTACTACCATACTGAGGTCAGCATGTCCTTGAGCCAAGTCACTTCTCAGTGTCAATGACTGGCAGGCATGTTACAGAAACAATATGAAATAGCTGGCAGGCATGGAACAAATTAGTGACAGCTATTCTGGGGGAGTCGGACCATAACTAACTAGCAGAAGCCAGGCTTGGTGGTGCATGCCTTTAATCCCAGCACCCAGGAGGCAGAGACAGGCAGAACTCTGTGAGTTTGAGGCCAGCAGCCTGGTCTACA
>NC_034591.1:136191582-136193052 GCF_900095145.1 Mus pahari | reverse complement strand
CTCACTTTGTAGACCAGGCTGGCCTCGAACTCAGAAATCCGCCTGCCTCTGCCTCCCGAGTGCTGGGAGCCTCCCCTCTTAAGTGGTGAGATTTCCAGAGTGTGCCACCAAGTCTGGTTAATCAAACCCAGGGCCTCCTGCCTGCCAGGCGAGCATCCTACTAACTGGGCTACAGCCCTAGCTTTTCATGTCACTTGGGAGAAGTGTGGGACATACTCTGAGGAAGGGCCTAGTGAAGTGGATGCAGTTGAGGGGAGGGGGAGACCTGCATGGGAGTTAGGCTGAAGTTGGCAAGAAGACTAGGGAAAGGCTGAAGGTGGGAGGGCGCCATCCTCTGAACTCGGATATGCTCTCCAATTATCTCTGGGTTAAAGACTTGGCCCCCATGGTGATGCTATCTCTTGGTGAGACTATTGGGAACTACCAGGGACCTTCAGTAGCTGCTGGGCCTTTGGGAAGTACTGAGGTCATTGTGGAGCATACTCTTGACAAGGACATTGGGATTACAGACTCTCTCTGTCTTTATCCCCTGGTTTATGATGAAGACCCAAACAATGAGGCCCTAAGATCTTACACCAAAACCTTCAAAACTGTAACAGCCCCAGACCTTAGCACAACTGACTCATGATGGAAGTGCCATTTAGGCTGTCAAACTCAGCATGTAGATAGTACCACTGGCCAAAACTAAACCAAAGGCCTAACCCATTAAAGTCCATAGGTCTGGGACTAACCTTGCTTTTCAGTTTCTGTAGTTCTCTGCTTCTGGCTAACTGCTCTTGGTAATGGAAATATGTCAACCCAGGACATGATTTTAGTGCTTAAAAGCTCACTCAGCAAGCTGGGCAGTGGTGGCACATGGCTTTAATCCCAGCACTTGGGAGGCAGAGGCAGGCAGATTTCTGAGTTCGTGGCCAGCCTGGTCTACAGAGTGAGTTCCAGGACAGCCAGGGCTACACAGAGAAACCCTGTCTCAAAAAACCAAAAAAAAAAGAAAAAAGAAAAAAAGAAAAAAGAAAAGAAAAGAAAAGAAAAAGAAAAAGAAAAAAAGAAAAAACCAAAAAGACAAAGAAATTGGTCTGCCTCTCCGCCCAAGTGCTAGAATTAAAGGCATGTGCTACTACGTCCAGCTTGAACAGCCTTTGCAAGGGAAGATGTCCTTATGGTTAGACTTGAGCATCTGTTCAAGAGCAGAGCCAACACATTACACCACATTGGTAGCCCCAGAGCTCAGTACTGGTCCATCTGTGTTTCCTTTGGTCTGTCTTCAAATACTTTTTTTTTTCTTTTTCTTTTTTTTTGTTTTTTTCGAGACAGGGTTTCTCTGTATAGCCCTGGCTGTCCCGGAACTCACTCTGTAGACCAGGCTGGCCTCGAACTCTGAAATCTGCCTGCCTCTGCCTCCCAAGTGCTGGGATTAAAGGCATGCGCCACCTAATGCCCGGTGCAAATATTTTTTTCCTTTATTTGACA
>NC_034591.1:136189062-136191317 GCF_900095145.1 Mus pahari | reverse complement strand
TTGTCTCTAAATACCAACAAACAGACAGACAGACAAAATAAGCAGCCATGAAGCCAAGAAATGCACTTTTTTTTTTTTTTTCGAGACAGGGTTTCTCTGTGTAGCCCTGGCTGTCCTGGAACTCACTTTGTAGACCAGGCTGGCCTCGAACTCAGAAATCGGCCTGCCTCTGCCTCCTGAGTGCTGGGATGATCAAAGGCATGCGCCACCACACCTGGCTGAAATGCACTTTAAGTTCACTCGCAACATCTAATTTTAACTCATTCTTAAAGTTCTTTGACTTCTGTATAAAACTTTTAAAAATGGAGTAATTTAAATTGAAAACAAATCCAGATTGTTTTGTTTTGTTTTGTTTCTCTGGAAAAAGCTGAGAAATCTAGAAGCATTGACTGTAATTTTCCCAAATAGAATACTAGGTCACAAAAAAAAAAAAAAAAAAAAAATACTAGGTCAGCTGCATTGTGAGGTAAACCCGTACCCCGCTCACTAGCGTTTCTGGCCAGTTGCTTGCCCACTGCCACTGCCTGCCTGCCTGGCTACTGAAGATGCCTATGTTTCAGTGTCTGAGCTACTTGAACATGTATGAATGACACTGGAATTCTTCATTGCTGTGCTGCCAATTAATTTATTCAATATAAGCTGACTCTGTAGGATCTCTGTTATGGTAACAGATGAATAATTACACTAGACACAAGCCTATCTCACCTACTTAGGAAACTGAGGCAGGAGGCTTGCTTGAGCCTAGGCGCCTGAGAAAACACAATGAGACCTGTATTGGATTTTTTTGTTTCTGTGACAACAAAAAAATATCCGAGACAAACTTGAAAGGAGGAGCTCTTGCTCCACAGCTGGCTGGCTCCAATGCTATGGGTCTGTGCTGAGGCAGCGCGTCATGGCATGGAGAAGAGCACACGGTAAAGGAAAGTTCTACCTTGTGGTCACCAGGAAACTGACTGAAAACTCCCTTAGAGGCACACCACAGGAGTGCCTTATTCACCTAGGTGCTTCGCAACCCAGCACGTGACAATCAGAATCCAGCATCATCGGGCATGGGCACACACAGTGAGGCTGTGTGTGTTAGGCAAATGCTCTAGTTTCCTTTCTGCTGCCATGATCAAATGTCCTGATGAGTTACGGGAGGGAATGTTTATTTTAGCTTACGTGTGTTCCAGGTTGTAGTCCGTCACGGTGATTGAGTCACATCAGCAAGAGGAGGTAGCAGCTACACACATAACTAGAGCAGAGACAAATGAACGTGTGCATGCTTAGCACACCGATAGAGTTCTCAGACTAGTGATGGTGCCGCCCACTTTCAGGCTAGGTCTTCCCACATCACTTAAGGCAAGCAAGATAGTCCCCAACAAGCAAACTTGCAGACTAACCCGAGATAGGCAGTCTCTCACTGAGAGTCTTTTCCCTGGTGATTTTAGGTTGTGGCAACGTGACCCTGAAAACTAGCCATCACAGTACACTACCAGGGCACCATAACCTCTGTCTCCACCGCATTTCAGTAGGCATTCAGTATGGACCAGCACAGGCAGGGCACTGCAGGTGCTACCAAGAAGCCACTACTGAATTCTGGCTCCCCAGGGGAGCGTGGTCAGGACCTTCGAATAGTACTGCAAGCTGAACTGTGAGCTCTCTTTGTTTAACCCTAACTGCTTCCTTGAAGGTCTCAACCCCAAATACAGTCACAGCAGGAGTTGAGGCTTCAGCCCAACATGCACTGGACGGGGGTAGGGGTGGGGGTGGGGAGGTTAACACGCTTGCGGTCCTCACATTCATATCCCAGTGAAGAGTTAACATCAGCTCAAACCTGTCTCTATGACACTGTGACTTTCCCCAGAGACTGTGGTTGCTTCACAGCAGAGATTCCACACATCCCTCTGTCGACTTGGTCACATTCTGATATAAAAGAATCCTGGGGTTAAGAGGACTGCTCGGTGGGTAAGAACACTTGCTATGTAGGTGTGAGGATCTGGGTTCGAACTCCCAGGACCCATGTAAAGCGGGTCATGGCCACACAGGCCTGTAACCCCAGCAATGAGGGGCAGAGACGGAGAGATCTCAGGAAGAAGCTAGCTAGCAAACCTAGCCAAAATCGCAACCTCCAGATTCCGTGGGAGGCCCTGTCTCAGGGCATAAGGCAGAGAAAGATAGAGGACCTTTGACTTCTGCTTTTGGGCAGAAGCACATGCACACATAGGAACACACACAGGAAGACACACACACACACAAAACCCAATTTTTTTTTT
>NC_034591.1:136187274-136189036 GCF_900095145.1 Mus pahari | reverse complement strand
TCACTTTGTAGACCAGGCTGGCCTCGAACTCAGAAATCCGCCTGCCTCTGCCTCCCGAGTGCTGGGATTAAAGGCGTGTGCCACCATGCCTGGCTCCCAAATATTTTTAAAGAAGGAAGAACTACAGAAAGAGTTGTCATCTTCCTAGTTTTAGATAAACTGCAGAAAATTCATCCCCATTCCGAAGACCGTGGCCCCAGATTTCTGAGCCTTCTGCAATTTCAGTATGCAGAGAGGCTGACCCTTCCCAACCTGCTATTAGATAAGTAATTACTGTCTACCAGGGCGCTCTCCTGTGAGCCTACTAACAAAATACCTGACCAGCAACATATTATACACGGAGAGATTAAGTCCTGTTGAGAAAGCCTTCTTAGAGTGGGCATCAGCGTGGGAGGAGAGGAAAGGAATGGGTCAGGCAACAAGATGGCAGCTGGAAACTATGCATCTCTCTCTCTCTCTCTCTCTCTCTCTCTCTCTCTCTCTCTCTCTCTCTCTCTCTCTCTCTCTCTCCCTCGTACATGAAGATTCTGCCTTACCACTGAGCGCTTCTATTTTTTACCACCCCATCCCCCATTATTGTTGTGGTACCTGGCACACTGTTTTAAAATTTTTTATACTTATTTAAAAAAACAATTTCATGTTTACTTCTTTTAGGTACATAAGTGTTTTGCTGACACATATGCATGGGTACCACCTGTGTGCAGCTGGACTTATAAACATCTGGGAACAGCTGTGTTGGTCCTGAGAATTAAACCTAGGTTCTCTACAAGAACACGTGTTCTTAACTGCCAAAACTTCTCTCCTGTCCTAGACATGATTTTTAAAAAAACAAAACATAACAAGTTGCATTTATTCTTATTTTATGTGTATGCACGGGTACTTTGCTTGCCTGTATTTCTGTGCACCATGTGGATACAGTACCTGCAGAGGCAGAAAGAGATTGGACACCCTGGAATGGGAGTTACAGATGGTTGTGAGCCACCATGTGGGCGCTGGGAATCGAACTTGCGTCCTCAGAAAGACCAGTCCGTGCTCTTCATCCTCTCATCTTTGTAACTTTAAATCAAGCTAGGTAAAATGAATTTTGCAATTTCAAGTTTGAAGAACAACAACAAAAAAAAAACATCACAGGAACAAGTGGTTACGCGTGAATCCCACCCTAGCTGTCTCTGGATGCCTTTGCTGAGTAACCGGCCGTCCTGGGAGGGGTTCACTCCAGCTAACCGTGAGGATACAAGTCCAGGAAGAGAAGAGACAAGCAGGAACAGGGCCGGGACAGGAAGACAGGATGGTCTGGCTCAGGGCCCAGGGTTCTTATCTCCTTTTATTCTTATCTGCACAAATCCAAATCTAACCCCACAGGTTAGTTCTGTTTGATTGAGCACAAAATGTTTTAGAAGCAACCCCAGGGATTTACAGCTGGGAGTCAAAGCTAGGAGCAGGGAAACCAGTCAGGCCTCCCGAGGCCCAACCTGCCAAAGCTTTGTTTCCTGAATCCTGATTCTTATTTTATGTGTATGAGTGTTTTTGCTTGCATGCATAATGTGTACTACGTCAGTGCCTGCTGCCCATGCAGTCTGGAAGAGGCTCTTAGATTCTCTGTAACTAAAGTTATAGTCAGTTGTGAGCCATCATGTGGGTCCTGAGAACTAAAATTGGGAGAACGCCAGGTTTCTTTCTTCTCTCTCTCTCTCTTCTCTCTTCTCTCTTCTCTTCTCTTCTCTTCTCTTCTCTTCTCTTCTCTTCTCTTCTCTTCTCTTCT
>NC_034591.1:136178302-136187120 GCF_900095145.1 Mus pahari | reverse complement strand
TCTCTCTCTCTCTCTCTCTCTCTCTCTCTCTCTCTCTCTCTCTCTCATCTTCCGGATGTCTAGCTCTGGTTGCTTGGAACTTGATCTGTAGACCAGGCTGTCCTTGAACTCGCAGGGATCTGGTCTTGCCTCTGCCTCTGGAGTGCTGGGACCAAAGGCCTATACCACCAGAAACAACCTAGCAAGTGTTATTTTTGATGGATGGGGTGCGAGGATAGGTGGTTTTGAGACAGGATTTCTTTGAATATCCCTGGTAGAGTAAGTTGGCCTCAAACCCAAGAGATCTGCCTCTAGCAAATGTTCTTAATTGTTGAGCCATCTCTGCATCCTCTTGACAAATCTTTAAAATTAAGGTTTTTTTTCTTTATGAGTATAACTATGGGGGGCGGGGCTGGAGAGATGGCTCAGTGGCTAAGAGCACTGACTGCTCTTCCGAAGGTCCTGAGTTCAAATTCCAGCAACCACATGGTAGCTAACAACCATCTGCAATGAGATCAGATGTGTTTCTGGTGTGTCAGAAAACAGCTACAATGAACTTACATATAATAAATAAATAAATAAATAAATAAATAAATCTTTTAAAAAATTAAAACATGGGTGAAGTCAGGCAACAAGATTTTAATCCCAGTACTCTGGAGACTGAAAGGGATGTTGATCTCTGTGAGTTCAAGGCCAGCCAGGGCTACATAGAGAAATCCTGTTTCAAAGATAAAAGCAAAACTATGGCTGAGGAGGTGGCTCAGTTGATAGAATGCATGCTTATCAGGTGTCTTAGTTAGGGTTTACTGCTATGAACAGACACAATGACCAAGGCAGCTCTCATAAGAACAACATTTAAGGGCCGGGCAGTGGTGGTGCACACCTTTAATCCCAGCACTTGGGAGGCAGAGGCAGGCAGATTTCAGTGCCTGTTCGAGGCCAGCCTGGTCTATAGAGTAAGTTCCAGGACAACCAGGACTACACAGAGAAAAAAACAAACCCTGTCTTGAAAAACAAAACAAAACAAAAAAAACATTTAATTGGGGCTGGCTTACAGCTACAGAGGTTCAGTCCATTATCATCAAGGCAGGAACATGGCAGCATCCAGGCAGGCATGGTGCAGAAGGAGCTGAGAGTTCTACATCTTCATTTGAAGGATGCTAGCAGAATACTTGCTTCCGGGCAGGTTGAAGGTATTGAAGTCCATCCCCACTCTGATATTCTCACTCCAAGGCCATACATCTTAGTAGTGCCACTCCCTGGGCTAAGCACATGCAAACCATCAAAGCAGGTCTGGGGTCTAATCCTGTAGGGATCACACCACAGGGAGTGGTGGCACAAACTTTGATTCCAGAACTCTAGAAGTAGAGGCAAGAGGATCAGAAGTTCAAGGTTATCCTCAGGTACAAGGCAAGTTGGTGTCTAGCCTGGCCTATGTAAGACCCCATCCAAAACAAAACGCAGCTGAGATTTGCAGCAGGTACCTGCAACTCTAGCACTCAGGAGGCAGAGGTGGGAGGATCTTTGCAAATTTGAGAGCAGCGTGGTTGGTGTAGCATGTTCTAGGCCAGGCAGGGCTACATAGAGAGAAACTGTCTCAATACCAGCAGCAGCAACAAGAAAACATCTAGACAACTAGCCAGGCATGGTGTGGCCATGATAGCACTTCCTGTAATCACAGCCATCAGAAAGCTGTGGCAAGATAAATGGTGAGAGTCAGAGGTCCGCCTGGTTCTACAGAGTGAGACTGTCGCAAAACCACAAAACCCATCAAAAAATAAATTGTATTAATTAAAAATGTATCTAAATGAGATGAAAAACCTGGTGGATATAGGAAATTACAATCCTTCATATAACAACATCATAATAATTAAGGTAAAGAGATAGAACACTAAGGAAATACAACCTCAGAAACAAATGAAATCTTTAACAGTAATAACATCACAAAATGACTTAAAGCAAAAGAATATTCTTGTACAGTAGACTGGCAGACCTTGTGTGTAAACCTGACACAAACTAGAATTATCAGAGAGAAAGGAGCCTCCGTTGAGGAAATGCCTCCATGAGATCCAGCTGTAAGGCATTTTCTCAACTAGTGATCAATGGGGGAGGGCCTAGGCCATGGTGGGTGATGTCATTCCTGGGCTGATGGTCCTGGGTTCTATAAGAAAGCAGGTTCAGCAAGCCAGTTAACAGCACCCCTCCATGTCTTCTGCATCAGCTCCTGCCTCCAGGTTCCAACCCTGTTTGAGTTCCTGTCTGGTTATCCTTCAGTGATGGACTATGATCTGGAAGTGTAAGCCAAATAAGCCCTTTCCTTCCCAATTTGCCTTTTGGTCATGGTGTTTTGTTGCAACAATAGAAACCTTGAGACATGCATGCCTTCATTATAAGAAGTGCTATTTCTCTCATCATCTATTTGTTAGTGCTAAGGCTGTGTAAATAAGTGTTCAAAACTCAGTTCCTGGTGACATGGGTTATTTCTAGCCTGTAGCCCTACTCATATGGGAGTTGGAGGCAGAAGGATCTCTTGAGCATAGGGTCTTAGCCTAGTCTAACAAGACCTTGTCTCAAGAAAAGAGGGAAACCATGGTGGTGCATGCCTTTAGTCCCAGCACTTCCGAGGCCAGCCTAGTTAGACTGGCCAGTTGCATGTGTCAGCTTGACACAAGCTAGGGTTATCAGAGAGGAAGAGAGACTCAGTTGAGGGAATGCCTCCATGAGATCCAACTGGAAGGCATGTTGAAGTGGAAACTTCTGATTTCTTTGGAAGGTTATGCCAAATGATCTTTTGCTGGGGCACATAGGTGGAAGGATGTCTTGCTAAAGCAGACATGTGAAAGAATGTTTTCCTGAAGAAGGCACAGGTGAAAGGATGTTTTGCTGGAGCAGACACCTGAAAGGACCTGTGATGAAGGCATATAAATATGACTCCAAAGACAGTGGGAGATGAGCATTGAGCATTGGTTTGGTTTATTCCACCTTGCTATTTTTGGTAAGGACACACATGTCAAGAACAAAAGAAAAAGAAAAATAAATAAAAAAGAAAACAACAACAACAAAAAAAAAAGAAAAACAAAAGAACACACATGTCTTGGTTCGCCTTATATAGCATTGTTGAGCCCAACTTGTGGTAAAGATGCCATCGGGAGAAATTCACCCAAGAACTGCTCTTGAGGTTCCTGGGGCAGCTTGCCACTTTAGAGGCCTCACCTCAGGTTGGTGAGTCTTGCAGTTTCTTCACAATTGAACTGGTTGCTGGTTCGAGCCTGGTGTCTGCCTACCAAGAGGACTGGATTGTAGCTGCCGGTTTGTGTGTGGTGTCTGCCTACTTAGAGGGCTGGTCTTACTTGGTGTGTGCTACAGGACTGAACTCCTAAGAAAGAAGATAGAGCTTACCCCCAAAGAACTATTGCTGAACAGGTTCACTTCCCCCATATCCCAATAACATTTGTCTTTCACTACCTTTGCTGGGTGGTGGGCTAGAAGAGAGGTTGAATTCTTATTAAAAGTAGGTTGTAAAAAATTTATGCCACTGGGCATGGTGGCGCATGCCTTTAATACCAGCACTCGGGAGGCAGATGCAGGTGGATTTCTGAGTTTGAGGCCAGCCTGGTCTACAAAGTGAGTTCCAGGACATCCAGGGATATACAGAGAAAACCCTGTATCGAAAAGCCCCCCAAAAAAGGGGGGGGGCTGGAGAGATGGCTCAGCAGTTAAGAAGAGCACCGACTGCTCTTCCAAAGGTCCTGAGTTCAAATCCCAGCAACCACATGGTGGCTCACAACCATCCATAATGAGATCCGATGTCCCCTTCTGGGGTGTCTGAAGACAACTACCATGTACTTACAGATAATAAATAAATAAATCTTTTTTAAAAAATTATATCTACAGCATATTCTCATTTAGTGCTCAGTGGGGGACAGTCAAGCTCAAGACAGGTGGTGCCATCCTTGGTAGTCCTGGGTTCTAAAAGAAGGTTGAGCTGGGGCAGTGGTGGCGCATGCCTTTGATCCCAGCACTTGGGTGGCAGGGGCAGGAGGATTTCTGAGTTCGAGGCCAGCCTGGTCTACAGAGTGAGTTCCAGGACAGCCAGAGTTACACAGAGAAACCCTGTCTTGAAAAATGAAAAAAAGAAAAAGAAAGGAAGGAAGGAAGGAAGGAGGAAGAAAGGAAGGTTGAGCACACCATGGAAAACAAGCCAGTAAGCAGCACCTCCTGCCATCCCCCATGGCCTCTGTATCAGCTCCTGCCTCTAGTCCTGACTTCACCCAATGATGGACTATGACCTAGACAAGTCCTTTCCTCTGACACTTGCTTTTTGGTTATTCCCTTGAAGCAACAGAAATCCTAAGACACTAGTCTACACACAGAGCTCTGGGATAGCCTTGGCTATGGAGAAAGGCCCAGTCTCAGAAAACTAAACCAAACCAACCAAACAAATATATATAACAATGAGAGGGTCCAGAAGGAGTTGGGGGACATAGCTCACTGCCCCCTGGCATGTCTAGAGTTTCCTGAAGTGCTTCATTGATGCCTGAGACCAAGGTGGCCCTGGCATTCCAGGATCTGATGGCCTCATAGTTGTCAGGTCCCAAAGAAACCTGGGACAGTTCTCACTCAGTACCCGTGGCTCCTCCCAGCACTTTTTGCCCTGTGCTCTACAGAAAACTTCTCCAGCCCCAGGGCTGAGCTTCTCTTCCCTTCCCTCCCTCCCTCCCTTCCCCCAGGCTTCTCTCTCTTTTTTGTTTTCTATATAACCCAGCCATTTTGGTCACGTAGTCTCTTATCTCCACACTTGGCCTTTTGGCTCAATCATGGTTCTTCCTCCCTTGGTCCTTCTCCATCTATTGGCCTCTGTTCCTCTCTTGGTCTCCTGGCTCTCTCTCCACTTCCTTCTCTAATCTCTATCCCAACCCCTACTGCTCAGTTCCTGTTTGGTCTGGACTCTTTCAGATGCCTCTGGCTAATCTCTTCCTATCTACAATAAAACCCTTTTCCTCTACCATACCTAGAATGGTCACATCTTCATTTTCAATCGGTAGTTATCAAAGGAGGCAATTTGGCAGGTCCAGTTTACCTTGACATACACTGATTTAGGGTAAGGTAGCAGCAATGTACCAGGTTTAAAAGACAGAACAAGGAGTTGGGGGGATAGCTCAAGACCAAGGGCTTGTTTGTTATGTATGTGGTCCTGGTACGTGTCCCCAGTACCAGACAGAAACAAGCATACACATTAATGTACACAGAACTGGGGATGGTGGCACATGGTCGTAATCCCAGCATTTGTGAAGTAGAAACAAGAGGATCAGAGGTTCAAAGTTAGTCTCAGCTACACAGCAAATTTAAGGCCAGCCTCGAACTCATAAGAACCTCACTCCCCCCCCCCCAAAAAAATAATTTAAATTTGTAGCTAGTGGGTGGTGATGCACACTTTTTTTTTTAAAAGATTTATTTATTTATTATATGTAAATGCACTGTAGCTGTCTTCAGACACTCCAGAAGAGGGCATCAGATCTTGTTACGGATGGTTATGAGCCACCATGTGGTTGCTGGGATTTGAACTCCGGACCTTCGGAAGAGCAGTAGGGTGCTCTTACCCAATGAGCCATCTCACCAGCCCTGTTTTTTTTTGTTTTGTTTTTTGTTTTGTTTTTTGTTTTGTTTTTTTCGAGACAGGGTTTCTCTGTGTAGCCCTGGCTGTCCTGGAACTCACTTTGTAGACCAGACTGGCCTCGAACTCAGAAATCCACCTGCCTCTCCTTCCAAGTGCTGGGATTAAAAGTGTGCACCACATCCCAGCACTCGGGAGGCAGAGGCAGGTGGATTTCTGAGTTCGAGGCCAGCCTGGTCTACAGAGTGAGTTCCAGGACACACAAAGCTACACAGAGAAACCCTGTCTTGAAAAAAAAACAAGCAAAATTAGAGGAAGCAAAACCCCTGAGGATAGTGGCACCTGCCTGTAATTCCAGCCTTTGGGAAGCAGAGACAGGAGAAGCAACAAATTCAAGGCCAGCAGGGACTCGACAGCCTGATCTCTCAAGATAAACAAGAAAGGAGGAAAGGAAGGAAAGAGAGTAAGTAAGCAGGGAGGAAAGAGGTGCTGAGCAGCCGCCCTGGGTCCTATGCCTTCACCCGAGGGTGGGGTTGGGTGGGGACCTGAGATAGGGTGGGGAAAGCCCCAGGTTACAACCTCACAGTAATTAGCTGAAACTGGGGCCTGGTGCCTTGGGCAAAGAAGAAAGAAGCCATTGATGCTCCGCTTGAGTGAGCGCTATTGGCTAACTGATATGGATGCTCAAAACAAAGGCAGGAGGGACCAGTCACAGCTGTAAGTGTAACAACTGCCAAAGCTGAGACAAACAGCCTTGCCACTTTGCAGTGACTTTGCCCATAGCAAGAAGGACTACAGTCTTTGCCTCTTGCCTCTGGGGAGGAAGTTAGGTTCAGGGTTCAGTGATGGCGGGGATTGGACAGCTTGAGGTAATGGCCACGCCTCTGGCTGGGATCAGGGTCCGAGTGGTGAGGAACGGGGGCAGGACTTCCTTCAGGGTCCCACGTGTTTCAGAACAAGCACTGGCCAGCTGGCCATAGCTCTGTGTCACCCTCTGACAGACATCAGGGAGAGGACCTGATGAAGGCTGCCCAGGGATCTGTTTCTTCAGTACATTTTTTCCTGGGACAGAACCAATGCACAGTAGGCAAGCTTTGAACCAACACACAGTAGGGAAGCTTTGTATCAATACATGTACTCCAAGTCCTCTTCTAACTGTTGTTGTTGTTGTTTCTTTGATGTGGCTATTATGAAATTTCGAATCATAAAAGCATTTTACATCATGGCTTTTTTGTTTTGTTGTTGGTTTGGTTTTTTGTTTTTGTTTTTGTTTGTTTGTTTGTTTGTTTTGAGACAGGGTTTCTCTGCATAGCCCTAGCTATCCTGGAGCTCACTTTGTAGACCAGGCTGGCCTCGAATTCAGAAATCTGCCTGCCTCTGCCTCCCGAGTGCTGGGATTAAAGGCGTGCGCCACCACGCCCGGCTTGGTTTGGTTTGGTTTTGAGACCGGGTCTTGCAGTATAGTCCAGGCTAGCCTTGAACTCTCTTTCTTCTGGCCTTAGCTTCAGGAGTCTGGCACTGTGAACACAAATGACCATGCCTGGATTCACATTGTGTTTCTTCTGAATGGTTATATCTACTCTCCTAGCTTTGCTGAGTCTTGAAGGTTAGTTTTGTTGTTGTTGTTGTTGTTGTTTTTGTTTTTGTTTTTTGGTTTGGTTTTATCTTTCTTCTTTTTCGTCTTGGGGTAGAAAGCCAGGGCCTCACACGTGCTTGGCTCTATGTTATGACGCAGTTCTACCAGAACTCCTTGCAGATGGGTATTGAAATACCAGGCTAGAGAGGGCTGTTCCAAGAAGGCCTAAGGAGGCTGATTTGGTGGACACCCCGGGACACATAGCCGGGTACATCAAGGGCTGGGGCTAGACTTCCTGACTTGTAATTGTGGTGACCTTCAACTTGGCAGTGAAGAGTGTGGTTGTCAGGTGTGAGTACCCTCCCTCCTCTTTCCTCCATGTAGCACCTATGATGTCCAAAGCTTTGCTCTTCCTTCTCTCCCGACTCAGGAAAAGAAGGCTAAGGAAAAGATTGGCGACTTGAGTTCCGTCTCTGGAACCCATGAAAAGGTGAAAGGGGAGAGTCAGCTTCCCAAGGTTGTTCTCGGGTTGCCATGTGCGCCGCCCTACCTCCTCCAGTAATAACCATGCAAGGGGTTTAGCCCCATCAGCTCTGTTCATTTTCTGCCTCTTGGATCCTAGGTTCCAGTTTCCAGCTGCTGCTTCTCCTGTGGATATAGAGACTCGGGTGGGGACCGCAGATATAGTTCCGTGGGCTCAGTGCCCACAGGAAGTCTTGGGTTCTATCTCCAGTGCTAAAAAAACTGGGCATGGTGCCAAAGACCTGTAATCCCAACACTCAGAAGGCTGAGGCAGGAGGACTAGAAGTTCAAGGCTATCCTTAGCTATCTAGTAACCTTAAGGCCAGTCTGAACTACTTGAAACGGGGGGGGGGGGGTGCCAGGGGGTTGTCTGTTTGCTTGCTTGTTTTCTTTTATTTGTATGTTTTTTGGTTTTTTTTTTTTTTTAAATAGGCAGGCGAGATGACTCTACCAGTTAAGGGGCCAGCTGCAAGCCTAATGACCTGAGTGATCTCTGGGACTCTTGCGGTAGACTCTTAGAGCACATACCTAGCCTGTATAAGGCCTAGGACCTGCTCTTGTCAAAGAAAGGAGACTACTGCTTCAGCCTTCTACAGAGGAAAATAGGTCCTTTCTCCCAGGTCTGGGTTACTGGGGAACACAGGAGGATGGGAGGTTGAGGGTAGCCCAAGGCTTTCACCTCCAGCAGCCCACCCTTTCACCTCCAGCAGTCAGCAGCTGCTCTTCTTCCATGCTTGGCATTTCCCGGGAGGAACTTCCTCCTGACCTCAGGGACTTTTGATACTTGGAATCAGTGTGACACCTCCACCTTTCTTTGTGCGCCTAAAAATTGCAGGAGACAAAACACCAGACAACTGTAAGAGCTTTCTCTGCAGTCTCTGGGTCTGCCCTCGAATACAGAAGCAAGCAGGGGACAATGGCTTTACCCAGCCTGCCAGCTCCTGGGACCCTCAATTAGGATGGCCTTGAAACCAGCTGAGGACAAACTGATGGAGACAGGAAGCAAGACACTTTGTGAATGGGTCACTGGGTGTCATTTTGTGTCCTTGGATCTTTTGCTTCTTGTCTGTGAGACAGATCAAACCATTCAAAACATCTAATACAGCCGGGCGTGGTGGCGCACGCCT
>NC_034591.1:136177252-136178197 GCF_900095145.1 Mus pahari | reverse complement strand
AAAAAAAAAAAAAAAGCATCTAATACATCCCACAATGGAGCACACAGGTCTCAGACAGGGACATGGCTCTATAATCTGGGTCCCAAGCCAGGCCCTCCTGTTATGTCTTCTAGACAATGGGGTATGAGATAAAACCTTTGAGTCTGATAGATCGCCATTGCCTGTTCACTGTAAGACAGTGCTCCGGGAACACTGTCATTAACATTGTTAACCTGACCACAACTAGAATCTAACCTGACCTGGGCATTTCTGTAAGGAGTTATCTAGATTAAGTTTTAGGAGGTGGGAAGACCCACTTCTATTGTGGTCGGGACTGAGGTTCTGGACTAAATAAAGAAGAGAAACTTAGATTCAAGCATTCTCTCAGCTTCCTGACTGCTGAGACCCCCTGCTCCAAGCTCCCGCCACCATGATACTGCTGTGACGACCCTGAAGATGTTCCCTGAATCGGTGAGCAAAGTCAGTCCCTCTTCCCTTAAGTTGCTTTGATCAGGGTATTTTATCACAGCAACAAGTAACTAAGCCTGCGGTGATGGCTCACACCTTTAACCCCAGCACTCAGGAGGCGCTGGCAGGATCTCTGTGGGTTCCAGGACAGCCAGGGCTACACAGAGAAAACCTGTCTCAAAAAAACAAAACAAAAAGACAAGTATCTAAGACAGACACCTTGATGATTTGTTTATTTTCCCAGAGCCATCCCAGGGTCTTGCACCAGCTAGGTTAGAGCTGAACACTGAACCCCCACACCCACCCTGCAAGTATTCACTTTTATTCTTTTTTTTTTTTTTTCAAAGTAGCTGTTTAATTCAACAACAAAGCCACATTAGACAAAGCAAGTTGTTTAAAACAACACAAAGTGTAAAGCCGAGACAACCAACCATCCACATCTCATGGCACAGCCCAAATCCAGCCTTTCCTTTCTTGGCTACCCCACCCAAGCTTCCT
>NC_034591.1:136169962-136177157 GCF_900095145.1 Mus pahari | reverse complement strand
TCCTGGCAGTCCCTCTGTCCCTAGAGATGCCCCATCTTTTCTGCCTGCATGCTGTGCCCTTGAGGCTGAGGCTGACCCATCATTCATTTAACTCGTCCCTGTTGATGGGCACCTGTGACGCTTCCAATCTCCCTGCTGCAGATGAAGCTCCAGCCAACAGCCTGGTGCAGTCCTCATTTGGCTTGTGTGTGAGCAAATCTGCTACTGGGATCGGCTCGGTGCGTCCCGGCAAAGCTTCCTCTGCACTGATGACTTTCGAAGCTGAGTCGCCCATCTTCTGTACCGGGATGGAGCTGGAGAGGAACTGGAGAGCCCTTCTAGAGGCAGAGAGCATGGGCGGCGCGTCCGTCTCGTGGAGCAGACCTCCAGACCTGGCTGTCTAGGCTCAGAGGTTCAGTCCATTATCATCAAGGCAGGAGCATGGCAGTATCCAGGCAGGCATGGTGCAGGAGGAGCTGAGAGTTCTACGACTTCATCCAAAGGCTGCTACTGGAAGACTCAAGTATTCACTTTTCTATCACTGCCCATTGTTATACCAGAGTTGGAATGGAAGGTCTTAAACATTCCAAACAAGCACTCTTCCAGCTGAGCCATAGTTCCAATTGTTGGGTTTTCCCCCTATCTCTTTTTGAGATAAGGTCTTGGTGCGTAGCCCTGGCTCATCTTGAATTTGCTTGGTAGCTCATGTTGACCTGATTACAGGAATAATCCATGTCCATATAGTGTTTTCATTTTGAAAAATAAAAGAACAGGGCCTGGGGTTGTAGCTCAGTCAGTAGCGCATGGGAAATTGTCTTAGGGTTTTACTACTTTGAACAGATGCCATGACCAAGGCAGTTCTTAGAAGGACAACATTTAATTGGCCTGGCTTATCAAGGCAGAAGAAGCATGGCAGCATCCAGGTGCAAGAAGAGCTGAGAGTTCTACATCTTCATCTGAAGGCCGCTAGGAGAAGACTGGCTTCCAGGCAGCCAGGAGGAGGCTCTTAAAGTCCATGCCTACAGTGACACACCCACTCCCAGCAGGGCCATACCTACTAATAGTGCCACTCCCTGGGCCAAGCGTGTACAAACCATCACAGAAGCTGATGAAGTCCTGAGTGAATGTGTATTATTGACATTGGCCCATCCATGTCAGGAACCCCAGTGCCTCAGACCCAGGGGAGTTGGCAGCTCCTTCCCTGTGTCAGGTTCAGGGAATTGGGAAAGCCTTCTGGTCCATGTGTGGATGCTGAAGTGTGTGCAAAAACTATTTACTGCAGCTCCCTCCTTCCAGATGACTGCAACCTGAAATTGGCCCCCCATAGACACCTCCCACGGAGACTATCTAAGCAGCCCCCTTGTATGTACATCCTTGAATGTACAGTTTCTGGGTTGTTGCCTAGTACATGCCCTCCATCAGAGCGAGCACGACCCACCAGACCCCAGCTTTTCTGAAAACATGCTTATTGTTTCTTCATTTCCAATTTGCTCAGTCAGCTTTCCAGGGCCAGGTGGTACAGCTCTCGGCACAAAGCCAAGGATGTGATCCGCAGCGCTCCATAAGGTGGGCATAGTGGCACAAGCCTATAATCCCAGCATTCAAAGAGTTGCAGGAAGAGTATTAGAAGCACAACTTTATCCTTAACTACAGAAGAGCTCCAAGCCATGCTGGGCTATATGAGATAGAGTCTCAAGACAAAAAAGAAAAGAAAATCACCCTGAAGTTTAAGCGCTGTGGTATAGCTGTGAGTTTGGCTATACTGCTTTGGCTCCAGGAGGGTCACATGTGCACACACCAGCCCTGGAGCTCTTTGGATTCTCTCATGAAAGACACACACACGCACACACATACACGCACGCACACACACATGCACACGCACGCACGCGCACACACACATCAGTTAATTTTTGACATGCCATGACTATCTCAAAGGTTGGGCACTCCTAAACCTTCCCCTGCTGCCCCAGGACCAACTGGAGAGGTGACCAGTGGCCTCTTGCCTGAATTCTTAGATGGTTGGTTGGCTTTCTCTCCTGTAGCTCTTATGTCCCATCTGTCTCCTCCAAGTCATGGAGATTCTCCATTGGGCATCGTCTCTTTAGTGAGCAATCAGAAACCAATTGTTAACTAGGTCCTTCAGGGTTTGGACACACAGATTCCTGATTTGGGGGGCCAGATTAGTTCAAAGCATTAGAACCAATCCCCAACACTGTGGTTGTCAAGAAGTTTAAAATAATATCGATTTTTTTTTAAAGATTTATTTATTTATTTATTTATTTATTTATTATACGTAAGTACAGTGTGGCTGTTTTCAGACACTACAGAAGAGGGAGTAAGATCTTGTTACGGATGGTTGTGAGCCACCGTGTGGTTCCTGGGGTTCAGGTCCTTTGGAAGAGCAATCATTGTGCTCTTAACTGCTGAGCCATCTCACCAACCCTACAATAATATCTAAGCCTATAAAAATTATATTGATAATATTTTCTGGGGTGATGGCTCAAAGGTTATGAGCACTGGCTGTTCTTCCAGAGCACTTGGGTTCAATTCTCAGCACCCACATGGCAACTTACACCATCTAGAACAATATTCCTATGGGATCCTGTGCCCATTTCTGACATCTGTAAGCACCAGGCATACATGCACGCAGGCAAAATACTCATACATGTAGAATAAATAAATTTAAAGATTACATTAAAGAATTTCCTTATGATGTAGGAAACTAGAATCAGTTAAGTATTTATAGAGGTTGTTGTTGCTTTTTAATGTAAATGTATTGCAATTTTGCCCTTTAATTTTTGTGTCTTTTTTTTTTTTTTTTAGCTTTAGTGGTCTAAGACTGTCGAGAAACCATGGCCATTATACAAAATAGGGAATAAATTGTATCAATAATGTTAAGATGATGATGGTGGTGGTGGTGGTTCAGGACGTTGTTTGGGTTGGTTATGGGTCCAGAGCATAAGAGAAGGCTGCTTTGGCTTTGGTGGAGCTACAAGCCATCTTGGTGAAACAAGATGTAATACTCAAAGAATCTAATCAGAGTAATAAAGTCAAATAAGGGGTACTGAGATGTTGTACTTTCGTTGTGTCGTGGCAGAGCATGCCGCTGGCCTTTCCCTTAGACTCCTCAGGAAAAAGCATTCTGTGTAGAAAGAGACAGGGTCTGTACTTACTCTGTGTGCAGGGAAGGACGGGGTGGGCAGAAGCTGAGCCCCTAGACAGCAGCAGCCTGGCCGGAAGAAAAGGAAGAGAATCTGGAAGGGTGAAGGGTTTATAGTCACTCTGTATGGGAGGCAGACCTGGTTAGGAAAGCCATAAGTTCACACTCCCAGGCTCCTAACATTACCAGGAGACGCAGTTCCTCGATATCCCATAACTCACAGAATCTTTCGGCAAACAATCTCTTTGCTGCTGTCCCGACAGAGGCCTCTTCTCCCACCTCCCTAGTCTTCTCACAGACCTAGAGGGAGAAAGCCTCATTTGCACTAACTACAAACAGAGGAAATGTCAGTTGTCAATCCCTGTGATAATGTGGAACAGTTTTCTATGGCAACATGTTCCAGTTCTTGGGGCTATTTTACAGGAGTTTCCTTTATCTGGGGTCCTTCCCTCCTGCAGCATGTATTCTGGGGTCATTTCCTCCTGCCGTGGTATTCTGGGGTCCTTACTACCTAACATGAGTATTCTGGGGTCCTTCCCACCTGCCCATGTGTTTTGGGGTCCTTCCCACCTGCCCATGTGTTTTGGGGTCCTTCCTACCTGCCCATGTGTTTTGGGGTCCTTCCCACCTGCCCATGTGTTTTGGGGTCCTTCCCACCTGACATGTATATTCTGGGGTCCTTCCCATCTGCCTGTGTATTCTGGGGTCCTTCCCACCTGCCCATGTATTCTTGGGTCCTTTCCATCTGCCCTGTATTCTAGAGTCCTTCCCACCTGCCCATGTGTTTTGGGGTCTTGGGGTCCTTCCCACCTGCCACCGGTATCCCTTTCTTTGTGTGTCTACTTAGTCGATCTCAGTGGATGTTTAATGTGCTAGCAGTGGTAAACACCTGATTATCTCTGGAGAAGAGTTTACGACACCTCAGTGTCATTCCTTTGATCTCTGTTTTTCGGGACCCCTCAGTTCCCCCTCTAGTGTTAATTTTCTGGTCCTTTCCACTCAACCAAAAAAGGGCCTTGAACTGTCTCCCACATGAGCCAGCCATGCAGGACCAGAT
Organism: Mus pahari; assembly: GCF_900095145.1. Taxonomy (NCBI): domain Eukaryota; kingdom Metazoa; phylum Chordata; class Mammalia; order Rodentia; family Muridae; genus Mus; species Mus pahari. The sequence goes on along the minus strand of NC_034591.1, from coordinate 136,172,961 downwards.
CCCTCTCTAGGAGTCGGTTTCTGCCTTTGAAGTGTGATGAAGGAGCCGGGCTTTAACACTGATGTCTTAACCATTTGCTCACCTATATGCTGCTGTGTCACTTCCCAGAACCTGGCCTCGTCTCCATTTTACTTTATTCTATTTACTTTGACGATTGATTGCTCGCTATGGTTTGATTTTTTAACTTTGGGGTTATTTGGACTTTTTTTTTGTTTTTTGTTTTTTTTTGGTTTTTCGAGACAGGGTTTCTCTGTGTTGCCCTGGCTGTCCTGGAACTCACTTTGTAGACCAGGCTGGCCTCGAACTCACAGAGATTCACATGCCTCTGCTTCCTTACTGCTGTAACTGAAGATCTGTAAGCCTGATACCACCCACTTCAAACTCACCTTCGTTTTTTAGCTGTGGGGCTCTCAAGCCAGTTTAATTCCAAATCACAGCAAGAAACACATTTCCTGCTGGAGGCTCAGGCCGCTCTAGAGGCTTTGGTGAGAGAATCACTTGCACCCAGGAGTTTGAGGGTTCAAGAACAGCCTCGGCAGCATAGCAGGACCCATCTGGAACATTCACACACCACTGAAATGTTCTGTGAAACAACACTTAGCCTTACTAAAAAGAACACATGATGATACTTGGAGATTTTTCTATTCATTCTATTTGGTTTCACCGAGAAATGCTGGCTAAGGGGTGGAAATGAAAAATATATCCACATGTGCATTTTGAGACAGGGTTTCTCTGTGTAGCCCTGACTGTCCTCGAACTCAGAAATCCGCCTGCTTCTGCCTCCCAAGTGCTAGGATTAAAGGTGTGTGCCTGGCTTCCTCTTTGCCATCTTATGTCTAGACATAATCAGGTGAACATATAGTTAAAATCAGATGTATCGTGGAAAAGGACATGCACAGCAAAGAATAAAATAAAAGCCTGCTAGTCGAGACCAATCCACTCATGCCTTGCTTCTTACAACTACCTCATCCCTTTCCTGGTCCTAGATTACAGCCAGGGACCCCGAGTGCCCCTTGCAAGTATAGGATCTGTACTATGACTTTCTGTCTGAACAAAGTACCTTGTCAATTTGGCTGTCCTGGAACTTACTCTATAGACTACACTAACTTTGAACTCAGAGATCCACTTGCCTCTGCCTCCTGAGTGCTGGGATGAAAGGCGTGTGCCACCACCGCTGGACCAGAACTCTCATAAGCTTTCTAGCCTTGAACTTGTAGTAATTCTCCTGCTTCTGTCCCCTGAGTCCTGGGGTTATAAATGTAGGGTTTGTTTTTCATTCTTTGTTGTTGGTTTGAGGCAAGATCTCATGTAGATCAGACTAGCCTTGAATTTGCTGTGTAGCTGAGGATGACCTTGAACATCTGTCTGATTCTCCAGTTTCTACCTCCACCATTACATATTATTTATCCTTCGTACACTGTCTACAAGGTTGGTATTGTTATTCTCACCTTACAGTTCAGAAAACAAGCTCAGAGGCTTTGGGATATGTGCAAGATGCTCAGTTCTTCAGGGACAGGAGCTGGGTTCCATTCAATGTGCCACAAGGCCCCTCTAGAGCATGAAGTTGCTGCCTTAGAGGCTTCTCCAGGGGAAAGCAGGAGCCAGGAGCTGCAGTCCAGCTGGGCCTGACAGAGAACTGTGGTTCCAGCTACCAGAGGGTAAGGGAGGGAGGCTGTCTGAGCACAGCAATTGTGGGCAAGCCACCATAACACAGAAAGACCTGTTGAGAAGCCACAATGGAGTGGTTGAGGGGTCCTGGAGGGAGAAAAAAAAAAGGGTTGTGTGCATTGTCCCCAGGCGTTCTTCTCAAGAGGGAGGCTTGTGTGGACACTGGACCCGGATTCCAGATTTGAATCAAATCTACCATAGACTTTTTCCTGGGAGTGAAAGTTCACTGAGACCATTTTAAGAATGAAAAGCTGAGTATTTTATGGTTTTCCTTTCTTCTCTCTCTCTCTCTCTTTTTGTTTGTTTTTTTGTTTGTTTGTTTTTTCGAGACAGGGTTTCTCTGTATAGCTCTGGCTGTCCTGGAACTCACTTTGTAGACCAGGCTGGCCTCGAACTCAGAAATCCGACTGCCTCTGCCTCCCAAGTGCTGGGANNAAAGGCGTGCGCCACCACGCCCAGCTAGACTCCGACTTTTTAATTCATGTGACATTGGGTATGGGACCCAGGTCCTTGTATATGCCACCACTTAACTATGCCTCCAGCCTGACAAGTTGCTGTCTTACATTGGCTACTTCAAAGCAGCTTGTATAGAAACATTTGAGTGTTCCCAATGAAAAGAAGTGTGCCTGAGGTCATAGATAGGCCAATTATTCTGATCTGACCACTACATATTGTGTAAATGTGTGGAAAGGTCACACTGTACCTCACAAAATATGTACAGTAACTGTGTGCTAATTAAAAATTAAAATACAGGGCCAGGAGATGGCTTATTAGTAGAACACTGGCCATACAAGCCTGATAACCTGAGTTTGGTCTCTGGAACCTATGTAAAAAGCTGGATGCAGTGGCGTGTGTCTGTAATCCCGCACTTCCACAAGAGATGGGAGGTGACTGGAGAAGCTCAGGCCTGAGGTACAAAGTGCAGCCGTGGAAGCAACAGAGACTCTTCCTCAAAAAAACAAAACAAAACATGTGGATGAAGAAATGGCTACCCTAGTGTTCTATCACTGTGAAGAAACATCAAGAGAAGGCAACTCTCATAAAAGAAAGCCTTTAATTGTTACTTATTACAGTTTCAGAGCTGTAGTCCATGATGGGGGAGAACATGGCTGAATGCAGGCAGACCTGGGGCTGGCGAAGAATCTGATAGTTCTTTATGGAGACCTGTAGGCAGCAGGAAAAGAGAGACACTGGGCGTGGCTTGGGCTTTTGAAACTTCAAAGGCCATCCCTAGTGACATACTTCCTGCTACAAGGCCAAACCTCCCAATCTCTAAGTATTCAAACCTATGAACCTATGAGGGGCATTATTTTTTTTTTTTTTTTTTTTTT
>NC_034591.1:136165636-136169777 GCF_900095145.1 Mus pahari | reverse complement strand
GAGACAGGGTTTCTCTGAGTAGCCCTGGCTGTCCTGGAACTCACTTTGTAGACCAAGCTGGCCTCGAACTCAGAAATCCACCTGCCTCTGCCTCCCGAGTGCTGGGATTAAAGGTGTGCGCCACCACGTCCGGCTTATGAGGGCCATTCTTATCCAACCCACTACAATGGCTTGGGAGTTTAGAGAAACTGCTGCTCTTCCATATTCCCAGCACCTATGTGGCAGCTCACAACTGTAAATCCAGTTCCAAGGGATCCAGTATCCTCCTCTGGATTCCTCAGGCACCAGGCATGCACATGGTACAGACATACAATCAAGCAACACACACACACACACACACACACACAGAGGTGAAGGGCTGGTGGTTTAGACCCTATACTGTTCTTCCAGAGTACCCAAGTTTAGTTCCCAGGACCCATGTTGGGTGGTTTCCAATCATCTATAATTCTAGTTCCAAGGAATCTGACTTCTGGCTTCTGTGGTCATCTGAATCCACAAGCCCATCCTCCTCCCCCCCCCCCACAGAAACACATGCATAATTAAAAATAAAATATTTTTAAAATTAAAAAACAGACATGGTGGAAGAACTCCAGCTCCTCAGCAGTTGCCCTCTGCGCACCACGTGCTCTGTGCACACAAGCACCCCCCCCATCTCAATCCTTTTTAAACCAAGAGCCTGGGGTGATGGTGCATGCCTGAAATTCCAGTACTGGAGAGGATGAGGCAGGAGGATGAGGAGTGCAAGGTCATCGTTTGATACACACTGAGTTCCAGACCAGCTCGCACTATTTGATATCCTATCTCAAACACACAAGCGAGCTGGGCATAGAGGCAGAGATGGGGTGCTTGCCTGGTGCGTGTGAGGCCCTGTCCTGCTTTTAATTCCTACTACTGCTGCAATAGATCCCTTTTAATTTATTAATTTTATTAATTAATTAATTAATTAATTTAGGTTTTTTGAGTCAGGGTTTCTCTGTGTTGCCCTGGCTATTTTGAAACTCACTCTGTAGACCAGGCTGGCCTCTAACCTTACAGAGATGCTCCTGTCCCTGCCTCTGGAGTGCTGGGATTATAGGCAGTTGCCACCACCACCCAGCTTGGTACATAATTTTAAACAACTGAACATTCTGGTGGCCCACACCTTTATCTTAGCACTTCAGAAGGGAAGGCGGGAAGTACAGTATTTCAGAGTCATTCTTTGCCAAACAGTGAGCTCCAGGCCAGCCTGGGAAATACAAAATGTCAAAATAAACTGCAACCGGTCCAGAGGCTGTGGGAGGTGGTGATGCAGAAACATCTCTACTTGCCCACCATGCGTCAATCTCTGGGTTTGATCCCTGGAACTAAACAATTAGGGATGTGTAAATTCTTCTTTATTCTTTTCTTTTACTGTAATCGCTGTTTGATCTTGGGTTTTAGTTTGAAGTTACACAGTAACAATAAGAGTGCAGTCTGTGTGTGTGTGTGTGTGTGTTGCTCTTTTGATTTTGTTTGCTTGCTTGCTGCATGGTGCATTTAGTTACCCTTTATTTGGAGATAAGGCATCTGAGCGTGCTAAAATTGTCACTTGCTAGTGAGATAAACATCAGTTATTGTCACCTTGTCCTCTAGATGGTGTGGCAGATTTTGTGAAGGGCAGGCCTCATTGGAGTTCAGCTTTAAACAAAGTGAAGGGGTGTCCCGTCAAGGATATTTTAATTGGCTGTCTGCATTGTGTATAGTCATTAGATAATTGTCAGCCTGTCTTTCAGCTCCTGCTCTACAGACTGGCTGTGGAAGACAGCCTGTGGGAAAGAGATTAGGGAGGTGAGAGCCCGTGGGGCTGCAGACACAAGCTACCACAGCCAGGGGGGGGGGGGGCAGACGTGGAGTCAGTGGGGCTGGAGACAAAGGGCCCAGAGCTGGGGAAGAGAAAGGCGCTGGGCACTTTGGAGGACACAGGAAGGACCTGGACTGGATGCAGTGTTGGAAACTCCCCCAGGAGTCAAGACCCAGGGCTGGGAACAGCTCAGCTCCTGGTAGAATGCTCGCCCAGAATTTACAAAGCTCCATTTTGTATCTCAGAATAAACTGGGTGTGGTGACGGGAACAACGGGAGTTCAAGATAGGCCTCAGCTTTACAAGAAGTTCAAGGCCAGCCTGGGTTACGGGACCGCCTATCTCAGCAGGAAGTGGGAGGGAGAAAAGAGAATCCAGAAGTCATAGAAGCAGATGTTCAGGGAGAGCTGCCTACTAGGGAAGTGACTGGTGCCTGACACAAGATGACTCAAGTTGTACAGCCAAGAAATGGGAAAATAGGCAAGGATTTGGAGTGAACTAATTCCCACTGTGTGAGAGTGGCGTGGCAGGAACATTCTAGTCCTAGGGTTGAGCTGGCCCAGAAAGGAGCGTTCTCCTGGAGGCAGTGACCTCAGTGGGGAGGTCACTGAACACTAGCTCACAGCAGGGCAAGGACCCATGGGGAGGGAGGCTAAAATCACACTGGGAACAGAGGATGTGAACGCCAAAAGGATTTAGGGCTGGCTCCCTAAACCAGAGACCCTGGGCTCCACCTCAGCACTGAAACTACTGAAAAGCCAAACAAAAGCTAAAGAAAAATCCCAGCAGTGGGAGCCCAGCACTGGGAGCCATGCCTTTAATCCCAGCACTCAGGAGGCAGATGCAGGCAGATCTCAATGTGTTCGAGACCAGTCTGGTCTACAGAGTGAGTTCCAGAATATACAGGGCTATACAGAGTAACCCTATCTTGAAAAAAAAATGAAATAATTAAAGAAAAATACAAATGTGGTGCTGGAGGAATGGTTCAGTGGTTAAGAGCACTGGCTACTCTTGCAGAGGAACTGGGTCTGATTCCCAGCAGGGGATCCAGCGCCCCCTTCTGGACTACAAGGGCAGCAGGCATACAAAGTACGTAGACATACATGCAGGTAAAACACCCATGTGCATAAAATAAAATAATAATTAAAACAAAGCAAAGAGCATTCCTAGTGGCTCATCCCTCATATTTGTCTGTTGAATGAAGTTTTTTGTTGTTGTTGTTGTTTTATTTTTTTTTTTGGTTTTTTTTTTTTTTTTTTTTGGAGACAGGGTTTCTCTGTATAGCCCTGCTTGTCCTGGAAGTCACTCTGTAGACCAGGCCGGCCTCAAACTCAGAAATCTGCCTGCCTATGCCTCCCAAGGGCTGGGATTAAAGGTGTGTGCCACCACCGTCCGGCTGAATAAAGTTTTTTTAATTTTAAATTTAATTTAATGTTATGTGTATGGGTATTTTGCCTGCATGCATGTCTGTACAACATGTCTGCCTGGTGCCTTCAGAGACAAGAAGTCGTGCAGTCCCTTGGAAATGGAGTTAACAGATGACTGTCAGTTGTCATATGGGGGCTGGGAATAGACCCCAGGTTCTCTGGAAGAGGACCAAATGATCTTAATCCATGAATCATTTTTCCAGCCCCCGAATAAAGTTTTATTTTAAAAAGATCATTTCTGGCTGGGCAGTGGTGCACATGCCTTTAATCCCAGCACTTGGGCCAGCCTGGTCTACAAAGTGAGTTCCAGGACAGCCAGAGCTACACAGAGAAACCCTGTCTCGAAAAAACACAAAAAACTGCTCAGTGCATAGTGATGTTTGTTGCCAAACCTGATAACCTGGGTTTGAGCTCCGGAACCCATATGGTAGCGAGAACCAACTTCCAAAAGTAGTCCTCTTGACCTTCACACACGTGATGCATGCATATGCATGCATAAAATAAGTGTAAAAAATGAATGAATGAACAAACACCCCAACTTAAACAAACAAATAAACAAGCACATTTCACATTTCAGCCAGTTAGTGGTTCACACCCTTAGTCCCAGAACTTGGGAGGAAGAGGCAGGTAGATTTATGAGTTTGAGGCCAGCCTGGACTACAGAGTGAGCTCCATGACAGCCAAGGCTACACAGAGAAACCATGTCTCAATACACACACCAAAGAAAGAAAGAAAGAAAGAAAAAGAAAGAAAGAAAGAAGAAAGAAAGAAAGAAAGAAAGAAAGAAAGAAAGAAAGAAAGAAAGAGAAGAGAGAGGCAGGCAGATTTCTGAGTTCAAGGCCAGCCTGGTCTACAAAGTGAGTTCCAGGACACAGCCAGGGCTACACAGAGAAACC
>NC_034591.1:136158461-136165276 GCF_900095145.1 Mus pahari | reverse complement strand
AAAAAAAAAAAAAAAAAAAAAAAAAGAGTTGTGTTGGGGGCTGGATGGAGAGATGGCTCAGCAAATAAGAGCACTGACTATTCTTCTGAAGGTCCTGAGTTCAAATGCCAGCAACCACATGGTGGCTCACAACCATCTGTAATGAGATCTGATGCTTCTTCTGGGGTGTCTGAAGACAGCTCCAGTGTACTTATAATAATAAATAAATCTTTGGGTTGGAGCATGCAGGGCAGACCTGGGGAGAGTAGAGGTCCTAAATTCAACTCTCAACAACCATGAAGGCTCACAACTACAGTGACTTATATACAAAATAAATAAATAAATCTTTTTAAAAAAAAGTTATGTTGGAAGAGAGTCTGAACTATTGAAAACAAAATGAAAATCGCAATAACAATAAGAAAATAAACCCGACAAATAAAAGTCATCCAATGTGTCAAAAAACCACAACAAAACCCCAAAAAGGGTCCAGAGAGAGAGAGAGAGAGAGCTCAGTAGTTAAAGGCTCTTGCTGTCAAGCCAGAGGACCTGAGTTTGATCCCTGGGACCCACATGGTGGAAGGAGAGAACTGACTCTCCCCAAATTGTTATCTGACTTCCACACCTGCACTGTGTTATGTGCCCCACCCCAAGATAACAAATACATGAATGAAATATAGTATAAAAATGATCCAAGAAAAAATGATCCAAGGACTCCATATATATATATATATATATATGGAAATACATGAATTCAACACCTTAACTCAACTGTACTATGATACTGTGATTGTGCTTAGAAATAGAAAAGCTCATGTATTGAGAGGCAAATTACTACATAAAAAGATACCATAGCTGGGCATAATGTCGAATGCCTATAATCCCAGACAAGGGATCAGGAGGTCAAGGCTAGCCTCGGCTACGTATTGAGTTTGAGCACCGCCTAGGATATATGAGATTCTATCTCAAAAAAGAAGTAGCAAGATAAACAAGAGAAGTCATAGGCCTACAGTACTGGCACACACTTATAATCCCAACCTGTAGGAGGCTCAGGCAGGAGAACCATGGGTTTAAGGTTACTGTGGGTTACCAGAGAGAGAACCCCGTGAGCCCATTTCAACAACTCAAGAGAGGTCTAGAGACGCAGCTGAGGCAGAGGACTTGCCTCGAATGCAAGGGCCTAAGTTCAACACAAAAATAAAAAGTGTTCAAGAGCAGTGGTGGAATTCTTTCTGTTTTTGTCATTAGATTTTTTTTTTTTTTAATGTGTACTAGTGCTTTACCTCTATGCATGAATGTGTCTTATGTGTTCCTGGTATCCATGGAGGTTAGAAAAGCGTATCATACACCCTGTTTGTGAACGACCATATGGTTATTGGAAACCTAACCCTGGTCCTCTGCAATGACCGAGCCATCTCTGCAGCCCTAGAATTGACGCTGTGAAGAGTGCAGGGCTGCTTGAGAAGTGCTCTTTAAGCCGCTGGGGCAAAGAGAGGGATGGGAGGCCTTCCACGAGCTTGCCAAGGAACCAGATGTCTGGTTTTTTTTTTTTTTTTCTGTGGAGAAATGGCAAGCAATGTGCCACTGATGGGGACAAAGCGCTAGGTTTCTCCAGGTGTCCCTAAATTTTTTGTTTTGTTGTGCTTTGAGACAGAAGGGGGTCTCACAATGTAGCAAGGCTGGCTTTCTTTCTTTCTTTTTTTTTTTTTGGTTTCTCGAGACAGGGTTTCTCTGTATAGCCCTGGCTGTCCTGGAACTCACTCTGTAGTCCAGGCTGGGGCTTTCTATAGTTTCTTTTTCTTTTTTTTAAAGATTTATTTATTTATTTATTTATTTATTTATTTATTTATTTATTTATTATATGTAAGTACACTGTAGCTGTCTTCAGACACTCCAGAAGAGGGAGTCAGATCTTGTTATGGATGGTTGTGAGCCACCATGTAGTTGCTGGGATTTGAACTCCAGACCTTCGGAAGAGCAGTCAGGTGCTCTTACCCACTGAGCCACCTCACCAGCCCGCTTTCTAGTTTCTGATCCTCCTACACCAGCCTAGGTGGCCTTGAGGCCACAGATGTGCACCACCATGCTAGGCTCTCAAGAATCTTGAGCTATATAGTCTCCTCTCACTCTTTTCAGACACAGTAGCTTTCTAGTCCACAGTGACATGAAGGTTGCTAATCAGGCCACAAAGTCAGCTACTAGAAACATCAAGGTGAGAAAAAAAAAAAGAAGAAGAAGAAAAAAAAAAGAAACATCAAGGTGTCTCTGTTAAGGTGCCTGACTTAGGCTGTCTCTGGGTGCAGGAACTTGACCGGTGATTTGGTGTTGGATGCAATCTGGTTCCGGCTAATTCTCTTAACACCAACTTCTTAGAGTAGGCAGGGGTTGGAGGTTAAAACTGGCTCCAGGCTGACCTAGAACTCACAGTAACCCTCCTGCCTCAGTCTCCCAAATCCTGGGATTACAGGCAAGAGGCCTTCCTGACCCCATTTAACTGCACCTTCCTCTCCCCTTCTCTGCCCATTTGCTTGCATTCTAGCCTTTTTCTGTGTGTGTTATCCTTACCCTGGGTGACTGTGTCTCCATGTTTAGCGCTGTCCACTCCTACCATACCGTCAGCACCCCCTGAGCAGGGGTGGATGTGTTTAAGCCAGTTGGCCTCATGACATGGTCACTCAGCTAATCCATTCGGCCCTGGGATCCCCTCTATCCCAACCTTGACTGTTTGATACTTGGTGTTCCTGGGTGGGGCTGTCAGGAATGTTCTGGAACAAAGCCTTGCCAGGTGAATGCTACTGGAGACTCCCTGTGATTCATCTCTGCTTGGCTTTCAGTAGGTGGGTGATGCAAACAACAGACCTTAGGGCCTTTGCTGATCCAGAGCAGAGGGAGGGGCAGGTGACTTGTGAGGCCAGGGACTGCAGAGTAAGGGATGTTCCAGGGAGAACGACTCCTCCTCTCTGCCTCCTCCCATTCTCCTGGGGAATACACCTGAAACGCCCGTCCCTGCTGAAGGTTACCTAGGAAAAGACCTTGCCAATCTGCTAAGGGGTATGATTGGCTGATGATGTCCAGTGTCATAGATCTAGGGAACAATGCAACTCTGCCCCCAAGCCTCGGGATACAGGTGGCATCTCCTACCATGGCCTGTGTATGATGCCTCACAGGGTGGAGGGCTCTGCCACGGGAAGAAGGGATGGCTGCCCCAGAAGGAAGAAAGGGACAGAGCTTGAACGAGTGTCTCAGAAAGTGGAGAGATTAAATTTCTCTCTCTGGGAATTTGGAGTCCCAGCTCTGGGTAAATGGGGTGCTGCCCTTCTCTGAATGGAGTTGGTACTCCTGTATTCCCCTTTTCCCTACCCTGCCTGGTGGGCATTTGGTGTTTTTTCCCTAGGTAGAATGCAAGAGTACTTTGCACTTATAAAACTTCAGACTAGGGCTGTGGATGTAGCTCATCTTCAGAGTCTCATCTAGCATGGGACACAACCCTGTGTTTGATTGTTAACCCAGTGTAAATCAAGTGTGGTGGTGCACACCTGCAGTCCCAACACTCTGTAGGTGTTAACATTTCCTCTAGGCTCCGCCCAACAGTTACCTAGTAACAGCCACCTGCCAGGTAGGCACCGGGAGCCAGGCCTATAAGAACTGCTACTTACCCCTCTTTCCATTTTCCCTCTTCTTCCCTCCCTCCCTCCCTCCCTCCCCCTTCTCTGTGCTCACCCTTTCTGTCTCACCAATAAACCTTCTTTATATTAGGTCTATTTCTTTATATTAGGTCTATTTCCTCCAAGGTGCACCGTGTCACCATCACCACTGCCACAGTTTTAAAAAACAGAAGATGCAGGCAGGAAGATGAAGAGTTCAAAGAAATCCTAAGTTTATTAGTCAGGGTTTCTAGAGAACAGAACTAATGGGCTACATACATACATACATACATACATACTTAACCATAGCAGAACCATACCGTGGAGCTGGGAATGTGGTAGTTCCTAGGTCCTTGAGGCTGCCTCAGCAGTCAGAGTGGTTGGTCCCACAATGGGATGTCACAGGGATGGGTGGGGTGAGGGGAATTGAAGGGTAGAAGAGGCAATCGGTTGTTGGTCAGTCCACAGGCTGAATCCTGCTCCCCCAGTAGTCCCAATCTGATATAAAAAACCTAGAAATTTCCCAGCGAGCCATTGGTCCCTAGTCCAAAGAGAAAGCTTGGAGACTGGTTCTGATATCAGAGGGCTCAGCAGCAGCATTGGGGCAGATCAGTCCAGCTGATGGGAGGCCAGGCTTGCCCAAGCAGTGATCGTGCCTCTGCCACACTCTTCTAATCTGCTTGAAGGTGTAGCCCACATCCGGGAGGGTCCACGGAAGTCAGCCAAGGTAGGCAGCACAGTTCTACGGATCATTCCAATTTGTGACAGGTTGATATTCCAACCAGCCATAATACTCAGCTACTTAGGACTCCAGCCCATGATATAAGAAACCCTGTCTCAAAACCAAATACTACCAACCAATCTAAACATCTTCAAATCACAACATTTGCGACTCAGGGGGTCCAGGTCAATGACAGGCAAGGTTCCCTACCCAGCCCTAAACAAAGCAAGCATCAAATCCCAGGACCATTGCATAGGTGAGACCAAGAGAAGAAAATGAGGTCACTTTTTAAGAAATGTTAATTTTTCTCAGAAAACCCTGACAACTGGGAAAGCAAAATGTCAACCACACAGCAGGGAAGCACAGTCACCCAGACTTTGGGTCAGAGGTCGTGGAGGTCAGAGAACATGGCCACACAAGGAGGGAGGCAACCACTCCCCGGCTTTCTCAGATGACATTCTGACTAGAAACTCTCACAATCCCCTTTGGCCTGTGCCCTTCCCTCCGCTGGCTCACCACTGACATCAGGTTACTCTCCTTACTCCCGGCTGGCAAGGCTGGCAGTGTCTGGACAAAGCAACCAGCCAGGGCATCTGCTACAGCGTGGTTGCATGGTCCACTTGGCTATTGATTCTGAATCCTTCCAAACCTCAGTTTATTCCTTTCTGTCCTGAGGCCACGACAGGTAATTTAGGAAAAAAAAAAAATGTTGTTGTAGTTTGGGGCAAGGTTTCACTCTGCAGCCCCAGGTTGGCCTCAGATTTTTGTAGATTCCTGCTTTTGTCTTCCATGCTGATGGAATTACAGGCAACTGCCTCCAGACCTGTCTGTGATAGGTAATTTAGTAAGGAAATGAAATAATGTAATTTCTACTTACCTAAAATTTCCCCTCAAGAAAAGTGAGCATGGGGGCCTAGATAGTTCAGTGGTTAAGAGTGGGTATGGGCCGGGCGTGGTGGCGTACACCTTTAATCCCAGCACTTGGGAGGCAGAGACAGGCGGATTTCTGAGTTTGAGGCCAGCCTGGTCTACAAAGTGAGTTCCAGGACAGCCAGGGCTACACAGAGAAACCCTGTCTCGAACCCCTCCCCTCAAAAAAAAGAATGGGTATGGGGGGCTGGAGAGGTGGCTCAGTGGTTGAGAGCACTGACTGCTCTTCCAGAGGTCCTGAGTTCAATTCCCAGCAACCACATGGTGGGTCACAACCATCTGTAATAAGATCCAATGCCCTCTTCAGGTATCTGAAGACAGTTACAGTGTACTCACATAAAATAAATAAATAAATAAATAAATAAATAAATAAATAAATCTCCTTTTTTTTTTTTTTTTTTTTTTTTTTTAAAGAGTGGATCTCGGGCTGGTAAGATGGCTCAGCCGGTAAGAGCACCCGACTGTTCTTCCAAAGGTGCAGAGTCCAAATCCCAGCAACCACATGGTGGCTCAAACCATTCTTAACAAGATCTGACTCTCTCTTCTGGAGTGTCTGAAGACAGCTACAGTGTACTTACATATAATAAATAAATAAAATAAATAAAATCTTAAAAAAAAGAAAAAAAAGAGTGGGTCTCGGTCTTTCAGTATAAGAACCTCTGAGGGCGCATAATTCACACACACACACACACACACACACACACACACACACACACACACTGAAAGCGAAATAAAAATGTTTAGTTTTTGTTATTAAGGTGGTTTTTAAAATTATATATGTGAGTGTTTTGTCTCCACGTACATTTCTGTTCCACTTTGTGATTGGTGCCCATGCAGGCCAGAGGAGGGTGTCAGATCCCTGGAGTCACAGATGGTTGTAAGTCACTCTCTGGGTCCTGGGAATCACACCTGGGACCTCTGGAAGAGCAAGTGCTCTTAACTGCTGAGGCATCTCTCCAGTGCCTAAAATAAGAACTCTTTAAAGAGAAGAAAGAAGGGAAAGGGTGAGTGCAGGGTTGTGGTACAGGCAGGCTTCTCGCAGGCTCAGGGGAAACCCCTAACCAGTGCCCCGACGTGCCTGAGATTGCTGGGAGCACTAAGGCATGCTCCTGTAGCACCACTGGTCCACACGAAGGCAGGAGCATTACTTGAGCCCAGGAGTTTGAGGCTCTGAACAATATGGCAAAACCTTGTCACATTTATTTTTAAATAATAAGAGTAATATTGTTACAGCTTCTGTATGTGTATGTGTGCGCATTCCTATTTGAGCACACGCATAGGATACACGTGAATGTGTGTGTACCTGTGTGTGGAGACCAAAGGCGGATATGGGGTATCTTCCCCAGTCCTTGTGGGCTTTAGTTTTTGAAACAAGGTTTCTGACTGTCGCAGGAGCTTAATGGTTTGCCTGGGCTGGCCTTCCAGTAAGTCCCAGAAGTGTACCTGTCTACCTCCCCAGAGGAAGGACTACGGGGGTGTCTAGGTGCAAGCGCTTTACTGACTCCTTTTTTTTTTTTTTTTTTTTTTTTTTTTTTTTTTTTTTT